>NC_057358.1:129044370-129354597 GCF_016509475.1 Prionailurus bengalensis
TTATTGTGGGTCTTTCTTCTTACTGCATTGAAGCTTCAGAAGACAGGATGTTTCACTGTCTTAGACACCACCATATTGCATGTGTCTGTGCCCATCCATTGTGTGCTAACAACCTGCTAAGTACTGTCATAGATGAAGTCCTAAGTGGCATAAAGGCCATGGGAGTACCCAAGAGGGAGTGACTGACCCTGACCTTGGAGACGCATCCACAGCACTGTTGCTAAATCTTGACCTATGGGCTGAATCCAGCAGAAACATGGCTTGGTGGACACATATGGCGTTTGTAAGAAAACTGGGGAAGTTCCAAATTCACTACAGACCTACAATTCCCTTTCATTTCAATCAACACCTTCACTATTTTTGTTACCCACCTGATTCCTGAATGAATTTAAGTTCAAGACTTCTAATTTAGACCAAAAGAAGATTTGGGGCATACAAAGAACAGAAAAGGGCTCTTCTCTGTTGTACAGTGTGATGAGATTTTGGGGTGATAGTGGGGTTCATAGGGTCTGGAGCCAACGGCCAAGGAAGAATTCTTGAAGGCCTCTTTGATGCAAAAAGGTGATTTTATTAAAGCACAGGGACAGGACCCATGGGCAGAAAGAGCTGCCCAGGGACCATGAGGAGAGACTGGTTATGTACTATGGACTTGGGGGAGGTAAAGTCCAGGGGAAGTTTTCAATGAGATTTTCATATGCTAAAGAAGACTCACAGAATACTGGAGGCCTAGCTGTTGTCAAGCTAATATTGTTTTTTCCCTCTAGCAAAGTATTAGCATTAAGATATAGGGAGTTCCTGGAGAAAAGTCTTACTCTGCCAGCCTCAAGTATGTGTCAATGGGCTGCAGGCTATAAGGAAACTTACTTCTATCCGCCATTTCCTTCTGCCTTTGTTTCCAACCTCAGAGTGGTTTAAAAGAGGGGCATTTTAAAATCAAACCTCCTGTATTTGAGTCAGAGAGTCCTTGCTTACCAGCCACGTGTCATTAGGCAATTTATTTTCGCTTTCCTGAGCCTCAGTTTTCTTCCATTGTAAGCAGAGGGATACTGAAAGCACCAAAATCATGGTATTGTAATAAAGACTAAAGAAGTAAATGCATAGAAAGCCTTTAGAACAGCACACTCCATGCATGTTAACGCTTGCTGTCATTCAGTATTATTCATTGGGCGGACGAAATCTTAGCGGCAAAGGAGTCTGAAAGAATTTTGCATATTTGGGGAAAACTGAGCTGATTAGGATGGAGTATAAAATGAATGGGGGATACAAGGGATAGAGATCAGGCCTCATTTCTTGTTTTGCTCATACCTAGATAAGGGCCAAAAGCAAAATAGTATCTTAGCATGGGTGTATGATTGCACATTAAGAGATGCATAATGTGCACAAGGCTCTCATTGGCGAGCGAGTCTGGCTAGCTACCATGTGCCTGGATAAGAATTAAAGGGGTTCATTCATGGGTCATGTTTTGAAATCCTCTTTTGCTCCAGGCACTGTACTAGGTTCCTGTAAGATATCATTGAGCAAAACGAAGATCTTCTGACCTTACATTCTAGCTGGCAAAGAAGATTGGAAGTAAATAGTATGCACAACAATTAAGTGAGTTTTATGCAATGTATGAAATTTACATAATTCCTCATCTGTGGGGAATAGATGAAGTGGGAAGGGTGCAGGCAGGGGGGAATCCTATAGGACAACACTGTGGAGTGATTCGGGAGAGGGTGTTAACAGTAACACTGGGGGAGGAGGATCAGGCTTATCTTAATGCTTACAACCATTCAGTTTTTTTTTTTTAATTTTTTTTTTCTTTTCAACATTTTATTTTATTTTTTGGGACAGAGAGAGACAGAGCATGAACGGGGCAGGGGCAGAGAGAGAGGGAGACACAGAATCGGAAACAGGCTCCAGGCTCTGAGCCATCAGCCCAGAGCCCGACGCGGGGCTCGAACTCACGGACCGCGAGATCGTGACCTGGCTGAAGTCGGACGCTTAACCAACTGCGCCACCCAGGCGCCCCTACAACCATTCAGTTTTAATCCTGTCAGTATTTTATGATTTTTCCCATATTATTTGGGCTATTGTAAAGTTGCAAAATTTATAAATAAATTATATTTATACTATAAAGTATAACATTTTCTTTCTGAAGAGGTCGCTTCAGTTTTCAGGATGTGGGAATGAGGTTGTACGACATTGTGATTTGTCAGAAATATATATTTGTCTGTCTGAATGACCAAATATATATTTCTAATGTATCTTTCTAATATGTATTTGATCTTTGTCCAATGTTCCTGACTCACTCCTAAAACCCTGGGAATTTCCGGTGATAAGGGCCATAAAAGCATCTTTTGTTATGTTAAGGTAACATTTGGAAAGCCATTAGGTAACCAGAGGGTGGGAGTGGCTGCCCGGAGAACCAACCAGGTGATTGAAGGATTGGAACTTACAGTCCCACCCACTGGACCTCAGGGGAGAAGAGAGGGGCTGGAGGTTCATCAGCCAAAGGCCTGAGACTGAGTCAGTCTTGACTGTGCAAGGAACCCTCCAGAAAAATCCAAAAGGACTAGGTTCTGGAGCTCCCTGGTTGGTGAACACATAGGGGAGAGGGGACAGTGTTGTCCCTGGAGAGGGCATGGAAGCACCACACCCTTTCCCCAGACCTCGCCCTGTGCATCCCTTCATCTGGCTGTTGACTCCTATCCTTTATCATATCCTTTAATGAACTAATAAACGTAAGTGTTTCCCTGAGTTCTGTGAGCTGCTCTAGCAAATTAAGGAGGAGGTGGTTGGAACCCCGGATCTGTAGCGAGTGGGTCAGAACCGCAGGTACCAGCGGGTGGCTTGCGACTGGCGTCTAAGATGGAGACTGAGCCCTCATCCTGTGGGATCCAGTGCTGTCCCCGGGTAGACAGCGTCAGAATTGAGTTGAAATCTTTAACACCCTGCTGGTGTCAGAGAATTGCTCAGTGTTGTGGGGGGAGGGTCTCTGACACTGAAATTGGGTTTGAGAACACTAAAAGAGGTTGGATTGTTGTTCTTGTTATTTACTATGAAAGAAACAAAATAATTTTGCTCCCTATTCCCATAAACAAGAATGCCTTGATATCTTCTTGGATTTCTATAGGGAAAAAATTTTATCCCAAATTTCAAACCGAAACACCTGAGAGAATCCTAAGACCCTACCATTTAGACACCCATTTCCTATAATAACTGCAGTCTTTAACTTTTAAATGAAATTATTAGAAGTGTGGAAAATTGCTTAGAGTACCTGTAATGGGTTAAATTAATAAAACCAATTTAATCTTCCAAACTGCAGCTTTTATCTACTCTTAGTGTGTTTATTCAATCATAACATGCATCTATGCAGTGCCCAAATCTGGATGGTTTCAATAAAACTGGATTTTACGAACTGAAGAGTTCACATTCTGCAGCTTTGAAGAAGGATTTATATTAAAAAAAAAAATGGTGGGCAAGAGGGTAGGCGGTGGCAGTGAAGTGTTTGTGGGGGTGTCTGTGGGGGTGTCTGTGGGGGTGTGGGGGTGTGACTATGTGTGGGTGTCTGTCTGTGGAGGAAGGAGTGTGTGTTAGGGTTTCTTAGCCCAAACACTACGACTGTTTGGAACCAGATAATCCTTTATTGGGGAGGACTGTCCTGTGCCTGCAGTATGTTTCCCAGCACCCCTGCCCTCTACTCACTAGAAGCTGGTACCACCTGCCTCCGCTGTGACAACTAAAAATGTCTGTAGGTATTGCCAAATGTCTCCAGGAGGAGTAGAATCGGTCCTGGTTGAGAACCACTGCCCTGTCTCATGCCCTTGTTGAGCAATTAGCACCGCTTGACTTTATGTCACAGATTTATTTACTTGGTCTATCCTCTGGATCCTGGAGTTCTGTGATCCCATCAGCTCCATTACACTAGAGTGAAGCCCCATAGAGGGAGACACTGCCCCTCTGGCTCACTGTCGCATACCAAGTGCCTGGCACAAGATAGAAAACGAGTCAGTTTTGATTGCACCCATGAAAGAAGTCTTTCGGGGCGCCTGGGTGGCTCAGGCGGTTAAGTGTCCGACTTCAGGTCAGGTCATGATCTCACGGTTCATGGGTTTGAGCCCCAGGTCAGGCTCTGTGCCGACAGCTCAGAGGCTGGAGCCTGCTTTGGATTCTGTGTCTCCCTTTCTTGCTGCCCCTCTCCCACTCGTTCTCTGTGTCTCAATCTCTCTTTCTCTCTCAAAAATAAATAAACATGAAAAAAATTATTTAAAAAGAAAGAAAAATCTTTCAAAGGAGGCAAATCTGAAATGACACTTAGACAGACGTTGTATGGCTTTGGTTAATTAAGTAACTTAACTCCCCTGCTTATCCGTTTTCTCATCTACAGAATGGACATAATAGTACCTACCTCATGAGCTTGTTCTGGGGATTAGATGTAGGGTGACCATACATTCTGATTTGCTTAGAACAATTTTGCTGGTGTCCCAGCCTAGTTATTAATTACTATTTTCACTCTCAAACTTGTCCTGCTTTGGCTGATAAATCATAAGGCAACTGTTTTGTGCTGGTCTCAGCCTGTCAATAACCACTGCTGTGATGGGACCAGCCCTGTGGTTTTCTGACCGAGGGATGTTTACAGACACAGGGAGAGAGAAAGAAAGAGAGGGAAATGGGGGGAGAAAATTAGGTTCATTACTTACTAGTCCTGGAACTTATATGGTACACTTTGGGCCACACAGCAAGTTCACAGATAGAGAGAGAAAGAGAGAGAGAGAGAGAGAATAGGCCTGGGGTTTTGCTTTCATTGGGGTCCAGCTTGGGAGCCTAGAGTTTCTCAGGCTGTCTTTATTGGTGAATTTAAAACATAAGGATGGAATTTGAAGCACAGAAAGAGAAAAAACGAGGGGCCGAAATGGTCAGTTATCAAATCAAATCAAACCTCTAAAACAAAGAAGACAGGTGGGGGGTGGGCTCCTTACCTAGAGCAACTGGCAATGTGTTTGCGAAGGTAGCCCCCCCTTTGAAGCAGATACCTTGCCAATCAAAGCTCAGGTCCGGGCTCTGCCATTACCAAAGGCGAGTGTCGGGGCTCATGCTACTGCAACTAAAGCGTTAGCGCCTGTATGCTGCTTAGGAAAGTGGCAAGGAGGGCACAGTCCTTAGTTACTTATTATCTGGGCTGCCCTCTGGATTCCAAGTCCTCACTGGCCCCCTCTTGCGGTTAGGATGACGTCCAGCTGTGCCCACTGGCTTCGAAGGTCTTAGATCTACCTGACTGTTGTGGATTCTCCCAGAACCCTCTTTTTCCCTGATGCCTGCTCACTTTGAAAACTTCAGTTACTCTAGCAACTCAGGATCTTCCACAATCCCGGGACATTTAGCTAAATCTTTTTCCACCTGAGAAAAAGCCCTTCCCAAACTCTCGTGGGTCTAACCCTGACTTGTACTTACAGATCTTGGCTTAAATATCACTTCTTCCTGGAAGCCAGCCCTCAATCCACAGACCAGCTTCCCTGGTTCTATGTTGCCACAGTACAGTGCCTGGTATCCTAATTTATGGTAATTAATGCTTTATAGTCTATCTTTGGGGGGGGGGGGGCTGGAGGTTGTGTGACCCTGTGGCTTGTGACTTATTTTCCTCCCCGCTCTGTCCCTGGGATAGAACTTACATGAGGCAGTCAATAATTATATATTTATTGGATGAATAAATTAATGAGTTGATGTCAGATCCTGTCTCTGACACTGACTGTGAATTTGTGGCATTTACTTACACCCTTGGAGACTCATCTTTCTCATTATGAAGTGACTATCTCATCATCTTAAGAAGAAATTATGTACAGTGTCTTGTACATAGTAGGAGCTCGATATATATAAGTAGAAAGAGACCACCTCTTCTAAGCCAAACCTTCAACCCCTCTCAGAATTGCCACTGTACTCCTCCTGGTCGACCTCAAGAAGTGGGAGATGACCTCAAGTTCTCCCTAATCGCATTTGAAGGATGAGATTCTGATAATGAATGAAAGATGATTTTGTCATAATGGGGTTTCATTTTCATATTGCTAGGTTGGAAAGCAATTTCAATGGGGGAAAAAAATGTCATGTGTCCTAAATGGTTAATGATCCTCAGCAAGCAATCTGTCCAGCATGAGAAAGACTTCTTTTGCAATCCTGACAGCTGATCTATAATCAGGTTCTGCTTGGCTGCTGTCCTGACTCCTCCCCTGGCTCTCCATGGGGCTCACTGAACACCCTATGGAAGAAAAAAGCCCAAACCTTTTATTACATGCATTTCTGATTTCCCAGAAGCTACTCAACAGAGGGGGACTGCAGATGCCTGCCAGATGTTGCTTTATCTTGTGGGACAGGAATGCTTTCTTCAAGTGTTTTGAGATTTATGTTTATAAAATTAGAGCTGATGTATCCTTTCTCTTCTTCTTTTCCTTCATTTCTTCAATAAACATTAATTTAGCAACTACTATCTCCGGGACCATGAATGCAAAGATAAGCTACATAGTTTCTGCCGCTCAGACTCCCAATTTAATAAGGTATATTGAGCAATTAAGCAGACCATTGTGATAAAGAGTGGTGCTTCACTAAAAGGAAGTGCCTAGAGTGATGTCAGAAACCTGAGGGTGGGTGCCTAATTCTGTGCTGGGGTCAGTGAGAGCTTCCTGAAAGAGGTGTCAGCAAGGATACTCACAAATTAGACAGGGAAGTAAAGCTATTTTAGGCAGAAGGAACTGCACATGAGAAGGGGCAGAGACTGAAGTAGCCTAGCATATGGAGAAGATAGTAAATTGCTCAGGAGAGGAGTTTTATGTGCCAACCAGAGGGTTATAGAAGTGAGGACAAAGAGGTAGATAGGATCCAGGTCAGGAAAGCCTTAGATGTCACACTTAGGTGATTAAACTTACTTTAAGGCTATAGATAAAAGTTCTTTATTTGGGTCTATCTATCATCTATCTATCTATCTACCATCTATCTATCTATCATCTATCTATCATGTATTTATCTGTCCTCACTATGTGCATTTTTTACTTTTTTTAATATTGTCTTTTAACTAACAAAATTTAATTTTAACTTAACTAGATTATCCAAATGTTTCCAGTTAGTTTCTTTGTACCTACTTTATGTACTTATTTTTTATTTTTTTATTTTTTATATGAAATTTATTGACAAATTGGTTTCCATACAACACCCAGTGCTCATCCCAAAAGGTGCCCTCCTCAATACCCATCACTCACCCTCCCCTCCCTCCCACCCCCCATCAACCCTCAGTTTGTTCTCAGTTTTTAAGAGTCTCTTATGCTTTGGCTCTCTCCCACTCTAACCTCTTTTTTTTTTTTTCCTTCCCCTCCTCCATGGGTTTCTGTTGAGTTTCTCAGGATCCACATAAGAGTGAAACCATATGATATCTGTCTTTCTCTGTATGGCTTATTTCACTTAGCATCACACTCTCCAGTTCCATCCACATTGCTACAAAAGGCCATATTTCATTTTTTCTCATTGCCACGTAGTACTCCATTGTGTATACAAACCACAATTTCTTTATCCATTCATCAGTTGATGGACATTTAGGCTTTTTCCATAATTTGGCTATTGTTGAGAGTGCTGCTATGAACATTGGGGTACAAGTGGCCCTATGCATCAGTACTCCTGTATCCCTTGGATAAATTCCTAGCAGTGCTATTGCTGGGTCATAGGGTAGGTCTATTTTTAATTTTCTGAGGAACCTCCACACTGCTTTCCAGAGCGGCTGCACCAATTTGCATTCCCACCAACAGTGCAAGAGGGTTCCCGTTTCTCCACATCCTCTCCAGCATCTATAGTCTCCTGATTTGTTCATTTTGGCCACTCTGACTGGCGTGAGGTGATACCTGAGTGTGGTTTTGATTTGTATTTCCCTGATAAGGAGCAACGCTGAACATCTTTTCATGTGCCTGTTGGCCATCCGGATGTCTTCTTTAGAGAAGTGTCTATTCATGTTTTCTGCCCATTTCTTCACTGGGTTATTTGTTTTTGGGGTGTGGAGTTTGGTGAGCTCTTTATAGATTTTGGATACTAGCCCTTTGTCCGATATGTCATTTGCGAATATCTTTTCCCATTCCGTTGGTTGCCTTTTAGTTTTGTTGGTTGTTTCCTTTGCTGTGCAGAAGCTTTTTATCTTCATAAGGTCCCAGTAATTCACTTTTGCTTTTAATTCCCTTGCCTTTGGGGATGTGTCGAGTAAGAGATTGCTACGGCTGAGGTCAGAGAGGTCTTTTCCTGCTTTCTCCTCTAAGGTTTTGATGGTTTCCTGTCTCACATTCAGGTCCTTTATCCATTTTGAGTTTATTTTTGTGAATGGTGTGAGAAAGTGGTCTAGTTTCAACCTTCTGCATGTTGCTGTCCAGTTCTCCCAGCACCATTTGTTAAAGAGACTGTCTTTTTTCCATTGGATGTTCTTTCCTGCTTTGTCAAAGATGAGTTGGCCATACGTTTGTGGGTCTAGTTCTGGGGTTTCTATTCTATTCCATTGGTCTATGTGTCTGTTTTGGTGCCAATACCATGCTGTCTTGATGATGACAGCTTTGTAGTGGAGGCTAAAGTCTGGGATTGTGATGCCTCCTGCTTTGGTCTTCTTCTTCAAAATTCCTTTGGCTATTCGGGGCCTTTTGTGGTTCCATATGAATTTTAGGATTGCTTGTTCTAGTTTCGAGAAGAATGCTGGTGCAATTTTGATTGGGATTGCATTGAATGTGTAGATAGCTTTGGGTAGTATTGACATTTTGACAATATTTATTTTTCCAATCCATGAGCAGGGAATGTCTTTCCATTTCTTTAAATCTTCTTCAATTTCCTTCAGAAGCTTTCTATAGTTTTCAGCATACAGATCCTTTACATCTTTGGTTAGATTTATTCCTAGGTATTTTATGCTTCTTGGTGCAATTGTGAATGGGATCAGTTTCTTTATTTGTCTTTCTGTTGCTTCATTGTTAGTGTATAAGAATGCAACTGATTTCTGTACATTGATTTTGTATCCTGCAACTTTGCTGAATTCCTGTATCAGTTCTAGCAGACTTTTGCTGGAGTCTATCGGATTTTCCATGTATAATATCATGTCATCTGCAAAAAGCGAAAGCTTGACTTCATCTTTGCCAATTTTGATGCCTTTGATTTCCTTTTGTTGTCTGATTGCTGATGCTAGAACTTCCAGCACTATGTTAAACAACAGCGGTGAGAGTGGGCATCCCTGTCGTGTTCCTGATCTCAGGGAAAAAGCTCTCAGTTTTTCCCCGTTGAGGATGATGTTAGCTGTGGGCTTTTCATAAATGGCTTTTATGATCTTTAAGTATGTTCCTTCTATCCCGACTTTCTCAAGGGTTTTTATTAAGAAAGGGTGCTGGATTTTGTCAAAGGCCTTTTCTGCATCGATTGACAGGATCATATGGTTCTTCTCTTTTTTTTTGTTAATGTGATGTATCACGTTGATTGATTTGCGAATGTTGAACCAGCCCTGCATCCCAGGAATGAATCCCACTTGATCATGGTGAATAATTCTTTTTATATGCTGTTGAATTCGATTTGCTAGTATCTTATTGAGAATTTTTGCATCCATATTCATCAGGGATATTGGCCTGTAGTTCTCTTTTTTTACTGGGTCTCTGTCTGGTTTAGGAATCAAAGTAATACTGGCTTCATAGAATGAGTCTGGAAGTTTTCCTTCCCTTTCTATTTCTTGGAATAGCTTGAGAAGGATAGGTATTATCTCTGCTTTAAACGTCTGGTAGAACTCCCCTGGGAAGCCATCTGGTCCTGGACTCTTATTTGTTGGGAGATTTTTGATAACGGATTCAATTTCTTCGCTGGTTATGGGTCTGTTCAAGCTTTCTATTTCCTCCTGATTGAGTTTTGGAAGGGGTGGATGTTTAGGAATTTGTCCATTTCTTCCAGGTTGTCCAGTTTGTTGGCATATAATTTTTCATAGTATTCCCTGATAATTGTTTGTATCTCTGAGGGATTGGTTGTAATAATTCCATTTTCATTCATGATTTTATCTATTTGGGTCATCTCCCTTTTCTTTTTGAGAAGCCTGGCTAGAGGTTTGTCAATTTTGTTTATTTTTTCAAAAAACCAACTCTTGGTTTCGTTGATCTGCTCTACAGTTTTTTTAGATTTTATATTGTTTATTTCTGCTCTGATCTTTATTATTTCTCTTCTTCTGCTGGGTTTAGGCTGCCTTTGCTGTTCTGCTTCTAGTTCCTTTAGGTGTGCTGTTAGATTTTGTATTTGGGATTTTTCTTGTTTCTTGAGATAGGCCTGGATTGCAATGTATTTTCCTCTCAGGACTGCCTTCGCTGCATCCCAAAGCGTTTGGATTGTTGTATTTTCATTTTCGTTTGTTTCCATATATTTTTTAATTTCTTCTCTAATTGCCTGGTTGACCCACTCATTCGTTAGTAGGGTGTTCTTTAACCTCCATGCTTTTGGAGGTTTTCCAGACTTTTTCCTGTGGTTGATTTCAAGCTTCATAGCATTGTGGTCTGAAAGTATGCATGGTATAATTTCAATTCTTGTAAACTTATGAAGGGCTGTTTTGTGACCCAGTATATGATCTATCTTGGAGAATGTTCCATGTGCACTCGAGAAGAAAGTATATTCTGTTGCTTTGGGATGCAGAGTTCTAAATATATCTGTCAAGTCCATCTGATCCAATGTCTCATTCAGGGCCCTTGTTTCTTTATTGACCGTGTGTCTAGATGATCTATCCATTTCTGTAAGTGGGGTGTTAAAGTCCCCTGCAATTACCACATTCTTATCAATAAGGTTGCTTATGTTTATGAGTAATTGTTTTATATATTTGGGGGCTCCGGTATTTGGCGCATAGACATTTATAATTGTTAGCTCTTCCTGATGGATAGACCCTGTAACTATTATATAATGTCCTTCTTAATCTCTTGTTACAGCCTTTAATTTAAAGTCTAGTTTGTCTGATATAAGTATGGCTACTCCAGCTTTCTTTTGGCTTCCAGTCGCATGATAAATAGTTCTCCATCCCCTCACTCTCAATCTAAAGGTGTCCTCAGGTCTAAAATGAGTCTCTTGTAGACAGAAAATAGATGGGTCTTGTTTTTTTATCCATTCTGATACCCTATGTCTTTTGGTTGGCGCATTTAATCCATTTACATTCAGTGTTATTATAGAAAGATATGGGTTTAGAGTCATTGTGATGTCTGTATGTTTTATGCTTGTAGTGATGCCTCTGGTACTTTGTCTCACAGGGTCCCCCTTAGGATCTCTTGTAGGGCTGGTTTAGTGGTGACAAATTCCTTCAGTTTTTGTTTGTTTGGGAAGACCTTTATCTCTCCTTCTATTCTAAATGACAGACTTGCTGGATAAAGGATTCTCGACTGCATATTTTTTCTGTCTAGCACCCTGAAAATCTCGTGCCAATTCTTTCTGGCCTGCCAAGTTTCAAAAGAGAGATCAGTCACGAGTCTTATAGGTCTCCCTTTATATGTGAGGGCACGTTTACCCCTTGCTGCCTTCAGAATTTTCTCTTTATCCTTGTATTTTGCCAGTTTCACTATGATATGTTGTGCAGAAGATCGATTCAAGTTACGTCTGAAGGGAGTTCTCTGTGCCTCTTGGATTTCAATGACTTTTTCCTTCCCCAGTTCAGGGAAGTTCTCAGCTATGATTTCTTCAAGTACCCCTTCAGCACCTTTCCCTCTCTCTTCCTCCTCTGGGATACCAATTATGCGTATATTATTTCTTTTTAGTGTATCACTTAGTTCTCTAATTTTCCCCTCATACTCCTGGATTTTTTTATCTCTCTTTTTCTCAGCTTCCTCTTTTTCCATAACTTTATCTTCTAGTTCACCTATTCTCTCCTCTGCCTCTTCAATCCGAGCCGTGTTGGTTTCCATTTTGTTTTGCATTTCATTTAAAGCGTTTTTCAGCTCCTCATGACTGTTCCTTAGGCCCTTGATCTCTGTAGCAAGAGATTCTCTGCTGTCCTGTATACTGTTCTCAAGCCCAGCGATTAATTTTATGACTATTATTCTAAATTCACTTTCTGTTATATTATTTAAATCCTTTTTGATCAGCTCATTAGCTGTTGTTATTTCCTGGAGATTCTTCTGAGGGGAATTCTTCCATTTGGTCATTTTGGATAGTCCCTGGCGTGGTGAGGACCTGCAGGGCACTTCCCCTGTGCTGTGGTGTATAACTGGAGTTGGTGGGCAGGGCCGCAGTCAGACCTGATGTCTGCCCCCAGCCCACCGCTGGGGCCACAGTCAGACTGGTGTGTGCCTTCTCTTCCCCTCTCCTAGGGGCGGGATTCACTGTGGGGTGGCGTGGCCCATCTGGGCTACTTGCACACTGCCAGGCTTGTGATGCTGGGGATCTGGCGTATTAGCCGGGGTGGGTAGGCAAGGTGCATGGGGGCAGGAGGGGCAGGCTTAGCTCGCTTCTCCTTAGGTGATCCACTTCAGGAGGGGCCCTGTGCCAGCGGGAGGGAGTCAGATCTGCTGCCGGAGGTTTGGTTCCGCAGAAGCACAGAGTTGGGTGTTTGCGCGGAGCGAGCAAGTTCCCTGGCTGGAACTGGTTCCCTTTGGGATTTTGGCTGGGGGATGGGCGGGGGAGATGGCGCTGGCGAGCGCCTTTGTTCCCCACCAAACTGAGCTCTGTTGTCAGGGGGCTCAGCAGCTCTCCCTCCCTTTGTCCTCCAGCCTTCTCGCTTTCTGAGCAGAGCTGTTAACTTATGACCTCCCAGACGCTAAGTCGCGCTTGTTGTGGGAACACAGTCCGTCAGGCCCCTCCGCTTTTGCAAGCCAGACTCGGGGGCTCTGCTTGGCCGGCGAGCCGCCCCTCTGCCCCGGCTCCCTCCTGCCAGTCCGTGGAGCGCGCACCGCCTCGCCGCCCTTCCTACCCTCTTCCGTGGGCCTCTCGTCTGCGCTTGGCTCCGGCGACTCCGTTCTGCTAATCCTCTGGCGTTTTTCGGGGTTATTTAGGCAGGTGTAGGTGGAATCTAAGTGATCAGCAGGACGTGCAGTGAGCCCAGCGTCCTACGCCGCCATCTTGCCAAAGTTCCTCTCATGTATTTATTTTTTAAATGAAGTATAGATGACCTATAATATTTTATTAGTTTTAGGTGTACGACATAGTGATTTGACAATTATATACATTATGAAATGCTTGCCATGCTAAGTATAGTTACTGTTGGTCACCATCCCAAGTTACTATGATGTTATCGACTATATTCCCTAGGTTGTGTTTTGCATCCACTTATTTGATAACTTGAAGTTTGTATCTCTTAATTCCCATCATCTATTTTACCTATTCCCCTGCTCCCATCTTCTCTGGCAGCCCCCATTTTGTTTTCTGTGTTTGAGTCTGTTTCTGTTTTTGTTTGTTTGCTTGTGGATTCAATGGTTCTGTTCTTTAGATTGCACATAAAAGTGAGATCATACGGTATTTGTCTTTCTCTGATTTATTTCACTTACCATAATACCTTCTAGATCCCTCCATATTGCCATGAATCGCAAGATTTCATTCTTCTTTATGGGTGTATAATATTCCATTGTATATATACCATGTCTTCTTTATCCATTTATTTATTGATGGACATGTGTCTACTTTAACAAAACGTTGCCTATCCCAATGTCATGAATATACCTCATATATTTTCTTTTAGATTCATTTTTTTATCTTTCACATTTAGATTTACTATCCCTTTAGAACTGACTTTCTAAATGATTAAAAATTTTATTCAATAAGTTATAATTCATTACTGTCATTTTTTAGAAAATTTTTTATTTAATCATCTTTAATGCAGTATAATTGACATATGATAAAATGAATGTAATTGAAGTGTACATTTTGATAAGTTTGACTTATGTGTATTCCCATGAAACCATCATGGTAATCAAGAAAATGAACATATAGATCATCTCCAAAAGTTTATTAATATCCTTGGTAATCCCCCCTTCCCAAACCTCTTTACCCCCAGGCAACCACAGATCTATCTTCTTTCTGTCACAATACATTAGTTGGCATTCTTTAGCAGTTTATATAAATGAAGTCGATGGCATGTACCCCATTTTGTCTGGCTTTTTAAAAACTCAGCCTCGTTATTTTGAAATGCATCAATGTTGAACATATCCATAGTTCAATCCTTATTATTGAGTAGTAGCCATTTGTGTAGGTAAATAATTTGTTTATCCACTCACCTCTTGATGGATATTTGGGTAGTTCTCAGTTTGAGATGATTATATGTAACACTGTTATGATCATTAGTGTGCAAGTCTTCCTATGGACATATACTTTCATTTATATTGGTAAATGTCCAGATATTGAATATGTAAGTTGCTAATCTTTTTTAAATATGTAATTTTTAAATGTTTATTTGGTTTTGAGAGAGAGAGAGCGAGACAGCGTGAGTGGGGGAGGGGCAGAGAACAAGGGAGAATCAGAATCCAAAGCAGGCTCCAGGCTCTGAGCTGTCAGCACAGAGCCCAACATGGGGCTCAAACCCACAAATGCAAGATCATAACTTGAGCCAAAGTCAGACATTTAACCGACTGAGCCACCCAGGCGCCCTGTAATTTGCTAATCTTTATTTCCAGTCAGTCATTTGCCTTTTTATTGTTCTAACAAATATCCTGAGTTTATTTTTTTAGATTTTACATTTAGTTCTATCATTCTTTTAGAGTTAATTTTGTGTATGTGCAAAGTATAAATGGAAGCTCTTAAATATATTGATAGATAATTGTTCTTGTACCATTTGTTGAGAACACTGTACTTTGTCCACTGAATTGTTTTTGCACTTTTGTTGAAAATCAGTTGATGACACGAGTGTAGATCTACTTGTAGGGAATCTGGACTGATTCACTGATCTATTTGTCTATCTTTACACCAGTACCACGCTGTCTTGATTTCTGTAGACTTATAATAAATCTTGATATCAGATAGTGTACAGCCTTCAGATTTCGTTTTCAAACTGGTTTGGCCATTTTTGGTTCATTGTATTTCTATATGCATGTTGGAATCAGCTACAAAATAATTGGGAGGGTTTTTTTTTATTGGTATTGTGTTGCATTTATAGATCAATTTGGAGAAAAACATCATTTTAAGTTAATAGGTTTTTCAATTTATGACACATCTCTTCATTTATTTAGGACCTCTTCATACTCTTTTTGCAAGGTTTTTTTAATTTTCCAAGTGCCTGTCTTGAACACCCTTTGCTGGTTTTATCCCTGTGTGCTTTATATTTTTGATGGATGCCCTTGAAAATAGTATTGTTTCTGTCATTTTATTTTTTGATTGTTCACTGCTGGTATATAGGAATAGAGTTGATTTTGTGTACTGATGTTATATCATGCAACGTTGCTAAATTCACATATTTGTGGTGGTAGTTTTGTGTAGTGCATGTGATTTTTTAAAGTGTAAATGATAATGTTATTTGTGAATTCAGGGAGTTTTATGTCTGTCTCTCTGACTGGGATTTCTTTTATTTACCTTATACTGGCCAGAATTTTCAGTACAATGTTAAGCAGTGCTGAGCATGGACAGCTTTGTCTTGTTTTAGGGGACAAGTCATTTTTAGGGGATTTTAGGGGAAAATCATTTAGTCTTTCACAATTTTTTTAAAGTTTATTTATTTATTTTTGACAGAGAGAGTGTGAGTGGGGAAGTGACAGAGAGAGAGGGAGACAGAGGATCTGAAGCGGGCTCTGTGCTGAAGTAGAGAGCCCGATGCGGGGCTCAAACTCATGAACTGTGAGATCATGACCTGAGCTGAAGTCGAACATTTAACCGATTGAGCCACCCACATGCCCCCTAGTCTTTCACTATTAAATGTTCCTTGTAGATTTTCCATAGATACTTGTTATTAGGTTAAGAAACTTATTTGTATTCCTAGTTTGTGGAGTTTTGTTTTTTTTTTTTTATTCAGGAATGGATATTGAATTTCGCAATGATTTTCTCTTTTTTTTTTTTGAGGTGATCATATGATTTTTTATTTTTAATCTGTTAATGTGTGAATTATTTTCATGATTTTCAGATGTGTAGGGCCAGCTGATGAGCAGTTTTTATTTCATCTGTAACCTTAATTCCTCTTTGCCATAGGTCCTACTCTCTTATTACTGCTGTAACAAACTACCAAAACTTAGTGGCTTGAAACAACATTTATTCTTTTACAGTTCTGTATGTCAGAAGTCCAAAGTGATTCTTAAAGTACCAGAATCAAGGTGTCCGTGGGGCTGGTTCCTTCTGGAGACTTCCAGGGAATCTGCTCCTTGCCTCTTCCAGGTCCTGGAGGCTGCAGGCATTCCGTGGCTCCTGGCTACATTATTCTAATCTCTGCTTCTGTTGACACATCACTTTCTCCTTTGTCTCTGACAGTCTTGTGTCTCTCTCATAAGGATCTCTGTAAATACAACAGTACTTGAATAATCCAGAATTATCTTCCCCATCTCAAGATCTGTAACTTCATCGCATCTGCAAAGTCCCTTTTGCCATAACAGTTCACACTCACAGGTTCTGAGGATTAGAATATGGAAATATTTGGGGTCTAATTATCTCACTTTTAAGTTCCAGAACTATGGTTCCATTTCATAGCAGATGGCTTTTTAATCTCCCTGAGGACATAACTATATTTATTCCGAAGTATTTTCTCTATATCCTCAATCACATTTGTTCTTTAGCGGGGAGGGCCAATTTTTCTGACATTCGGTCCTGGTCCTCTTTCAAGGTGCATGTCTGTTCAAATATTTGACCGCTCTTGGCTGGTCCAGTTTGCAGTTAAAGGGTAAACTGAACAATAGTGAAAGCTGGCACACCCTTTATTACATCAAATATACATCTTTATTTCCTCATCAATGAATCTACATTCTGGACATTCCAAGAGGATTTCATCAGTGATGACACATGAGCAGAAGGGTGCATATCTCCAGTTTTTGTGCTCTATCACCTGGGTGTTGTATCTTGATTCCCTGGACATAGAACATGCTAAGTCTCCCAAGATACACCTATACTTCTCACTACTTTGTGGGAGACTTTAAATGCAACCAACTCTTTCAAAAACAAAAGTGTCTGTTTGTATGTATATGCTTACACATTTGCCTCGAATTCTGCTATGTCTATTTCTCCAATGCCAACATTCATGCTAAGAGCCCTTCCAAAATAAGTCATTTGCTTGGTCTATATACTGGTTCTCAGGGTTTTTTTCCCCGAGGGCAGAAGATGGCCACGAGATATTCAATGTGCAGGATGTGAGCAGCTGTTGCAAATTTAGTTCTCTAGTTAATTTCTCTGATTATTTTCCCATGATCTCTGCAGATCTTTGTATTTGGTGACTCTTAGCTTGGCATTTCTCTGGAGATTCTGTGGGAAAATCAGCTTTAGCATCAGTAGTTGTTTCTCTCCAGAGGTGAGGTTTTCTGTCCTTGTTTCTCCTTTAGACCAAGCCAGTCTGCCTTATTTTTCTTTCTCTTTGATGTCTTGTTTTTCTATGATTTATATCCATAAGTGGAATTGCTGGGTCATCAAGTATGTTCATCTTCAGCTATACCGTAATAAATATTGCCACACTGTTCACTAAAGTGTTTGAAATAGTTTCCCTTCCACCACAGCGTATGAGTCCTCATTTATCCCTGTCTTCATAATCCTTAGTACTGTCATTTAAATTTTTTTTTTTTTAATTTTGAAGAGAGAGAATGCACGCACTCACGGGCCAGGGGAGGGACAGAGGAAGAGAGACAGAGACAAAAAGAGAGAATCTTAAACAGGCTGCATGCTCAGTGCAGAGCTTGATGTGGGGCTCCCTCACACAACCCTGGGACCATGACCTGATCCAAAGTCAAGAGTCAGTTGTTCAACCAAAGAGCCACCCAGGTGCCCCGGTTTTGTCATATTTTCTAGATTTTGCTTACCTGACAGGTACCTCATTGTAGCTTTAATTTTCATTTTCCTGGATATTGGAGAGATAGAGTATCTTCTCATATTTTATTGGGTATTTTAATAAAATTAACATTTTCTTAGTTGCTTATATGTTCTAGTTAGTAATTTTTTTTTTAAGTTAGTCATTCTTATTTATCACATTGAAATGCGGATATCTTCTGGAAACCTGTGGTCTTTTTTCTTTACTCACATTAGCTTTGATTTTTAAAAAAATGTTTTAACGTGTATTTATTCTTGAGAGACCGAGACAGAGAGCGAGTGGGGCAGGGGCAAAGAGAGAGGGAGACAAAGAATCCAAAGCAGGTTCCAGGCTCCAAGCTGTCAGCATGGAGCCTAACGTGGGGCTCAAACCCACGAACCATAAGATCATGACCTGAGCTGAAGTTGGACGCTTTACCGACTGAGCTACCCAGGTGCCCCTAAATGTGTATTTAAAAAAATTTTTTTTAAATCTTTATTTTTGAGAGAGAGAGAGAGAGAGAGACAGAGTGTGAGTGGGGAAGGAACAGAGAGAGAGGGAGACACAGACTCTGAAGCAGGCTCTAGGCTCCAAGCTGTTAACACAGAGCCCGACATGGAGCTCGAACCCACGGATGGTGAGATCATGGCCTGAGGACACTTAATTGACTGAGCCACCCAGGCGTCCCATAACTTTGATTTTTTTTAAGATTTATTTTATTTATTTATTTATTTATTTATTATTTATTTAGTCATCTTTAGACTCAACATTGAGCTTGAACTTACAACCCTGAGATCAAGAGTTGCACGTTTTACCCACTGAACCAGCCAGGCGCCCCACATTAGCTCTGATGTTTAATTTACTGATTTTAATGTAGTATAATGTAACTTTTATTTATGCTCTGTGTTTTGTTTGGGTTTTAGTTTTATTAAAGTAGGACTCTGCTACCATGAGTTTATATAGATACCCTCCTCAATGTGATGTGTGTAATAATAGTAACTTGGGGAAACTTGTGAAGACTCGCTTATTGATCCAGTAGTCATTAATTTTCATGACTGTTTATTGTATTCTCAAGTAGAATATCTATTTTTTGAATTGCAGACAGGATTCTTGTAAGGCAGGACTCTTCGATCAAGCTTGTTAATCATGTTTCTCAAATTATTTGTCAGTTGTGTTGTTCTATTCCTTTCTGTACATAGTTTTTTTGGTCTGCTTTTCCTATTGAATACTAGAAGTGGTGTATTAAAATATCCTATAGCTCTCCACTTTAATTTTTGTTTGTTTTTCTACCATAAACCATGTATGTATGTATGTATGTACATGTACATAATGTGCATGTAGCTATGTAACATGCATATATGTTCAGAATTGCCGCATTTTCCCGGTGACATTCATTTTTTATGATCATATCATGATCCTTTTTATAATCATTAAGCTTTGGTTTTGAGGTTAAATTTTTATGCTGCTATTACTAAAATAAACCAGTTTTGTGTTTTTTTCCCCCTGACTTTACCTAATGCATCTTTATTCTAATCATTTTCCTTCCAATCTTGGTTTGTCCTTATCTTTCAGGTATGTATGTATGTCTCTTGTAAAACACACACCCCTGAGTGTTTTGCTTTGTTAAGGCTGCCATAACAAAGAACAATCAACTGGGTGTCTTAAACACAAAAATGGAAAGTCTCACAATTGTGGAGGCTAGAAGTCTGAGATCAAGGTGTTGGGAGCTTTTGAGGAAAAATCTGCCTCATACTTCTTCCCTAGGTGCTGGCTGATGTGATAGTAACTTCCAGCATTCCTTGTCAGTAGAAACATCACCTGATCTCTGCTTTCATCCTCAAATGTGATCTCCCTATGTCTATGCCTCTGGGTCTACCTCTTACCCTTTCTCTATAGACACCAGTCATATTGGATGTGGGGTTCACACTACTCCAATGTGACTTCATCTTAACTCTTTACATCTGCAATGACCCTATTTCTAAGTAAGGTCACTTTGGGGGCACCTGGGTGGCTCAGTCGGTTGAGCGTCCAACTTCAGCTCAGGTCATGATCTCGCAGTTTGTGAGTTCGAGCCCTGTGTGGGGCTCTGTGCTGACAGGTCAGAGCCTGGAGCCTGCTTTGGATTCTGTGTCTCTCTCCCCCTCTGCCCCTCCGTCACTCAGGGTCTGTCTCTTTATCTCTCTCTCTCTCTCATAAATAAATGAACATTAAAAAAAATTTTAAACAAGGTCACTTTCTGAGGTACTGGGGATTAGGACTACAGCATATGAATTTTAGGGGAACACAATTCAACCCATAACTCTTAGTTTTCAAAATTCAATCCAGGGGCACCTGGGTGTTTCAGCCTGTTGAGTGTCCAACTTTGGCTCAGGTCACGATCTCATGGCTCAGTTTATGAGTTCGAGCCCCACATCAGTCTCGCTGCTGTCAGCACATAGCCTACTTCAGATCCCCTCTGTCCCTCTCCTGCTTATGTGCACATGCATGCACACTTTCTCTCTCAAAATAAATAAATAAACTTAAAAAAAAAGAATCAGTTAAAAAAAAAGAAAAAGAAAAGTTACTTTAAAAAAAAAATAAATAAAAGTTCACCCTAAAAATACATGCGTAGGAGTGCCTGGGTGGCTCAGTCAGTTGAGCATCCAACTTCAGGTCTGGTCATGATCTTGGGGATCATGAGTTTGAGCCCTGTGTTGGGCTCTGTGCTGACAGCTCAGGTTCACGTTCTGTGTCTCCCTCTCTCTCTGCCCCTCCCCTGCTCCCATTCTGTCTCTGTCAAAAATAAATAAAAACATTAAAAAAAAAAGAAAATAAATAGGGGCGCCTGGGTGGCTCAGATGGTTAAACATCCCACTTAGGCTCAGGTCATGATCTCACAGTTTGTGAGTTCGAGCCCCACATTGGGCTCGTGCTGACAGCTCAGAGCCTAGAGCCTGCTTCAGATTCTGTGTCTCCCTCTCTCTCTGCCCCTCCTCCACTAGTGCGCACACGCTCTCTCTCTCTCAAAAATGAATAAAAACATTTAAAAAATTTAAAAATAGATAAAAATATAAATACATGTGTATATGCACATATATTATCATATACAATATTGTAAATATTTTGTATATAGAGATGTATATAAACATATTTGTAAATATATATATACTTACATCTACTTTTTTGCTTTCTACTTTATCTATCTTACATCTGTATTTCTCTTTTCCTGACTTATTTCTGATTGATCAAATAGTTTAAATTATTTTTTCATTTCTTGCAAGTTATACACTGAATTTTGTTTCTTTTTGTGATGATCTTTAAAATTTAATTAAGTGTGGGGTGCCTGGGTGGCTCAGTTGGTTAAGCATCCGATTCTTGATTTCGGCTCCCGTCATGATCTCAGGATTTGTAAGGTTGAGCCCCACATTGGGTTCCACACTGATAGCACAGAGCCTGCTTGGGATTCTCTCTCTCCCTCCCTCTCTGCTCCTCCCCTGCTTGCACACTTGCATGTACACTCTCTCTTTTTCTCTGTCTCTCAAGAGAAATAAACTTCTAAAAATAAATAAATAAAATAATTAAGTGTATAATCTTTTTTCAGAACTACTCAAGCAACTTAGAATTTTGCCATCACATTCTCATAGTATTTTTATTATCACCTAGTATATTTTTATTTACAACTTGTTTTTAACATGCTCCAAGTTAGTCGCTATTATCATTATTTTATGTAGATAATACTTCCAAAAGCCTACACAACAATTAACTGTTGCTTTACTCAGTATCTTTGTTGTATCTAAGTCTTCCCTCTGGACAGGAGTTTTTTTCTTTCTGACATGTTTTTTTAGACGTTCATTTAGTAAGAGAGTTTTAATAATAAACAGAGTTCTGTTTCCCTGAAAAATAAGAAATTAGTAATTTTAGACTGAAATCTCTTGTCTTTTCCTCTTGACTACGTTAGCAAATTCCCTCCATTTTGGGTTCTTCAATATGTGTTTGGATGTGGGTTAAAAAAAATTATCCTGATTGGCATTCATTGTGCTTCCTAAATCTGAATATATGATTTCTTCATCATTCATAGAAAATTCTTACCCATGTATATCTTCAACAATTGCCACCCCCCCCATTCTTTCAATTTCTGTCCTAGAAATCTAATTGGATGTGTGTTGTAAATTTCTCGGTTTATTCTCTATACCTGATATGTTCTCTCTTTTTTACTGTCTGTACCGCATCCTTAATAATTTCCTAATATTTATTCCACTTCAAACATTTATCTATTTCCTTTTTAAAATCATTTACTAAATTGCCAATTTCAATAATCCTATCTTAAAGAAGATCTGTTTGGTTCTTAAGTCAACCCTGTGTTGTATTATTTTATTGGATATTGCTTCTTGTATTTTCAAGTCTGCTTTTAATTTTCCACCTATTTATAGTTTGAATCCAATAGTTCTATTATCTGAGGATACTGAGGGTCTAATTCTGATATTTATTCTTTTTTTTAACGTTTATTCACTTTTTGAGAGACAGAGACAGAGTGTGAACAGGGCAGGGGCAGACAGAGAGGGAGACACAGAATCTGAAGCAGGTTTCTGGCTCTGGGCTGTGAGCACACAGCCCATCGCAGGGCTCGAACTCATGAACCGTGAGATCATGACCTGAGCCGAAGTCAAGACACTTAACCAACTGAGCCAGGCAGGCACCCCTCTTTCTGCTGACTCTTGCTCTCTGAGTTAATTTCTCAGATTTTTATGCTTTCCTTTTGAACTTAGATATCTTCCTCAGCACATCTGCAGCTTTGAAAACCCTATGAAGCCTGGACTGAGGATTTCCCTCCAGAGAGGATTTTCATTCGCTATTGAGAACGGACCCTGATGTATTTGGGGTTTCTCAGTACCCCAGCCCCTCAGAATGGGCAGCCTATGGTTATTTATATTCAAAGAAGACTTTTTCTTTCCCAAAGCCCCATGCTGAAGCAAACACATTCCCTTGCAGCCTCCTTTGTTACAGGACACACTTTTTCTATTACATTATTTTACCTATAGTGTAGCCCCTGGAGGGTCTCCGGTTTATGCAGAGTTTCAGTCCCAACTTCCACCTTTGAAAAGCTAAAAGCCTTGTTTTCTCCTGTAACAGCCACTAAAACTCAAATATCTTGGTTAATAAGCATAGCAAATGCTTCCAGGAGAGTGGCTGCATGGGTGGCAGCTTAAAACTTGAATTTTCATGTCTGTTTCAGGTCCCTGGAGATTTATCCTTTCTTCTCAAAAGCTCAGCTATGCATTTAAAAGAATGCTGTTACATTTTATTGTTCATTTCCAAGTACTTTTTTTTATGCAGGAGTTTTTCAAAAAGTTTGTCAGGTAACAAACATCATTGGTAAACAATTTTAAAATGAGAGTTAAGTAATAAGACTGGCTACTTAGGAAGATTATTCTGTTGGCCAGGTAGTGCAAGGAATGAGGGAATTACATACCACTCTTCGCTACTTATCAGCCCAGAACAGAAAACAGAGGGAAGAACAAAGGAGGACTTTGCAGGTGATTGTAAAAGGTTTGTACTTCTCCATAAGATGGGAGTCTGTTGGAGAATTTTACCAGAAGAGTGAGATCCTTATGAATTTTTAAAGGAGCACTCTATGGCCATATGGAGAATGGAATCATTGGAGGGCAGGAGTTAAAACAGAAAATATCACATTGCTGTGTACTCTGTTGCCTTTATTAATGAGGGTAGAATATTTGGGGCTCCCTGGTTGCAAGCAGAGGTGAGGAATACAAGACAATTCAAAGAGACATATTTTTGGAGGACCAGCTGAGTTGAGTGGTCCAGGGGTGACCATATTGTCTTTCTAACAGTAGACAGTAGAGAAAAGGAGTTAAGGAGAGATCTTGGTGAGGTGGAAACATGGCAGAGATAATATGGATGAGGAGTATCAGTGATAAGAATATAAATTACATTCTCTCTGCTAACATTTATATCCCAGACTTCAGAAATTCTCCAGGGAGCTGGAAAAGAAGAAAGAGTTTGGCCACGTGGAAATATTCTATGCAAATAGAAATGATTGACACCTGCAGATTCATGTTCTGTATATGCTCTCCCATTTAAGGCTTTAAAGACCTCAGGGAGACAAGTATCACAACCCCCCAGTTTATAGATAGGAGACTGAAGCTTCCAGATGTTAACTAACCTTCTTAAAGCCAACCACTAGTAACTGGCAGAATGGCAGAGATGGAATTCAGAGTTTTATGGCCCTGAAAGTGTACTTTTTGAGGCTACCATGCTGGGAAGAAAGCTTTGTCTTAATCAAGGTGAGAATTATTCTGTCCAGTTTTGGAACTCAGAGGGGAGCCCAAGAAAATTGCAAGGGCAGCCCAGACGCACCCTGGAGGTGGCTCTCATGCTCTCTAATGTTTTCAACTGTGTCACTTTGAGACCGCCCCTTGGGCCTAGAGACGCTTTCTCCTCCCAGAATTCAAGTTCAGTTCTAATTCTTGAGCCTCTTTTTCCCTCCCAAGGGTCAGAAGTCACAGCTCCTGAGGGTGCCCCAGTCTGTCCTCATCAAGGCAGCTCTGTGTGCCCCAGGGGCCCAGGCTATTCTGAACCCTTACTTGTCCTTGCTGTTTCTTAATGGTAGAGCCTGCTGATGCCACACTGGGAGGAATGCATTTAAGAGGTGTCCTGGGGCTCTGTTAACCAGCTCTGCTTTTGTAGCAGGCTTGCTGGGGCAGGGATATGGAAATCATTTCTTTTCCCCCACTGTGGACCTTGAAACAGAGAAAGAGAGAGAGAGAGAGAGAGAGAGAGACCATTTCTTTAGGTAACAATATCCAACCATCTTCTCTTTTGTTTCTATTTGTTCTAAAACTCAGAGTTCAACATCGTGTGTACAAAGAGAAGAATCAGATTGACTTAAGAATTCCACAGGTCCAGATAATCAAACAAACAAACAGACAAACAAAACACTCAAGGAAGCAAGGATTGGGAAAAAAGTCCAATTCCACCAGCTGATGCTATAAATAAAGCAAGAAAGCTGTAAGGTCATGCATAAAGTCTACCAATTTCTGCCAGTAGGATAGGTTTCATTTACATTCACTGAGCATATACTCTATGTTGGGTACAAATGTTTTCTTCTGGCTTTCGTCATATGTAATACTCCTGCAAAATTAGGGAGTTAAGGCATTGTTCACTGCCCTTTGCAGATGAGGACAGTGAAATCCCCAGAGAGTGAATGACATGTCCAAGTTCATTCAGCTCTGCATATCAGAAGCAGGATTATAACCCAAGTCTTTCTGATTCCTAAGTTTAGGGCTCTTTTCTCATGATCCTGCTGCCTTTTCCAAGAGCAGCTGGACATTGGAAGTGGATTGAAGGAAAACTGAGCTCCTATAGAAAGGAAAAGGGTGCAGAAAAATGGTTGAGTCGTGTCATTTCTCTCTGCATCCACCTTGACATTAGATCTGGCACATGCCATTCATAGGTCATCTCTACTTTGTGCTTTTGTGTATTCTCCCCAGGGTCATACTCCAATGTGTTCCCAGAGACTCTGTTCTGCTTTCATTGTGGCCTCCTCTTAGCTTGCCAAGACCCTGGGAATTGAGTTCTATTTCTCAAGAAAGCATTCAGTGCCTCCAGTGTGCTGACCACTGAGACATGAAGGGATGCAAATATGGCCTCAGCTTAGAAGTAATGATGTCTGTTTCAAGTTTGGTTGGCAGGCACATAACCAGATGCAGTCACTTACTGTATATGCTGGGCACTGGGTCCTGTTCTATTTGCTAGGGCCTTAACCAGGAAAATAATAAAATCTCTGTTCTACTTTGAGTTTATCATCTAGTGGGGGGAGTTACACAATAAACAAACAAAACCGTAGAATGTCAGTTGGGAACCAGTGCACAGGTGGAAAACAAAACAGGTGACAGGATGACAGAAAGTGAGGAGAGTTGCTATTTGGGGGTTTGGAGAAGATGTGTGTGGGGAGCCTTGTGTGTGAGAAGGGAGCTAAGTGAAATAATAAGGAGCCACGTAATTATCTGGTGGAGGAAGCAACCAGGGAGGGCCAGGGCCCTGATGTGGATGCACGCCTGGTGTATTCAAGGGATGGCAAAGAACCTTGGTGGCGGTGGTTCTCGGGGAGACAGCAGTGGGTGTTGGAGATCAGCTCAGAGAAACAGCAGGAGCCAGGATAATGTTGGGCCTGAGGCCAATGGTAGGGTTTGGGGTTTTAATGAGTCTTATCAGGAATAATAGGGGAAACCATTTGAGGGGTTTAAGCAGAGAAGTGAAATACTCTGACATGTTCTAGAAGAACATCCCCAGTAGCTGTTTAAAGAATGGCTGGTGGGGGGACAAGGGCTGAAGTGGGAGGAACACTTAGACTCAAGCAGCATTCCAAAAGAGAGATGGCCTTACCCTGGACCTAGGCCATAGCAGTAGGAGTGCTGGAAGACGTTGGGATTATGGATATACTTTGAAGTTAGAACTAACTGAATTTCAGGGCACCTGGGTGGCTTAGTCGGTTAAGCGTCTGGCTTTGGCTCAGGTCACAATCTTGTGGTTTGTGAGTTCGAGCCCTGCGTCGGGCTCTGTGTTGACAGCTCAGAGTCTGGAACCTGCTTCAGATTCTGTGTCTCCCTCTTTGCCCTTCCCCTGATCACACTGTCTCTCTGTGTCTCTCAAAAATAAATAAATGTTAAAAAATTTTTTTTAAAGAACTAACTGAATTTCTAGGCAGACTGGATGTGGGGTGTGGGATAAAGTATAACTAATGACTCCAATATTTTTGGCCTGAGCAGTTGGAATAATGGGGTCACCAATTATTGAGATGTTGGAGACAGGGAATGAAGATCAGAAGTTCAACTTTGGACTTACTAACCATAGGAGGTGTATTAAATAAACAATGTAAAGGCTGAGTAGGTTTGGATATATGAGTCTAGAGAGGAGAGAGGAGGTCCAGGGTCGAATTATAGCTGGGGATATGTAATCTCAGGAAGCATTAGCTATAGCCATGAAATGAACTGACATCACCTGAGAAATGATTGCTGCTGGAGAGGTCAAGAACTGAAACCTAGAGAATAAACCTACCATTTAATCCCTAGGAAGTTGGGAGAAACCAAAGAAGGATATTAAAAAGAACAGGTGAGTGATCAGAGGTGTGTGTACAGGAACCAAATGAAAAATGTCCTTCAAAAAAGAAGACATTTATTTATTTTCTCTTTTTTTATTAAAGTGTACTTGACATACAATATCATGTTAGCTGCAGGTGTATAACATCGTAAGTCAGCATTTATATACATTACAACATGATCCTCATGATAAACAGAAAAGAAGGCATTCCTACCATTGCTTTGTGAACCAAACTATTCTGATGTGCAGAATAGAACCCAAAATGATAGAACAGCACTCTTGGTGGGGGTGTTAGTGTCTCCAGGGCTGACTCAGTTACCTGTCTCCATATGGCTTTCAGAAAACCAGTGGCAGGTCAGGAAGAGAGCAAGAGCAAAACCCGGAAGGGATCTGAACGGACAGTGGACTGTGAACCCGTGGGAGACATCCTTTCATGAACATGTAAAATAATTAGAAACTAGCTTGAAGGGACCCCACTTATGGTAATCAAGCCACTGGGCACTTAATTTGAAAATAAAATTGAAATGGGTTGAAACTCTTAAATTGTAATTTAAGGGAGATTTGATTATCTAAAAGTGTTTACATTTTCTGCACATTGAAGAAAAAACATAAAGAATATCAAAACACTCTGCAAAAAAAAAATACAAACTTCTGAAAAGAAAGGGTTATTTTTATTTTTTACCACATCAAAAGCTCTACACAAGGGAAAGGTGACAACCAGTCTGAAAAATGAGCAAACGACAGCAACATACAGCTATAGAAAAAGAAATGTAAATGTCCAATCAATGAGAAGGATGCTAAATCTCATTTGTAATTTAAAAATGCAAATGTAAGCAATGAGATCTCATTTGTCACCTTTCAAATTTACAAATATTAAAAGGATTGATAATATTCACTTTTGTCAAGGGTACCGAGCAACAGAAACTCTCATATATAGTTGGTGGAAGTGTATATGAACACATTTTAATGGGGTAATTTGTCAATATCAATCAACATTTTTAATAGAGTGGTTTTTTTTTAAGTCTATTTATTTGAGAGAGACTGAGACAGCACAAGTGGGGGAGGGGCAAAGGGAGAGGAAGAGAGAATCTGAAGCAGGCTCCACACTGCCAGTGCAGAGCCCAACGTGGGTCTTGAACCCATGAAACTGTGAGATCCTTACCTGAGCCGAAACCAAGAGTTGGAGGCCACCTAGGTTCCCCTCAATCAACATTTTTAAACAAATTTTTAACTTTAGAATTATTTTAGATTTACAGAGAAATTAAGAAGACAATGCAGACAGTTCCCATACACCTCACATCCAGTTTCCCTTATTATTAACATTTCCCATTATTATGGCACATTTGTCACAAGTAATGAACCAATATTGATCCATTATTATTAAGTAAAGTCATTAATTCACTGAGATATCTTTATCTTTTACCTAATGTGCCTCTTCTCATCTAGGATTCATCTCGGACACCATATTATATTTAGTCTTCATGTCTCCCTGGTCTCCTCTTGGGTATGAAGTTTCTCAGATTTTTCCTTGTTTTTGATGACCTTGACAGTTTTGAAGAGTCCTGGTCAGGTGCTACAAAGTCTGTCTACAAAGATTGTCCCTTAATTGGGATATGCTGATGTTTTTCTCATGTATCAACATGTATCACATGTTCTTGGGAGGAAGACCAAACAGGCCAAATGACATTCTGAAACCCATCCCATCCTAATGAGGGTACATATTATCACCATGAATTTTTACTGCAGATGCAGTGTTTGCCAGGTTTTCTTCTCTGTATTTTCCCACTTCCCTACTGGGCTCTCTGGAAGGAAATCACTATGTATAGTCCCCACTTATGGAGTGGAGAGACATGCCCCAACTCCCTGCAGGTGGATTTTCTACATACGTTATTTAAAGTCCTTCTGCGTGAGGAATTTCTCTGTTCTCCTCCATTTATTTATTCAACATTGTTTTACATCAGTATTGATTCATAAATTTTTATTTTATATTCAGAGTCAAATACTATGTTATTTTGTGGTTCAAACTGTTCCAGTGTTTCCTTTGGGAACTCTTTCCCTAGGCTTCCTTCCCTATCCCTTTGACATATCTTCATCATTGTACTTTAAAACAAAAAAAAATTTTTTTCTTATTTTCTGGAACTACAAGATGCTCCAGGCTCATCTTGTAAATTCCCTATCCCAGTCCTAGAATCATCCATTTCTCCAAGGAGCACTGGCTCCTTTTATTAGAAAATGTTATCTTAGAAACCAAGATCTAGGTACAAGGTGTTCTTACTACAGAGGTGACTCTTGGTTTCTAGGCCCTCTTTGCCTACAGAATGAATATACTAATTGCTTTATAGATGCCTATCTTTAAATATTTCTATATGTAAACAACTGCATCTATATTAGGCAACATATTGATACTGATGTGTCCAATTCTAATCCATTACAACATGGATTATTCTAGTCTTCTCCTCTTGCCTATTTGTAACATCAGATTCCCAACAGCAAGGAGCCTGACTCCCATCATCCATTTACTTAATTGCCTGTATGTATAGTGGTTCCAGAATCATTATCCCATATCTCCTGGGGAAACAACTATCGACCAGAGTAGAGGACTTGTATTGTAGCTCATATTGCCTTCAATCTTACAGAATCCATTCATTCCCCAAAATTAACTTAAATCAGCACTTCTTTCAGTGAGGCTGCTTTGTACACTTGGAATAGAGTTAGATTATTTTTTGTCCTGTTCTGCACTCCATCCTGGCATTTCCTGACCTCCTAAATATATTCTTTTCAAATTTGTCTACATTTGACCAATGCCAAGTGTCAATTACAAGATCATACAAAATAGCTTCACCACCCTAAATAATCCTCTGTTTCTCACCTAATCAGCCCCCTCCCTTGACCCTGGTACCTCCCTTGGTAACAACCTGGTACCTGGTTACCTCCCTTGGTAACAAGCCCTGATCTGCTTGCCATAGCTATAGTTTTATCTTTTCTAGGATGTTCTATAAATATGATACAGTCTGGAGTGTTTTCAGATTGGCTTTGTAAACTTAACAATGTACTTTAACATCCATCCATATCTTTGTGTGGCTTAATAGTTTGTTCCTTTTTATTGCTGAATAGTATTCCATGTATGGGCGTGTCAGGGTTTATTTATCCACTCGCCTAATGAAGAATATCCTGGCTGCATCCAGTCTTTGTCTCTTATGAATTAAGCTGCTATAAAAATTTGCATTCTGGTACATGATGTTTCAGATCAGTTTTGAAAGAACTAGGAGCATGATTTGGGGGGTTTTGATAAGAGTTTGCTTAGCTTTGTAAGAAACTGCCTGTCTTCCAAAGAGGCTGTACCATTTTGCATTCCCACTAGCAATGAATGAAAGTCCTTGTTGCTCTGTGTCCTTGATGACAGTTGATATTATCAGTTTTTTTTTTTATTTTAGCCTAATAAGTATACGTAGTGGCATTCCATTATGGTTTCAATTTAAATGATGTTGAGCACCTCTTCTACCTTTTTGCCACCTATGTATCTTCTTTGGTGAGGTGTTGTGATCTTCTGCGTATTTTTAAATTGGATTATTTCTTTTCTTTATTGTTGAGTTTTATGAGCTCTTTTATATATTTTGGATACAAATCCTTTATCAGATGCACTTTTGCAAATTTATTCTTCTATTCTGTGCCTCCTCTTTGCATTGTCTTCCTGTCTTTAACAGAGCAGATGCTTTCAATTTTAGTACAGTTCAACATATCGTTGTTTCCCTTCATGGATTGTTCTTTTGATGTTGTACCTAGAAATTCATCACCAAACTCAAAATCATATTGATGAGGGAGCTTGGAGCAAGCTGAGGGCAAAATACAGGCTGCCACACACACCCCACCCCCACCCCCGCCCCCAGGTGGGATCTGTGTGATATTCCTTGGACTCTCCCAGCTACCCAAGAACAAAGGAAAGGGGTTTAAGTGCTTGCTGTGGTGATGTGGGAAACTAAGGCAAATGAAAAATTAAATTCCTTTACTGCTTACAGCCCATTGACAAGTCCTTGAAGCCGGCAGAGTGACCTCCCTCCAGGAGCTCAGCTGCCTTGATGATGACACTTTGCTAGGGGCAGAAGAGAACCTTAGCTTCACATTATCCCAACCTCGAGGATCCGGTAAATCTACTTCCTTTATCTCAACTGCCCCAAGATAATATGCTGGCAATAACACTTCACGCTTATGGCCCCCCGATATACATCTGAGGGGTCTCATGACTGAGGTTTTATTAAATGGTGATAAATGGAGTTTCCCTAGCAACAGCTAGCCCCTCAAGGTCCTGGAAACCTTGCTTCCAAAATACCTTAGAGTCTTACTCTACCCCTGCCCCCTGCCAGCCTGAGGGTGTGTAATGAGTTACTGGTCACAACCCTAGTGCAGCTCTCCCTGCCCGTTGGTCCTGTTCCCATGTTTTAATAAAATCACCTTTTTGCACCAAAGACGTCTTCAAGAATTCTTTCTTGGCTGTCGGTTCCAGACCCCATGAGCCCCTCATCACCCCAAAACTTCATCAACATTAATTTTCTCCTTTATTTTCTTCTAGACATTTTTATAGTTTTACATTTCATATTTAGGTCTATAATAGCTTTTGAGTTAATTTTTCCTTTAGGTATAAGGTCTATTTCTAGGTTACTTTGCTTATACATGGATGTCTAATTATTCCATACCATTTGTTGTAAAGACTATCCTATCTCAATGGAAGTGTTTTGCTCCTTTATCAAAAATCAGTTGACTATATTTGTGTGGGTCTGTTTCTGGGCTCTGTGTTCTTTTCCATTGACCTCTGTGTCATCTATTCTGTTTTGATTACTGTAACTTTATAACCAAGTCTTGAAATTAGGTTAAGGTGAGTCCTTTGGTTTTGTTTTCCTTTAGTATTGTATGGACTATTCTAGATATTTTGCGTTTCTCCATAAAACTTTTGGAGAAACTTCTGCAGTTTGCCAACGCTGCAAAATAACTTGTTGGAATTTGATTGCTATTTGTGTTGCATCCATAAGTCCAGTTGGGAAGAATTAATAACTGCATTGAGTCTTCTGATTCATGAGCTCGTACATTTCTCAATTTATTTAGAACTTTAATGTCCCTCATCAGTGCTCTACAGTTTTTTGCATACAGATCCCAAACACATTTTGATAGACTTATATCTAAATATTTTATTTTTGGTGATTTTATAACTTTCATATTCCAGTTGTTCACTGATGGTAAATAGGAAAACAACTGACTTTCTTATTGACCTTGTATCTTTCCATCTTGCTGTGCTCACTCATTAGTTGCAGGAGATTTTTGTAGATACTTTGGGATTTTCCACACAATCATGACTTCCTGTAGCCTAGCGATTCTTCTCCTGGGAATTTTGTACTGCATAAGGGCACACATTTTATATACAGAGGTGAAATGGTGAAATCTGCTAGCTGAGACATAAAGTCTGAATCTGGGCTTCTTTATTGTTTAATAAAGAAATTGGCTGGACTTTGTCCTTATTTCTGGGAGATGACCTCTCAGTCCTTGGAATTTCTTGAGTACTAGGGGTGTCTTTGTTATTCCTGGTGAGTGCCGCTGACCACACCTGATAGTTATGCTAACAAGGTCACTCTAGATGGGCCCCTAGATGGTTTAGGATAATAAGATTGCTCAGGGTGGAGGCTGCCAGGTGAGAAAGACCAGCCTAGTGACTAAAAGAGGGGGGCTTTGTGCCCTGTTATTAATCCCACCTCCAGCAGGATAGAGCAGTTGGAGATCCAGTTCCAGTACATGGCCAGTGATTCAGTCAATCATGCCCCTGTAATTAAACCCCGGTGAAAAGCTCTAGTGAGCTCCCTTCATTGACAATACCTAACAATGCATCCAGAGGGTACACATCCCTGGGGATACAGAAGCTTCCCATCTGAGACTTTCCCACATCTCACCTTATGTTTTTCTCCCTTTGTAACTTTTTGTTGTTGTTGTTATAATAACACCAAACTTACAAGTATAGCATTTTCCTGAGGTCTGTAAGTCATTTTAGTGAGTTGCCAAACCTGGGGACCTAGCAGGAATCCACAAGTTTGCAGACAGCTGGTGAGAAGTGGGGGTGTCCTAGGAACTCCCAAACTCATGGCTGATGTTTGAGGTGAGGGTTGTCTTATGGAGGACTGTGAATGTACCCTTTAAAGTTTGGCTTAACTCCAGGTAGTTGGTTCAGAAGTAATTGCACTCATGTTCCTAAGAGTCCAGAGTTTTAGACAAAGAGGAGTGTGAAAAAGCTAAAGTTAGGACAACTAGATGTAAGCCCTGATTTATTTTCTCCACAGAATCACCTGTTTTCCGCAAATTCTGGCCCTCACCAAACCACACCAGTGGCACTCACTGTAGTTTCTCAAGGCCCCCAACCCATGATCCATTCTTTGAAACATCCTGGAAATATTTCCCGGTGTAAGACATAACACAGTAGTGGGTTTTTTTTTTTTCCTTCTGGGCCAACAAGATTAGTTATTTTGAGAGCAAGATAAAAATCACTCAGTCATTTCTCTCCTGCAGGCAAAAAAAGCAGGCAAGAATAAAAACCATTTCACTTCTTGGGTAATTGCTGGTTTGCTTTTTGCCAAGTGAATTCAGGGATTACTTGAATGCTGGAATGAGTCGGCAGCCAAGATGGCTGCCTCTTTGCAATTCAGGAAATCGGCCTTGTTCTGCTTCATTTTTCCCCTTTGGAACAGCAAGCAATTTTTAGAAGTCTTTTCCTGAGTCTGCTTGGTGCCCAAGCATGAATTCTGAAAGACAGAGAGAATGGAACCGCTAAAGAAAAGTTGAGTTGTGATATTGGAGGGAAGAGAAGCACAGCTGTGTAGCAAGAACCATGGTTTATACACAGCAAGCCAAAGGTTACTGTTTTCTTTGTTTTTGTTATTGTTTATTTGTTTGTTTAAGAGTATATCTTGTAATGACAAGGTCTGGAAAATACAGTAAGAAAATGGGGTGCAGCCCCTTCAGGCTTCTAGAAGGAGAGGGGTCTCTGACTTAGCCTGGCTCAGCTGGATGCACTAAGCTTCCCCTGGCAGGTCAGTCTTTTCAAGAGCATCCATCCCCTCCAGCCAGTGGGGGTATGGAGGTAGTTCCACAGCTCTTATCTTATATCAGGAAGGCCTGAACATTTGGGGGGGGGGGGTGGCAGTAAAAGTTTTGTTCTTAGAGAAAAGATTGGACTGATAGGGAAGATTTTCTTCTCCCGCACAATTTATGTGAGATGTAACCCTCTACACCATGAAAGAGAACATAGGAGTTTATTTCTGAAAATATCTATGGAGTAGGTGCTATGTAGAGCTGACTCTGAGCTGAGAATAAAGAATACAGAACTAAGACACTTCCCAGCAGGTCATAAAGGAGCAAGTGAAAAATTAGCCTCTCATATGATCAGGGCTAATAGTAGAGAGATATGCATGGGAACAGAGATGAGAACCCAATTCCAAAGTGGAGACAATGGAGAAAGAAGAGGAGGGAATATCTGACCTGGAGGCATTCTGACAGCTTGGAAAGGGCAGGGGTGTTAAAGTCCATCAGGTAAGGTGAAATTCCTTATCCAGCTCTGTGACCTTGGGAGTCATGTAGCCTTTCTGAGTTCGCATGTCTTTACTACCGTATAAGATGATACCCACCTCATGGAGTTGTTAGGATTTGATGAGATCTTTTACACTGGTCATCTAGAATAGTGCCTGACCCACGATAAATCCCAGCAGGTGGTAGGTCAGTGGTTGGAATTATGGTCATGTTGGATTTCTCCATTTCACTGGAGTGGCTGTAGGGAAGCAGAAGATGACTCATCTCTCACTTGGACAACTAAGCGGATACTGAGGGTAAGCAAAATTAGGTTTGGAGAAGGAGGAAGAAAATGAGTGTGGTTTGGAATGTTGCAGCTGACGCACCTTTGGGACACCTGGGGAAGGAGGATAATCGGGAAGGGAAGCCGAGGGAAGAGGCAGGAGCTGACTGCAGCAAGGGAACTCCAACCATCCAAATAGCTCAGAACCCCCTCTGCCTCCATCTTTGGACTTCCTGTTAGTGGAGCAGATGACCCAGTCTCTCTAATGACTCACTTCATTTTGATTCATTTCCCTGAACTCTTTGAGGACAGCTGCAGGCAGGCATGAGTCCTTATTTGACTCATTCATTCGATCATTCATTTTCAGTAAATATACTAAGGTACCTACTATATAGCAAAAGCTATACAGAATGGAGGAAACCACATTGAACGAAATGGTTGCATTCCTTGCTCAATGATATGAACTGTACTTGTATGTATATAATGTCAGGCGTGTCCATGCCCCACCCCCACTCACTGACAGTTTAATTTCAGTAGAGGAGGGTATGTTTCCTTTCACATCAACTCTGGATGACTTTGTGGCAAAAAGAAAAAGAAAATGTAAAAGGAAACCACCTTGGATGGGCTTTTAGAAATTATAAAATCCAGTTTTCTCCATTCACCAAATACTTATTGAATGTGTATCATGTACCAAGCACCCTTATTTTTCAGATGAGTAAAAGAAAACTAAGGGATTTTATGAATTAATTGTTTGTGTTCCCCTACTGAGTCCATATGTTGAAGCTCTAACCTCCAGTATGTGGAGATAGGGCTACTAAAGAGGTAATTAAGGTTAAATGAGGCCATAAGGGTGGGTCCCTCATCTGATAGTATTAGTGTACTTATAAGAAGAGCCACCTGAGAGCTTTCTCACTCTACCCCACCGCTCACCCTTGCACAGGGTGACTGGGAAGATGTCATGTGGGCATATAGCAAGGAGACAGCTGTCTACAAGCCATGAAGAGAGAAGAGGGCTCTCACCAACACCTTGATCTTGGACTTCCCAGCCTCCAGAACTATGAGAAAATAAATGTTTCTTGTTTAAGCCACTCAGTCTATGGTTATTTTGTTATGGTGGCCCATGATGGCTAAGATAGGAGGGTCAATATTTTGCCTAGGGCCACCCAATGAATATATGAAAGGGCCAGTGTATTACTAGTTAACTATTGTTATCTGACAAACGATTCCAAAATTCAGAAATGCACACCTTAATCATTTATGATTTATAACGTATCGGCAGATTTTCCAGGGCTTGGCCAGTCTTGACTGGCCTCTGCTATGGATAAGTTTGTTCCATGTGTCTCTAATCCTCTTGGGGCCATCAGGCTAGCCTGGGAAGGTCCTTCTCATGGCTATGGCATAGGTCAGAGAGAACAAGTAGAAACATGTACGAAGTCTTGCAAGAGGCACATGGTCACTTCTGTTTCATTCTATTGGCCAAAGCAAGTTTTGGAATTGGAACAGAATTATTTACACCTCATTCTACTGGCTAAAGAATATCAAATAGATGAGCCCAGAATCATAATAGGGAGATAATACAAAGTTGCATGATAAAGGATGTAGATAGAGGAAGGGGCACAAAACTGGGATCATTAAGGCAAGCTAACACATCCAGGATTCAATCCAGGTCTCAAGCCAGAAGTTAGGGGGAGCAGTGATCACAGCCAACCCTTCCAGTGTTTTTCCCCACCTAAGCCCAACCCATAACCTCATACCATTCTCTACACCTCAGGCTACCACTTCTATACCAGGACCAAGGTCTCCCCATACTTCCAAGCCTGGGGTATTGAAATTTTTTTGCTTATTCCCATTTCATGAAAACTTGCTCTCTGGGGGCTTAGCTGAAAAAAAAAAGAAGCTAATTACTAAATTCTGTAAATATTTAATCTGAGTATTTAATCCGTATGTGGCTCTATTCCAGGTACTAGGGTATTAGTCTTAGAGATAAATCATAAAACCAATTCTCAGAGTATGCACTCCAGTGGGTGAAGTGATACATGTACATTATTGTTTGTCACCCCTGTGCAAAAAAATACTGAATTGGATGCCCAGCACTACACTTATGGAGCAGACATTTGAGCCCTGCTCTCCAGATTGCCATGCCAACAAGCTTTTTGCTATCCTACAACATGGAAGAAAGAAAAAGGAAGCTTACATCCCTGAGTGATGGGAAATCTGGAAAGCATTTGAAATGGAAAGTCTATGAAAGATGTGAGTCTCAACTGGATAAGCAATGCTAGTAATAATAATAATAATGCGCATCTCCAAGTCTTATTCATGCCCAGTCCTCTACCGCGAAGTCACTCTCCTTTTTCTCCCTGTCTACCTAAAATGCACCAATCCCCCCAAATACTGGGTCAAATCCCATTCCCTCCAAAACCATGTTCCTAATACCAAGTGCATTCTGCACACATCGCTCCTGGTGTCTGCTTCCCCATAGCAGGAATGGGAATTGACTGTAAGAGAGCCGGGAGCCAAGTTTGTGCTCGTGTTTTTTCCTAATTGTTTTATGTGGAAATGTTTTATCTTCATGACAGCAGAACACATTCCTTGAGGAAAAAACAATATGTCTTCACTTTATTTTGTCCCCTAATGATGGTTAATCTATGTAGACAATGCTCAGGATATAAATGTTCATTCAGTACACAACGTCATGGCTTGTGCTAGGCTCTGCAGGTAGGGAGATGAATGAAACACTATTCCCACCCTCAAAAAGCTGCTAATCTCCCAAGAAACAGATGTTTAAAGAGATGGAGAGGAGCCCTATTAGAGAATGCCTTTTTGCCACCCCACACTCTCTCCCCCACCCCCACTTCACCAAAGTAGGTGCCAAAAAATAACATGGACTTGCTGGAGTCTGAGGTAAAGAGCAGAGATGCTCAGAGTTAAAGGCAGATGGGAGGGAGCAGAAGAGTACCCTGAAGCCACTTTATGTGATCCCTTATTTCAGACAGAGTCTCTGGGAGCTGTCCTCAGATGATCTGACCCTGTGTGTGTTGTGGTCCTAAAATAAAATGCAACGAGACCGAGAAGAGGACCAAGAGGAAAGGAGAACAAATAATCTGTCTAGGGTCTTAACTGGACTCCACACACTATCCTGACCTGGAATGCACTTGCACGAGTGGATTGAAGGACATTGTTTCCAAGCCCATGACAGTATCCAGAATGGAGAGCCCAGCTTCTGCCCTGGTGTCCCTGCCCTGCTGGGAAGGAGAAGCATCTTGCCAGCTTCCACTTCCCCATGCCAGGGGATGATGTGTGCCAGTGCCCCCTGAGATCCTCCTGACTCCTCAGACACAGCTCACATGAGGTGTCTTCTGTCACTGCCAGTGCCCTCCTCCCTGGGCAAAAAAAGAGAGGAGGAGTCAACCTGGACTTGCTCTGAGATGCTTTGTCAGTAAGAATCACCACCACAGGGGCGCCTGGGTGGCGCAGTCGGTTGAGCGTCCGACTTCAGCCAGGTCACGATCTCGCGGTCCATGAGTTCGAGCCCCGCGTCGGGCTCTGGGCTGATGGCTCGGAGCCTGGAGCCTGTTTCCGATTCTGTGTCTCCCTCTCTCTCTGCCCCTCCCCCGTTCATGCTCTGTCTCTCTCTGTCCCAAAAATAAATAAACGTTGAAAAAAAAAAAAAAAAAAGAATCACCACCACAGACGAGCCCACTGAAGGATGTTACCAATAGGAGCAGGGCAAGGTTTGATCCTCTGTAGGCTGAACACAGACCAGGAAGTATTAGCTGTGTGCCTATCCAATCTCCAATTGCACATGAAGTTTGGGAAGAATACTCAATTATAGAGCAGTAGAGAGTATTTTCAAATCAAACTTCTTGAGGTAGACTTTAGATACAATAAATGAGTGTACCCATTTTAAGTGAGCAATAGGAAATATTTTGCCATATGTGTACACCCATACACCAATACCCTATTCAAGACATAGAAAATTCCCATCCTCCCAAAACGTTCCCTTCTGCCCCTTCCCAGTCAATTCCCCTTGCCTTCCAGCAGAGACAACCACTGATCTGATTCCTATCACGATTAAATGACTTGGTCCTGTCCTTAAGATGGAAAGCCAGTGAATCTAATACAGCCTGATCTATGCTATACTGGGAAAAGTGTGGAGTAAATGTGGAAGTACATAGGAAAGTCTTTCTTGAAGTGACATTGAAGTTCAAATTTTAAAGATGAAGAGGAATTATCCAAGTAAGAAGGTGATAAAGGCTGGGCAGAGGGAACTGCTTTCACAACAAAGCAGTGACAAAAGGAGCCTGACCCTATCAAAACCTGTAAGAGGTTCAGTGTGGTGGATTATGGAGAAGATGGGATAAACCATGAGAGAATTAAATAGGAGCCTTGAAGACCTGATAACAAGGCTTCCTCAGATCCCCATTTACCTGGTGTTGGGTTTATAGTAATTGCCTCTATCACCAGAATATAAGCCCTATGAATGCGAGTTCTTTGCCAATTTTGTTAACTGTTGTATCCCCACGATCTACATCAGTGCCTGGCATTCACTAGGAACTCTATAAATATTTGTTGACTGATTGAATCAATTCACGAATCCCTAAATTTGTCCCTATTAAATATGTGTGCTATAAAAACTAAAGGATAACAGCTAAATCAAGATGTGAGCCCTGGAGGTTTGCCAGGCTGTCCACTGACCCTCATGTGCTGACCTATCGATGTGGATGATTCAGTCAGTGCAGGGATAGTCACAAAGTCCTCTGTTCTGAGGGTGGCCCTTCCAGGCTTCTATCTGAGGTGCAGGGGAAGGTTTCTGGTCCTAGGCTGCTCATCAGAATGAAATGCACTGATAGAGAAAGGAACAAGAAGAGAACATGGAAATAGAGGAGTAAGTTAGTAAATTTTCCCTGCTCCACTTCTGCACTCCATAGAATAAGAGAAAGCCCATAGTGGTAAACCCTCTGGCTTTACCCAGCTGTGATGTTTACAAAGTTACAGACTCTCATCACGTCCCGGCCAGACGGTCAAGGCGATTCTCCCATTTGGTAAATGGGAAGACTGAGGCTTAGAGAGGGAATCACTTTGCCCACTGTCACATGGCCCCCCAGAGTAAGGAAGGGATGGCATTCAGGACTCCTGACTCACTGGCCAGCAATACACAGCTCAAGCTTCAACTTCTTCATGACCTTTCTTTTCTTCCCTTCTAGAACTGTTCACTTTCCTCTGTGTCACCTTCCCGTCTGGATTTCAGTGAGCCTCTATAACACTTGTTTACAAGCCTGTCTTCTCAAGGTCAGGAACAATATTGCCCCTCCTTAGCATGGTGTCCAGCATATAGTAGGTACTTGATCTGATGATCACTGTATATCATAGCGGTTAAGGACACAGGAATTGGAGAAAACTGGATCTGGATCCCAACCGCACTGTTTATTAGCTGTAAAGCATGAGGCAGGTTGCTTCATCTTCCTGTGCCTCAATTTCATCATCTGTAAAATTATGCACATAGAAGTCCAATACATACTAAGTGTTCAATAATTGTTGGCTGTTATCACTATTAATAATAAATATTCATTGGCTCTGATCTTCAGGCAAACATGCTAATTCCCAAAAGACACAGCCATTTAGAGATCCTGACTTGCTGGCCCAGAGTCCCATCTGGACTCCTGTTAGAAAGAAGTTGGAGGAAAAAAGAAATTACTGGACAATGTGTGCTAACATGTGGGGGGCAGAGATAATTCAGCCTTCTGCAAATGAAAATTAATCATCTTGGCTTTACTCTGCAGGCAGGCAACAAAAATGCCAGCTTGCCCCTTCCCAGCCACTGGCGGGATTACTCAGGAAATGAAGAAAGAAGATGGGATTTGTTGGAAGAGGCGGCCCCACAAACCACATTCTCCCCATCAGATAAGGGCATTATCAGCTTCCTTTCCTTCCTCTCTCTTGCTGCTGAGCTCTCCAGGGCTATAGACCCCCAGTACAACAGTCTTATGCTTCCAGCATTGTTACTTCTTAGATTAATCTGGTTTCAATATGTTCCAACAATACATACTTTATCTATGAATGCTAAAAACAAACCCAAAAAAAACCTATCCGTTACAATTGGAATAGAGGCTAAGGCACTAGATGCATCTGCTAAAAATGTCACTGCTGAGATAAACACACATTGCACACGTCCCTTTAGCACCTTGGAGAACATTTTCCTGAATGGATGGTAGTCAATTTCCTGAGTCTCCTTCTCAAAATGATTAATAGAATACCACAGTGCTTCTTCAGATTCAGGCAGAGCTGTCTACTCTTTGTCCCAAGCACTTTGTGATGCACCTTCAACCCTGATGCTGATGACAATTGTGTGACATGGGGGGAGGGGTTCATATCACTATGTCTAGTTTTCATGGAGGGCAAAATTAGGACACAGAGTTTTGATCTTACTTGGCTAAAGTCATAGCTACAGCCAGGGACATGTTTTCCCATCCTCCAGACCCACAGTTTTTCTACAGCAATATGGTAGACACCTGTTACTTGCTCAACCTCCATTCCTCTTTCTTCTCACTAAGAAAGAACAGCATGCCCAGCTGGCAATACTCACCTCTCCATACTTTCCTGCAGCTAAGTGTGACCATGTGGGCCTGCACTGACCATGTGAGGTGTTTGGGAAACTACTTTAGTCAGTACAGATTCAGTGCATCGTTTCACCCTTGTGGCCCTTTCTTATCATTTTTGCCTGTAACATAAACATAGGAGTCTGAAAGCACAGCAGCTATCTTGGGGCCATGAGGTAACTCACCGTGGGACAAAATGCTAAGAATGGCAGAGAAAAAAAAAGTCTAATATCATTATGGAGCCATTACCGCAACATGAGATTGCCCCCACCCCACCTGCTTCTTGTTGCAACAAGCCGTAGTTTGTTGAGTTAGCTGATGACAAACATGAGTCACAGTGGATCTAGAACATAATATTTCCCTTATGACTGGAATGTCCATTTAGTTCCCTATAAGTCAAATAAAGTTCTGCTCTTCTTTGCAATCTCTGCTCAAGTTTCCCCACGTCTATGAAATCTTTCCTGGATATCCCAGAGAAACTTAGCGGATCTCTCCTGTGGGCATCCATAGTGCCCCATAGACATGTCCTCTGTCACACACATTGTATTGGGTAGCTGTGTGTTCGTACGTCTGTTATCCCCCAATAAACACCTGCAAGGGCAGGTGCTAAACCTTCTAGCACGAGACCTGTCACTTAGTAGGTGCTAGAAGCATATGAAATGTCATATGATTAATTGCTTCCCCTGTGTGGTGTCATCCTTATCACTTTATGCATATTTATTATTGTTTTGGAGATCTCCTGGCCCAGCTTTTAAATATTGCTGTTTTCCAGAATCACAAACTCACCCTTCTGATTGCCTTCCTTGTATGATCTCGTTTAGCCTAAGTTCATCATGCTACAAATATGTTGGTGCCTCCCAGCCCAGATTTCTGCTGCGGAACTGGGGATCTGTGCCGGAGCACCATACCCTTATAGCTCATGTTTGTGTGCTCTGGTGGTGCAGAGCGCAGACCTGGAGCCCATCTGCCAGTGTTCCACTTGCTAGACATGACATTGGGTGGGTTACTTAAACTCCCCGTGCCTCTGTTTCCTTCTCTGAAAACAGGGAGAGCAACCATACCTGTAGGGCTGTTGTGAGGGGTAAAAGCTTCACTATATATGTACAACATGCAGAACAGTGCCAGGCTCCAAGCAAGTGCCAGAAGTTATGACTGCTGCCATCAGATATGCACCGCCCACCCCCCCCCCCCCGGATGTCCACAGACCCTTCCCGTCAATATGCCCATTCTCAATTCATCTCTTCCCTTCTAAACAAAGAAGTTTGCTCACAACCTTAGATTGCCTATCTGGTTAATGCCTCCATCATCTCTTCAGCCTCCTCACACCCCCAGCCGGAACCCTAGATTAGACATTGCCTCCTCCTTCACCCCTCATCCAGGTACTGAAAAAGACCTGTCAAATAGTCAAGTATATCCCCTGAATATTCTTGAATCCATCTTCTTTGCAGGCACAAAGCATCTTGTCTGCATTATTGTGGTAGTCTCTAATTTGTGCCCTTGCTGTTTTTATGCCCATTAAATTCTTCCATCCCACTTTGGCCACAATTGTTATTCCTGCAAATATGATCATGCTATTTCCTTTTTAAAACCCTTCAATAGCTCCTGGCTGCCTCCAGGATAGTGATCACAGCTCCTTGTCAAGCAGTGTTTCTTCTTTGCCTGTTCTCTGCTCATCTGTGCAGCCTCATATCCTGCCAGCCTCTCCAACACGCCGGCCCTGTCGCCATCTTGAATTGTCTCCTGTTTTTCAGACCCACCATTGAGTGTATTCCTCCAAGCCTTTGATTATATTATTCTTTTTTTCTAGCCTTCTCCCCCACCTAATCTATAGGGCAGAATGCTACTTATTCTTCAAGTTTTAGTTAGGCTGTCAACTACTTTTCTGGATTCCTCCCAGATTTTCCAGACAGATCTAGAAAGTGCTTTCCTTTATGCCCACATTACGAGTTCATACATGTCTGCCAAACTGCAAATCTCATTGGATTGTAACTTGTTTCTTGCATGTATGTCTTCTCTGGACTATAAATTTCTTGTGAACCAAAACAAGGCTATTTTTGTTCATCTTTAGAGCCCTAGTACATAGCCCAGTACTGGAAAGAATTGGTAATAGTTATGGAATACATAGCCCTCTATCACAAGTAACACTCTTTGGTCCAGAGACCACCCAGGCTGGAGTTATTATTTCTCATACCACCCCTTTTATTTCACATGAAAGTACTCTGAGGTTCAGAGACGGAGAGTGGCTTGCCTAAGGTCACACAGTAAGTTAGAGACAAAGGATAAAGAAGGTTTCCTGATCCCCAGTCACAGGTCCTTTCTGCTATCCTGCCATTTTACATAGATGGTATTTTGGTAAGGATATATTTTGGTAGGGCTATGGGTTCAGTTGTATATATCAGAAATCCAAAGTAATGAAGACTAAACAAGATAACGTTAATTTTCCTCCCACAATAGTCTTCCAATGATAAGTCTGAGGCTGGCATAGCTCCCCATGGTGACAGGCTCAGGCTCCTTCAGTCCTGTGGCTTCACCATCCCTTGGTGTTGCTCTCAGTTTCCTGGTCACCACACACTTTCATTCCAGTCAGCAGGGAAGAGAGAAAAAGGAAGGGGAAACTATATCCTCCCTTTAGGAGTGTGACCACAAATTATACACAACGCTTCTCCTTACATAGAACTTGGTCATGTGGCCACCTTAGGTCCAAGAAACATACTGTCAACTCCAGATGACTGTGTGCCCAGATGAAATTAAAACTGTTAGTTTGTTTTTATTTTAAATGTTTACTTGAGAGAGAGACTGTGCACAGGCATATGCGGCCCCGAGTGGGGAAGGGGCAGAGAGGGAGAGAGACAGAATCCCAAGTAGGCTGTGCATTGTCAGTGTAGAGCCCGATGCGGGGCTTGAACTCATGAACGCAAGATCATGACCTGAGCCGAAATGCTCAACTGAGTGAGCCACCCAGGTGCCCCAAAATTAAAACTGTTTTTATTTGATACTAGCAACAAGCCCATTAAAAGGTAGGATTATTTAATTTGTCCTGTTTCATGGGTCACAAAACTGCAGTCCCGAGATTTAAGGATACTGGCTTTTGTGTCAACAGATGTGTGTTTGAATCTGACTTTGCCATTTAATGATTACTGGATTTGGGGTCAACTGTGTAACCTTCCGTTGTCTTCCCAGGTGACATCTTTCTTCTTCAGAGGGTCCTTGTGAAGGCTAATTATGTGAAAGTACTTGACACTGGTCCCTGGTACAGAGTCCTCACTGCTGTTATCATAGGGCAAGCTCAAAGCCTCACCTGAGAGCAGCGGCCTCACCTGCCTGGTTCAGCTCAGCATTATGTCCTCACACCTGCACAGTCCCTGATGCAGAGTCAGCCCTAGGTAAATGTTTGTTGGAAGGAAAAATTAAGTTAATGAGTCATAACTGGAACCTGATGGTTTAAGCTCCATGCCTCATGCTGTTTCTATGCTGCCAGAATGGTAGTTCTCCCTATCATCCTTCCCTCTGAAGATAGGGTACAAAATCCCCATCGAATCTGTCTGGATTCTGCCTCAAAACCATGTATCAGCCAGTAGCACCGGAAGCTGGAACAAGGGGGAGGGCTCTAGAGCAGATTCACTGCATTTCATCTGGGCTCTGACTGAGGCAAAGAACCTTTGAGAAATCATGTCCCTCGTGTTTCCCAGAGTTGGGTGTCTGACTTACCTCCCATTATCAGCAAAGGCCACTGAAACCCAGGACTGAATTTGGCTGTCTGTCCCCCACAAACCCATTTGCATTTCCTCTTCCAATGTGTCTTCTTTTGTGAAGACCCTGCCCCCTCCTCTTCTGAGTTTTTCAGTTTGTGCCCTTCGTAAGATGGGCACAGGTGTGGTCAATCCTTTCTTCCAAAATAAATCAGCCAGCAACCAGTTATGAAATCGAAATGCTTGTTCAGCAACAGGGATGGGCAGAGGGAGAGCAGAATCTGGTGAAAATAAGAAGTGGCAAGAACACACGTTTGGCCACAGAAGCTCTGCATTGAACTCTCCACTATTCAGAGCCTGTGGTCTGAGCAAGTCATGGAAACTTGCAGAGCCTCCCAGGTGCCATCTGCATAAAGGAAATGAGATACTCTTCTCAGAGTTCCTGCAGGATGAAGGAGGCAGTGTTTATGAGAAAGAGTGTTTGGGGTGCCTGGGTGGCGCAGTCGGTTAAGCGTCCGACTTCAGCCAGGTCACGATCTCGCGGTCCGTGAGTTCGAGCCCCGCGTCAGGCTCTGGGCTGATGGCTCAGAGCCTGGAGCCTGTTTCTGATTCTGTGTCTCCCTCTCTCTCTGCCCCTCCCCCGTTCATGCTCTGTTTCTCTCTGTCCCAAAAATAAATAAACGTTGAAAAAAAAAATTAAAAAAAAAAAAAAAAGAAAGAGTGTTTCGGAAACTGTTGGGTTCAGGACAAATAAATAGCGATTTCCCAGACAGCTAGAGATTTGGAACTACATGCAGTGTACCTTCCTCCTACCAACCACTTCTCTCTGACTATCTGATGACATTGGCTTAAAATGGATATCATTGTATTCATATATCTGAAAGGTTGTGAGAGAAATAAAGGTTAAGCTGGTTCAGTTAACTTCAGAAATTACACCCGTGGCCAAGAACACACGGAAAGAATGCTTATGATAGGAAGTGTTGACACCTAGGAGTGCTGCCCTGGAGGGTAATGAGCTCCCTGTCGCTGGAGACCCAGGCACGCTGTCGAGGGAGGTCACAGAGTTCATGCCTCCCCTAGGGATTTCCACTCCAACACAGTTAGAGCCCTTGGCATCTCCAGCCTCCTTTTTGTGTCTGTAAGTGTGACCCACATACCAGTGAGAGGACCTGCCCTTTAGTCTGAAAGACTGACTTTCACCCCCATCCCACAGAGGGACTTTAGATTAACTCTAGACTTATTAAGTATGTACATTAAAATTATACTAGGGTAATTCTTAAATAACAGAAATAGAAGATATAACCTCCAAACACTAGAGAAGAAAGATATAGTATGAGGGAGAAAATGGTGCCCCAAGCATTTCTCTAACTTGAGCTTCATCATCCAGCTATGATGCATGACTCATTACCCACCTGTCTCTTTTCTTCTTTCTACCCTAACACTCATTTTAGAACCCCCCTTCACATAGGAGTTCCTTTGACCTGCAACTAGAAACCATAGGGTCTGTTTTTATCTCATAAATTGAGAAGACCGTAGGTAGGCAAGCCGTAACTGGCAAGATGGCTCCATGATTCCCTTCATCTTCGTATCTTACCACACTAGCATTGCACTTCTTTGCCTTCTGGTGACAATATTGCCACCAGAAAACATGGCACCTGCAATATTTATCTTCCCCTGCTAGAAAGGTAAAAAAAATTCCCAGATATCCCAGCAGAATCCAGCCAATGTCTTATTGGCTAGAACCACTCGTCTGTTTAAGCTGGCTTATACCAACTTTCAATAGTTGCTTGTTAAATTCTTAGGGACTTTGGGGCGCCTGGGTGGCGCAGTCGGTTAAGCGTCCGACTTCAGCCAGGTCACCATCTCGCGGTCCGGGAGTTCGAGCCCCGCGTCAGGCTCTGGGCTGATGGCTCAGAGCCTGGAGCCTGTTTCCGATTCTGTGTCTCCCTCTCCCTCTGCCCCACCCCCGTTCATGCTCTGTCTCTCTCTGTCCCAAAAATAAATAAACGTTGAAAAAAAAATTTTTTTTTAAATTCTTAGGGACTTTGTGTGCCAGCTGTTAACCATTGGTGGCTCGGTATCAACCATGGTGGAAGCATTTGCATCATGGAAATTGGTAAATGCTACATATTTTATTAGGGTTGTCATTCTTGTTTTTAAGAACTGCATTACCAACCAAGACTGGCTGCATGGGAGGCTAAGAACAAAGTCAACAGATATTTGAGAGGGTTGCTATCAAAGATTTTTAAGTTACATTTCATTAGGGCTTGCCTAGTCAGGGTGGCTTCAGTGCATGTGGTTTCATTTTCCCAGTAGCTTAAGTCATAAAATAGGAGGGAAGAAACACGGATGAGTGAATTGGTGAAGCGTGGTGTTAGGGAAGGAAGTTTGGTGTACATGGTTATAACGCACCAGAGCCTGTGATCATCTTCACAGTATTCGGGGAAACCATCTTTCGGCAGCCTTTCTGAAACACAGTTCAACATCTGGTCAAAGCAAGGGAAGGGTAAAATGTCCCTTAAACTGTGGTTTTACTCAGAGATAGTTCTCACCAGGCATCTAGATATTAAGCTCAAAAAGAAACTCAAACAATAATCCTACTTTATGAACACACAGATCCATGGGAAAGATTTTTTTTTTTAAGCTGGTAGAAGAAAAACCAAACAGATTCCTGATTTGACAAAACTAATCTAAGCATCTTTTTATACCTGAGGAGCTTCCAGGTACAAACCCTCGTCTGGTGATAGGTTCTTTGCAAACATGAATTCATCTCATTTATGCCAATGAATGCCTAACAAGTCTGAGAGACTGAGTAGCAATGAGTGTCTTGACTTAGTGGATATAGATAAAATCACCTCCAAGTGGAACAGACTAATTGAGAGGCGGATAGATAGCCCCAGGCAGATAGCCCAGGACTAACGGGTGCCTGATCCATTCAAGTCAGGCTCAGTTCTATCTGCTTTCCAGATTCTCTGAGACTGTCATGTGTCTGTACGTCTACGTGAAGAAATCCTGAGGGTGTTTTTTTTTTCTTTCAGTTGCTTATTGGTTTTGTCTTCTATGATCAGGATTCCTCTAGAAAAGCCATTTCCCTCCATCTGATTTGCTCTCTTATCTGAGCCTTAGGATGGACTTAGTAGCAATTCAGTAAATATTCCCTGAGTGGCATTTCTCTTCTTGTAGAACAAGACAAAGCCAGTGGAAAATGATCCACTCTTCTCAGCCAGCATCTTTTGAATGAAAGTGGTAAGAGGAGAAGCTGGGATTTGAACCCATATTTTCTGAAGCCAACACGAATACTCTTTCTCCTATGTAATGGTACCTCCCAATCAATACTACATTTACAGCCATTGTAACAAGAACCAATTTAGTGTTCTCATGGAGACCTACTCTATTCCCGGTCACACACACACACACACACACACACGACATATATCAGCTGTCAAAATGCTCCCACCACCTAAAAAGAAAAAAAAATCCAACATTTACTTGTTTCTCTCTTAGGATAAAAGAAAATCTATTTTATAACTCACAGCAATACTTCCTAAAAATCCCCTCTCTTTAATTTTTTCACATTATATAATACCTTTAGAGCAACACTATCCAAGTTTATTATTTATTTTGAGACAGAGAGAGAGAGAGTGAGAGAGAGACAGAGAGAATGAGCAGGGGAGGGGCAGAGAGAGGGAGAGAGAGAATCCCAAGAAGGCTCTGCACTGTCAGCATGGAGCCTGAAGTGGGGCTCAAACTCACGAATCATGAGATCGTGACCTGAGCCGAGATCAAGAGTCAAACGCTTAACTGACCGAGCCACCCAGGTGTCCCCAGAACCACACTATCTAAAAGAGCTTTCTGTGATGCTGGAAATGTTCTATGTCCAGCTGTCCAGGACAGTAGCCACTGCCTATGTGAGCATCTGAACTGTGGCTAGGGTAACTGAGAATGTGAATTGTTACTTTTGTTTAATTTTACTTACTTTAAGTTTAGATTTTATAGGTGGTAGTGTCTGGTGGCCACTGTATGGATGGCCCAGCTGTCAGATGTCTCATCCTCACTCCTACACATTCTCAGCCACATCCCTGTCCTGTTTTTGCTGTATCTCCTCCTCCCCCACTCCATCCCCTCTCTGGAGGTTTCTCGCTTCACCCACCACTCACAGTGAAGCCTGGAAGCTGAACAGCAAATGTCTCCTTTCCCTGATTTCTCCAGTCTTCGATGTCTCCTTCCTCACAATGTTATTATGACTTGTTTAGCGGCTTCACACCTGATCTATCATGGAGAATTTTCCGTGTGTGCTTGAGAGGAATGTGTATTCTGTTGCTTTGGGAAGGAACGTTCTATATATGTTTGTTAAGTGCATCTGGTCTAACGTGTCATTTAAGCCAGATGTTTCCTAATTGATTTTCTGTCTGGACGGTCTATCCATTGGTGTACGTGGGGCATTTACATCCCTTGCTGTTGTATCACTGTCCATTTCCCTATTTGGGTCTGTTAATATTTCTTTATATATTTAGATGCTTTATGTTGGGTGCAAAGATATTTACAAATGTTACATTCTGGTGTTGGATTAATCTCTTAAGGAATCTCTGTATTCAGACTCTTGATTCTGCTTAGTATGTTTGGGGACCTCTGAGCAAATACAGAACTCCTTTAAAGGGTGGGGAAAGAGGAAAAAGTTGAGTGAGAAAATTCTCCTAAATGAGAGGCAGGCATCAGAAGGAAGAATGAAATGCTAGGGATTCTCAGAAATGAATACGTCATACCTTATCACACTGCAATGATAATAATGCCAATAAATTGTACAGCATCCAGTGATTCAATTTTGCCATATATTCACTTTTTATTTTCACTGTGGATGAGGTGGTTTCAAAAAATGCAGTGGGAAGAAAGCATAAGCAGAGTGGGGAAAGTGGTCACTGGAACAATCCACAGGTGGGCAGCCACTTTTCATCAGAAGTAAAGGTGGAGCCTGAGTCTGAAGGCTGCTTTAGGGCCAGAGGAAGCACAAAGAAGGTCGGTGAGAGCTGATTCTGGAGGCATGTGTGGTTTGAGTCAAGTCGTGATCAGTTCATTCGCCTATGGCTTAGTCATGCACCTGCCCTCATTAGCCTGAATGCAGCCAGCTTCTGAGCCTAGGACACCTGTTCTTTGCTAAGTGCCATAGGGCGAATGAATGTTAGGCTGGAGAGCACAAGGAGAGCTGTCTGTGGTCAACCAGAGGTGACAGCACCATAAGCATGAATCCACTGTGAGCAGCACAGAGGGGGAGCTGCAGAGAAGCCCAGGCAAGCTGCTGCAAGAGCAAAGCGGAAGAGGGGGCCATCTCGAAGAATGATGCAGTCGTTAATAGTAACAAGGCAACAGGGTATTTTTTCCTCTCGCTTTCTACCTTCTAACGTCCTTTGTTTCTGGATATCTTGAGGTGGGGGGGGGGGGGATCTATCACACATGTTCTTTTTATTTTATCTTATTTAGAGAATAAAAGAAATTTACACCAGGGTATGCCCCACCTGCAGGTGGATACTGGGGGTGGAAGAGAGAATAAAGGTGCATAACAGAACAGCTGCAAAACTCCAGGAATTTAGAGAGCCTTGGGAGAACCAGGAAAAGGTAAGTGACAAGGGAGGAAGAAGGGATCTAGGAGCCATGGAAGGACACCGTTGTGGGGGGAGCACAGCCAGGATGCAAACCCAGGAACCTGTACTTTCAACAGAGCCAGATACAGAGGCAGGATACACAGGCTGAGGAATGGGGTGAGCAACCACCAGCAAGCCTGAAGCCCTGCTTGTGCCGGCCACTCACAATTGTCCCATGCAGACGTTCTGACTGTCACTCTGCCGGGGCTTTTTTCTGTTTATTATTTTTGTGTCTCCAGGCTGCGATGTCCCTGTCAAACGGTGATGGGGTGTCAGGTCAGATTACTCCCAGTATGATGTGAAGAGACAAACACTGATAGGAGGTGCCACTTCCTTGGTTTAGATGTGCACACCAGTCACCAGCAATTAATGCTGCTCCATTGGGTTTGCCTTCCTATTGGAACAGACCTAAGTGAGCTAGGAAGGCATCGAGGAAGCAGTTTTCAGGGCTAGAAACTTACAGGCCATGCATCTCTGTGCAGGCTGCAGCCATGATCAAAGAGTGGAGGTATAGTAGAGCAGGGGGAAGGGATTTATCATCTTTCTATGGCTCAGCACCGTGTGGGAGGTTCACATGCCTTGTTTGAGTTCAGCATAATGGCCAAGAGGCTGGTCTTTGGGTTGGGCAGACCTGATTCTGAATTCTGAATCTGCCACTTATTTTTTTTAATGTTTATTTATTTTTGAGAGACAGAGAGAGACAGCATGAAGAGGGGAAGGGCAGAGAGAGAGAGGGATACACAGAATCAGAAGCAGGCTCCAGGCTCTCAGCTGTCAGCACAGAGCCCGACGCGGGGCTCGAGCTCACAGACCACGAGATCGTGACCTAAGCCAAAGTTGGATGCTCAACCGACTGAGCCACCCAGACGCCCCCTGAGTCTGTCACTTATTGCCGTAAGCAAGTTACTTAACTCCTGTGAGCAACCATTTCCTAATCTGTGGAACTGGAGTGGGTACAGCTACTTTACAGTTTTGTGTAGGACTAAATAACACCCCTCATTTATTGACCCAACACATATTCAGGGTATATTCATATATACATTTCCCCCTCACTGGGAAAAAAAGATAAAATTCCTACCTTCATGAACCTTATATGCTATTGAAAGGAGATAGGAAAGAAAACAAATAAATAATTATAAAGTATATAAAAGACTTGGAGTTTCTGGCACAGAGCAAACACTTCACAAATGGTGTAATTTAATCTTTATATCATTCCTATGAAGCACTGTTAGCTCTGGTGAGGGATCTGAAGCTGTTTAAATAACTTGCTCAAGATCCTGTAGGCAGATCTTTGTTTAGTTTGGAACCCTGGGGGAACGAAAGTCAAGTTGGGTGCATGTGCACACAAGGATCCGCCTGTTTTTCAAGACAGTTGAAGCCATGACCTGGAAAGGAAGTAAGAAGTTCTCAAAGAAGCATTCACAAGTTGTTGGATCATCTTTGAGCATGTGGATTGGACTAGCTCATCTTCATAGAGATGGCAAAGAAATGGCCTGCCCTAGGTTGACCAGCTGTCCCATCTGCCTGGGCCAGCTGAACTTTCTAGGGTAGGGGACCTTCAGGGCTGAGACCAGGGCATTCCCAGGTAAACTGAAACAAGTTGGTCACTGTGGCTCAAGCCAAGGCCAGATGTCAGTTTTTAAGCCACACGGTAAGGCTGGAGTGTTTCCAAAGGCAGCAATAGGCAGAGAACACCAACCGAAAAGAAGGAGTAGAACCATGCAGTAAAGGCAAGGTATCTAAGGAAGTCTCTGTTCTGAGTCAAAGCTGCCAGTGCCTGGGTCACCTTATTTTTACCAATTTCTTTGTTGGATTCAGTTCTGGACCATGTGGGCAATGAATAGTGACCATCTGGTTAAGCATCTTGTAACCATCTCAATGAATATGGATGGTTAGTCAATAATCGCTTAAATAAATGCACCTCTTGGGCTGTTTGCTCTCGGTATCAATAATCTATCCTTGAGCTCAGGCTCAGTCCTTTAGAATAACAGGCACCAAAACACCAGAAGAAATGCTGAACTCGATGGTTGGCGTCCCGGTCCTGGTTCTCAAGAGCCAGGTGCCCTTTGTCTCTGGGAGCTTCAGATCCCTCGTTTGCAAAATGGAGACAAATTATTACTTTCCCTATAATGAGAATGGATTCACATGAGAATCAAATTAAACCATGTGTGTGCTTTTACCTTGCAACTTTGACTTTGAGGTTCTAGGGAGGGTCTGCCGAACTTGGGCCACCTACCCTCATATCCAAGCCAAACTTTGATCTTTGTTTTCTTTCCATGAGAGCTAAATTGTATGATTATTCCGTTCCCTGTATCATTCTTTTATCTCTTATCAAACACAATGCAAAGCATTATCCAGGTATGATCTGCAGGCCACCTGCCCTCTGCCTGCAGGTGTTGGGTTTTATCCCTGAATATTAAATCAGTCAAATAGCTCTATAAGACTTATTATGACAGGGGCACTCAGTAGGTTAGGTGTTGACTTCAGCTCAGGTCACGATCTCACAGTTTGTGAGTTTGAGCCCGCGTTGGGCTCTGAGCTGGCAGCTCAGAGCCTGGAGCCTGCTTCAGATTCTGTGTCTCTCTCTCTTTCTCTCTGCCCCTCCCCTGTTTGTGTTGTCTCTCTCTCTCTCTCAGAAATAACTAAACTTAAAAAAAAAAAGAGAGAGACTATAACACACAGTGATTCCTGCCCCTGCCCCTGCCCCACCCCTGTCCTCAACCTCCTCACTCCTGTTCCCCAGAGGCAACCATTTTTAACTCCTCTGTGTTTTTTTTGCAATTCACTTTTGTATCTAAAAATAATATCCCTAGGGGCGCCTGGGTGGCGCAGTCGGTTAAGCGTCCGACTTCAGCCAGGTCACGATCTCGCGGTCCGGGAGTTCGAGCCCCGCGTCAGGCTCTGGGCTGATGGCTCAGAGCCTGGAGCCTGTTTCCGATTCTGTGTCTCCCTCTCTCTCTGCCCCTCCCCCGTTCATGCTCTGTCTCTCTCTGTCGCAAAAATAAATAAACGTTGAAAAAAAAATTTAAAAATAAATAAATAAAAATAATATCCCTATATTACAAAACCTAACCTTCCCAGTTTCAGTCATTGTGTGTTCATTTCCTCACTATTAGACGATGGGGATTCATCCCATGATATTACCGTGACTGTGTGACCACATTTATAGCCAAACGAGGTAGGAGGCTCTGATTTCATCTCCTTCCCTGTTTCTGCCCCACCCCCTACCCTGGAAGTAACCATTTATTTCTCCTTCAGGTGGTAACTTCCCATGTTCCCATCACAGAACCTCAAACTCCCGTCTGTGTGTAAATCTCCCTTCAATGCACTCAGATGCCTTGGGTTTTATCAGCCTTGTCTTCCCGGAGATGTCTGCTGAAGTGCTGCTTCAGCCCACGCCTGCCATCACACTCATCCTGGGAACCTGCCTTTCCTCCCTTCCCTGTCGGTGCACCTGTTTCTTAGCTCCCACACCTGTTTCTGGGCTCACTCCTTTATTTCAGTAAAGCCTTTTTCCAGCAGCTTCCTGAAGAAGACTGCAGGGGAGGGAAATCTTGAGAAGATTCTATAGCTGATAATTTATGATACACTCATACTTAATTGATTCTTTTGGCTGAAGGTGGAACTGGAAGTTTGTTCAGCATTGTTAGAACTTCTTCAGAATCATAAAAGAATTCTTGGGGTGGCTCAGTTGGTTAAGGGTCAGAATCTTGATTTCAGCTCAGGTCATAATCTTGAGGTTCGTGAGATCAAGCACCCCCTTAGGCTCCATACTGAGAGCTGGGGATTCTCTCTCTCTCTCTCTCTCTCTCTGCCCCACCCCCGCTCTCTCTCTTTTTCAAAATAAATAAACTTTAAAGGATTTTTACATCATCTTTATCTTCTTGTGCTATTGTTGTACAATCAGATGCCATCCTCATACTTGGTCTTTTAATTATCTTTTTTTTTTCTCTAGAAACTTGAAGAATCTCCTTTTTTTCCTCCAGTGTTCTGAAATTCCATGTTGTTGGTCTTTTTCATCCATTAGGCTAGACAAACTGTGGACCTTTTGGTCTAGGAATTGAGTCCCTGTGGTTCTGGAAACCTTGCTTTTATTTATAGATTTTATGAATAATTTCCCCCTCTTTATTCTGTATTTTCTCCCTCCTAGAACCGCTGCCAGTGCCCATTTCTTTTTTAATCTCTATTCTGACATATTTACTCACACTGATCTTTCATAGTCACTATTGAGTTTTTCATTTCTACTGTCTTGTCTTTAATTTTCCAAAGTTCTTTTTTGTTCTCTGAATGTTCCCTTTTATGGCGCCTTGGTTTTGTTATGTGGATATACTATCATTCCTGATCTGCCTGAGCAGTTAATTTTCTTCATCGTCTTCTTTGGAAAGAGCCTCTCAAAAGGTTACTGTTTTCATCTCATTTCTTTCCTTTTCTCTTATTTTTTTGTCTCCATCTTTCCAGGCTTTCCTCGAATGTCTGGCAACATTTATCTACATATTCATATTAAGAGAGCCTGGAATCAAAACTGGGGAGCTGTGCCCCAAAGGAGTCTGCCTGAGTACCTGGTTAGGAGATCTTTTATAGTCAGAACTGCTAAAAGAAAATTAAATGGAGATCAGACTTGAAAATCTCCCACACAAACAAAACCATGTAAGCCACATAAGCGACAACTAAAACTTGTTTATTTCATGCACATGACTGAAACTTAACCTACATTATTTCTTGTACATGCCTCTGATAATCATAAATGAAACTTAGGTTGTCTTCCTACAATCATACAAAGTAATCACTTTTAAGCACTCCTCTGCATTTTAAAAGCCCCCATTGTAATAACCAATCACTGTAAAAGGTTGAACAATTTCCTCATTTGCCCTGTATAAACCATCCTGTAAATTTGCCTCTGAGCTTCATACTCAGAAACCATACTTTGGGTTCGAAGTATCCCTGTTTGTGAACCGTTTGTTTCTTGTGCAATAAAATATTCATATCAAGTGAAGCTCTTTTGGTTTTTCTTTTGACAGTATCTTTAAATATTTCTCTTGAGCCACCCAGATTCCTGAGAAGAATCATCACATCTCCTGCTCTGATGTATAGAATGGCCTGGCTTCCATTTCATAGGACCCAAAAGTCGAAATAAGGGAGGGCACATGATCTAGATTCTCCCTCAAGCCCCAGGTCTCCTGAAGGCCCTTGCTCAATCTTCCATTCCATAGGCCAGAATCTCTCCATCACCGGAGTGGAAACAACACTCATCTGCCACAGTTGGGAGAGATGGGCACTAACCCCTCCTTACACAGACTTTCAGACACCCCTCTGTTGGCAGCCCCACACTCACTCCCGTGTTTGCTTGGACTCTGTCCATGCTCTGAGCCTTTCTGGGGTGATCCACGTGCTTTCAACACTGCTTCCCTTTAGCTTTCTTGGATCCACTGAATTCCCATCTCCCAATAAGCTGTCCTTTTCTACTTTCTTTGCCCTTACAGGTTTAAGTTTTTTAAAAACAAAACAAACAGAAAAAAACCCCTCATCATCAGTTGAGTGTGGTGATGGAGGAAGCAGAAGGCCATGTTCAATGGCCCTTCTTCCCCCAGAATCTCTATGAAGGTGGGAATCTTCAGCCTTGTGGGTGGCAGAGCTCCAAAGCTGTGACTGATTGCACACTCAGTTTCTGGAGAGGGGAGAGAAGCCTGCAGATAATCCAGACCCTCAAATATAAGCCCCCCCTTATGGGAAAATCTATTTAGAATCTTCTTTTGTTTTATTTAAGTTCAAAAGGGCATACTTCTCTTCCTAATGTAAAAAACAGGACAGACCAGTGAGCATGCTTGCAAAGAAAGGGTCATTAAACCAGAGATTGCAAACCCTACATGCTTTTCTCTCATGTGGCAAAGGGGTAATGAATCTTTGAGATGGGCAACCAGAAACTAGGGTACCCTTGTTTACAAATAATTGATAATAGCTACAGTCTGTGTATCTTGTCAAAAATCTAGGAACAGTAAAGATTACAACCAGATCAGTAAGAGAGTAATTAGTAAGAGTTTATTGCATACAGAAGAACGATTCATGAACTGGGAGTCTTCAAACCCAAAACTAATATGAAGCTCGGAAGTGATGTTACAGAATGGCTTATATAGGGAAAATGAGGAAATTGTTCAACCTTTACAGTGAGTGGTTGTTACAGTGGGGATTTCCAGAAGGCAGGGGCATGGTTAAAAATGATCATCTTGGGGGCGCTTGGGTGGCTCAGTTGGTTAAGTGTCCGACTTTAGCTCGGGTCATGATCTCACAACTAGTGAGTTCGAGCCCCGTGTAGGGCTCTGTGCTGAGAGCCTGGAGCTTGCCTTGGATTCTGTGTCTCCCTCCCTCTCTCTGCCCCTCCCCCACCTGTTTTCTCTCTCTATCTCTCAAAAATAAATAAACATAAAAAATTTTTTTAAATCATCATCTTGTACCATTTTAGAAAGATGGCTTCGGTTTTGTTTATGCTTATCAGAGGTATCTACATTATATAATCTAGGTAAAGTGTTGCTCATGTCCTTGAAATAAACCAGGCTTAGTGTTGCTCAAGTGGCCTACGTGGTTTTTTCTGCCTGAGAGATGTTCAAGCTTCCATGTTACTCTAACAGTCTCAGCTGCTTCCTCCAGAGGGACAAACATTAGCCGGTAGCTTCCAGGAGGGTGTGGGTAGGTCTTAGGGTCCATGTAGGGAGACTTCTGGAGGGTCTCCAGTTACATTTTATTTAAATTTACAGGTTTGGATTTCAAATGTACAACTCACCAGTCACACCTCTTGGAGGAAATAGTTTGGTGTCTCTGAGTCTTAGTTTCCTCCTCTTGAAAATGGAAATAAAAACACAGAACCGCACAGTTGTTGCACTGGCTAAAATGAGTTACGTTCTAAGGATCTCAACACCTGCACACTGACAATGATTCATAAGTTAATTTCCAAGTCCCTCCTCTGATGGCACAACCCGGACTAGGATGCTGCTCACTCTCACACATATCGCATTTTTGTAATCATGATTTCCTTATTGAAAAAGGTTAGGAAAGAAGTGAGATCAATTGTCAATACAGCTCAGGTTAAGGTTTATTGTTAGCATTTGGTTTGACATTTCATGGAAATAATTCTTAAAGGAAGTAAATACATATTTCCTTGCTTTCTTAAGCAGAGGTTTGGAACACATTTTCATTCTTCGTGGCTATCCTTAGGTTCTTTGTTCAATGCCCATGTATTTTGTTTGATTTTAAAATGACTTCCTTTGCAAAATGAAAAAAAAAAAGTTTTTATTACAAATGTAATCTAGTCTTACTGAATAGAAATAAAAATTGCCAGTTAGGGGGAAAAAATCCCACCAGCACAGAAACAATCAGAGCCTTCACACATACACACATACATCCCAAGAGGCTAGGAGAAAGTGACTGATAGATTACTATATAGAAATTAAGTTTCTCGATATCAAAACCCACATAAACAAAATAAAAAGAAAATAACAAACTGACACAATATTTGTGCTAACATGACAGATCATACGGTTAAAACCTTAAATACGTAATTACTCTCTGCTTTTCAGTCTTGTGTCTGCAGCCATATTTGGAGCTGGAAGGCATAGGGGATGTCTTTGGTTTTACAGTGACTCTATTTCAGGGTTAGGGTATCTCTCCTCTTGAAACTGAACTGGGCTGAGTTGAATAGGGCTGGATTCGAAGTTTGTTTCTAGTTCTGCCTCACAGTGTCTCATGCAAAATTGATGCTCAGTAAATATTTGTTGAATGAATGAGCGCGTAGAGAATAGAAAGTCATTTCTTCCCTATGAAGTTCTGTTGTTATATATTGGGTTTCTGTAGCCAGTAGAACGATGTGTCCCTCTTGACCTCTATGTCAAGCCATCAGCTGTTGAATCTCCTGCTGTCATTGTATCTCCCCTCTTCCAGGGTGCTGTTTCTAATCTCTTGGCCACAGGAAATCAGAACACTTATTATGTACCAGGCGGTTTGCTTGGTAATAGGGATACAGAAACAAACACAATCCATAGCTCCTTAAATAACTCTCCATCTTGGGCGGGAAGCAGGGACATGGTTCAGCCAACTGCGATGGACTCTGATAAGCACTAGGCTGGGGGCGGGGAGGTGGTGGTCTGCGATGTGAGGAAGGCCAGTCAGAAACCTGGGGATGAATGTGGCCTGTGGGAGGGAACAGAGCTGCATACCTTCCACCAAACACCTGGATTGAAAAATGGGGGGTGGGGGCAGGCAGCGTGTGGTGAAAGAACTGTATATTCAGAGATGACCAGTTTGGCTCACAGCAGTGGTCCGAATAACAGACCAAGGGAATAGAAACCTAACTTGCTCATCACCTCCAGTATTCCCCAGCACGTGGGCAGGCACCTCACATATGCCATCTAATGATTCTGGCAATGGCATCTTCGACAGAAGAGAAAACTAAAATGTTGAGCAATGTGATCAATGTCCACTTTAAGCAATACAGAGAGGGTTCAGGATTCACACTCGGATCTGTCTATCCCCAAAGTCCTTATGCTTTCAGGAGATCCTGGGAGACCTTTTCTCACTCAGCTCAGATGTGTCCTGAATAGATGTAGACATAAGCACAATGAAGTTAATTCTGATGTCTTTTGTTCCAACAAGAGGGCCTTGGAAGGGGCAGGTGGAGTGTCAGGCCCTGGGCTGGTTGGGCCATATTCTCATCACCATGGCTATCTTTGCAGGCTCCATATTCAGGAAACCTCTCAGCGGGGTAGGTTCGACTTGGTGTTGGAAGCTCTTTTCCTGTAAGCGCTCAGAGGAGCCCAATATTTAATGACTTCTCTGATCTGAAGGTGCTGCTAATCTATTATCAGCCTCAACATGACACTGGGGCTATTTGTTTGTTTTTCAGAAATTGGCCGCATTGATTTCTGCCCAACGTTAAACGTCACCCGGCTGTCTGGGAGGCACCGAGGCGAGAGAAGACAAGGGCTGATCAGAGGCAGAGAGGAATTTTCCGACATGCCAGCATTTGAGGAAATGCACAAAAGTCTGCCCCAGATATGCCTTGTCTCCTCTGGCCTGACACAGCGCCCACGGTTCCATGATGAGCATCATAGTACTTTCAGAGCTGGGGGAACCTGCAGGGAACTTTATCCAAACACCTTGGGCAGTGGCATATGAGTCAACTGAGAACTGCTGGGGTGGGGGCAGGGCAATGCGGCTTCCTGAGGTCACCAGGCGCGGTACAGGAAACAGTTTTAGCCCTTCAGCTCCAGTGGCAGGGAGTCACTCCCTAATCATTTCTGTATGTGCCAATGGAGTTTTAGCACTTTCAACGGAATAGAATTGTGAGTTAGGAATTCTTAGAGGAGGGAATAATCTAAGGAAGGTCTTAGAGGCAAGAAAAGGAGGGGTTCATGGGCGTCTGAGTGGCTCAGTCCATTAAGTGTCGGACTTTGGCTCAGGTCATGATCTCCTAGCTTGTGAGTTCAAGTCCCAAGTAGGGCTCTGTGCTGACAACTCAGAGCCTAGACCTTGCTTTGGATACTGTGTCTCCCCCCCCCCCCCCCCGCCCCCTCTTCCACTTGCTTTGTCTCTCTCTCTCTCAAAAATAAATAAAAACATTTTAAAAATATATAAAATGAGTGGTTTAGGAAGAAGAAGAGCTTAGCAGAGCACAGGGTAGTTGTAAGTTCTGCTTTTAGGTTCCTGGACCCAATTCCAACGTGGGGGTGGTGTCCCCCACACAACAGCCAGCAATTCTCATTCAACTCAATCTTGATGCTATCTACCCAGAGACAGTACCAGATCCCACAGGTTGAGAGCTCAGTCCTACAAGACTGCCCCTTTACCACCCACTTCAGATGCCAGCTACAATCCCCCTGGTGGTACCTGTGCTTCTGACCCATGCACTACAGATCCAGGGTTCCAACTACCTCCTCCTTGGGGTCTTATAATTTGCTAGAGCAGCTCATAGAACTCAAGGAAACACTCTCTTAACATTCAGCAGTTTATTAAAGTATATGATAAAGGATATGAATCGACAGCCAGATGAAGGGATACATAGGGCGAGGTCTGGGGAAAAGGTGTGGTGCTTCCATGCCCTCTCCAGGGACAACACTGTCCCTGCTCCTTTGAGTGTTCACCAACCAGAGAGCTCCTGGATTTCATCCTCTTGGGTTTTATAAAGGCTTCATTGCATAGTTAAGATTGACTAATTAGGGCCCTGTGGTGACTACTTAGGGCCCCATAATTGTACCTCTGCCTCTGCCCCATCATCTGGTAGCCCCAGAACTTTTGCTCATGATGACACATGTGACTACACTCCACTTGACGTCTGCCATCTTCCTTGAACACAGCAATGTTCATTCATCCATTCATTAGCAAATGTTAGCAAATGTTTACTGAGTGCCTACACATGTCAGACCCTGGGCTAGGTTCTGGGGATTCAAAGATACAAACAAAGCTCCTGACCTCACAAAGCTTACATTCCCATTGGATGTAACACACATAAATGAACAACAGCGTGATGACAGATTGTTCTCCATGCTCTGAAGGAAAGAAGCAGAACAATGTGGTAGGTACTAAGCTGTGGGGGATACTTTAGATGTGAGGGTCAGGGAAGTCCTTTCTGAGGAGGTGACGTTTGAACTTGGATCTGAAAACAGGCTGTGGAACTGGCCATGCAGAGAGGTGGGAACAGCCTAGCTCAGCTAGATGAGACCACATGTATAAGACTCTAGCCATAAAAAAATAAGACAGAATCAGAAATGACCCAGGTAATCTCAGTCATGGATAGAAAGAAACCAGGATATCACAGGAAGGGGTCTTGGGCACTGGATGAATTAAAAACAAGACCAATCCAAGCTACAAAGTAAGTACAAAGTCCTCTAATATCTAGGTTAAGTGCAATAGTTGTCAGACTTGAATGAGCGTAAGAATAATTCAGAGTCTGTTTAAAAAGCACATTCTGGGACTTCACCTCAAGAAATTTAGAAAACTTTTCAACAAACACCTGAGTTGGCTTTGATGCAGACCATTTTCAGAACACATTTGGAGAAGCACGGAATTAAAGAGACAAGAAGGAGGCTTACGGTTGGACACAGAAGAGGCGTGACAGGTGCAGGGTGTGGTGGAGCGGGGGAAGCAGTGAATCAGAGGAAGGGTGGAGGAAGGTGTACCGTCAGCATCCTTGTCCATGCTTCTCCATGACATGCTTGTATCTGGCTTCTTTGTGCCCAGATCAGCAAGATGAGTCATAATAACAGCAAGGAATGTTAAAGAACTTGATTCTGTGAATCTTGGAATCCCTAAGGACATCCAGAGAGAGAACTGGTATGGGATGGAGGGAAATTCTTCCTAATGGGACCCCAGTAATGGCACACCCACATTTCCCTCCACTGCATCCTCTCTGAGATTCAGGTGAGAAGATAATCCTTGGCTTTCCTAGGAGGATAAGGAGTTAAACATAATGCATTTTCAACGGGCTTGAGGTCCCACTAGACCAGCTGGATGTCATTGTTAGCATGGCGTGGGCTGCTGAGAAGCTCTTCAAAATAGGGCAAAGGCAGTGGCAAAACAATTGGCTGTGTCATTCCAAACCCATCTGAGCAAATTACATGGAAAGCAAGCAAGAGTCATTATGATTTATATAAATATATGTTGCAGATTTCATTAAGATTAGGTCAGCTTTGCAGTTATCACTTGCTGGGTTGTTTGCCTGGTCCTTAATCTTCATTTGCAAATTCCGATTAGCCTCCTAAAGGACTCCCGGTGGCCAGGAGTAAACCCAACCCTCACCTCACTTTCTTCTCTCTGGGACTTCAGCCAAGGAGTTGCCAACCTGGGGACACAGCCTGGAAAAGTCCTCAAAATAGATCTTCCTCAAGGTACTGAAGAGCAAAAGAGTTGCAGACATGGCAGTATAAAAACCTTCTCAACTCAGTCTTTGCTAGGGCTCCAGGCAGAGCAAGGGACCAGATTGTCTCCTCTCTGCATTCCTGCCTGCAGATGGGCACTCAGCCAGGGGGACAGTCAGAGGGGTGAATGGGATGATAGTGGGTCTCTAAGTCAGCTGAGCATTCAACAATGCATTGAAATTCAGTATTAAGCCATGGGTGGCAGGCAATGAGATAGATATCAGGGGCATGAGGACAAAAAGTTACAGTGCTACAATCCCCTGCCCTGGAAGAATGTGTTCTTAGAGACTGGAACATAAACATGATCACAGGTTCGAAGGAGGCAAAGAAATCATCATCATCATGCCGCATGTGGCAGGGGGATCTGAGGTTTTTGCATAGTCTGGAGGTTTCCAAGTCTTCTAGAAACATCATCTTTTATTCTTCCAAATGAGGTCTTATGAGAAGCATCATGCCGTTTCTGGAATGATCTTCCCAAAAGGTCAATCTGGCCATATTGCTCCTTGGCTTTAGGCAAGCGTCTGCAAACTTTCTATAAAGGGCCAGAGAGTATATATTTTAGATTTTTCAGGCCATACAGTCCTCGTTGCAACTACTTAAATCTGCCCTTATAGAGATAAAGAAGCCAAACACAAGTTAAGTGAATGGCCATGGTTGTGTTCAATAAAACTCCACTTAAAACACACAGGCAACAGGCCAGATTTGGCTTGGGGGTTGCCTTAGAGTCACAAATGTGCTCCCATGTCCTTCTTATGAGACGCAGACCTTTTCATAATCTGAACCCCTATACCCAGTTGGCCCCCACCCCATCCTCTCCAGTCAAATGGAAGTTTGACAAGGGAGAAAGCAAGGCTATGGATTGGTAAGTGTTACACTACAGGACAAGGGTAATGGAAACAGGAGCTTCTCAACCAAACCTTGGGTGGCAGGAGTGTGGTACATCAGGGCATTCTTCCTTGATGAAGTGACACCTGAGGCAAAGTCTGAAGGGGGCAGACTAAGTGGGAGTTAGCCAGTGGGCAGGGAAAAAGAAAGGATTGGGCAGAGGGAGGGAAGGAGCAAAGACCTGAGGGTAAGGAGAGTAGTTATGTTTCAGGGAAAGCCGAAGCATGTTCAAAGTTCATGGCAAGCTTCTTCGGTGCCAACGTTGCTCTCCCAGGGACCGAATCTGGTAAGTGCCCCCCGCAACCACACCCTACCACCCAGAAAGCTCAGGAAGGGGCAATACTCTGAGTCATTTTGGTGGAAGCCATATAATTCCAAGCAGCCTGGATCAGAGCAGTCTGGGCTACAATACAAGCCCTAAGCCCAGAGCCAGGAGTTCATGCATTCAACAAATACCAGGGAGCCACTGTCATGTGGAGACACAATGGTGAGACAGACAGACAGGCGGGGGCAGCTTTTCGGAAGCCATCAAGCAGGCTACAGGGAGTGGGAGAAACTCAGGAGTGAGTTCTAGCACCAGCAGGGGCACTGAAGAGTCCATCAGAAATAAGATGGGGTGAATTAAAAATAGAGAAGCTGCGGGCATCATCGGGGCAGCAAAACCTCAATTCCAGGTGCCACCCCCTGGCACACTGGAACTCATCACTATTCTGTTCTGCTCAGCCTGGGTACCACTGATTCTTAAAGTCGGTGTTGCTTGGCATCATCTCTGGTGTTATCTGGATGTGTAGATAAATGGCCCTGAAGACGACAACACTTACTCGGCCCATTGAGGAACTCCAGGCCCCGAAACCTTCTAGAGAGTAGCCTTCATTAGGATCGATTCTGCCGGTGACAGCATGGTGCTACTAGTCTATCCTTTGAATTGAAGGGGAAAAAAGTCCCACCATAATCAAGGCCTTTTCTCTAAGATCCCTTTTTAGCTTTCTTCTTTAACCTTCAATATTCAATATTCTCTCCGTGGACACCTTGCAGAGCTTCCTTCAAAGGCTTTTAGGCTCCAGGGTTAGAGTTCAGCCCTTAATTGAGACTCCTCACACCAATATGAGATGACAAAGGCTGTCTGCCAGGGAGGATTTACATATTCAACAGTGCAGCTTCCTCTCCTGTCTGCATTCAATACCAAGGGCTGCAGAAGCCTTGATCTCCAAGTGGTCTGTGGCCAGGCAGTGGAAAAATAAAACCGCTTTGTGGAGGACCCAAGGGAAGACCAAGCTGTGGCTGCCTGAGTCTTATCAAAAGAAAAATGGTTACAGCACTTAAAAAAAAAAGTAATGTAGGAAAAAACTTTTAAGTATGAATATGGAATTAAAGGTGCCAAATGCGCTGAGGGTTGGAGAAACTTTATCTCCACTACATCAACCCATCAACTTTGGGGGAGACTGGCAATTAGCGCAAGGCACAGATTTAGTTTGTTCTTATGTAGACAGTGTCATCTGGCGTCAGGAACAGGATGCCTCAGTACACACTGCAGTAAACACAATTCCAAATTGTGAAGAAGGGCCTCGGGGGTTCCTCATGGATGCCGCCAACAGGGACCAGTCCAACCCTCACAACTGGTGGGATTACCGAGCAGCTGGGGAAGGGGTGAGGCAGAGAGAGCAGGTGCCCTCATGTGCCCTTGATAGGTTGGCATTTCTCAAATTTGGGCTGGAAAGTATGTGCAAAAAAACTAAAACATACTAGCGTGATGTATCTATAAAAAAAACCATAAAGCCAGTTTTGTTGTCCCTAAAATGAATGTTAGTCATTTTAGGGAGTAATTTTTCTCACTTGTGAACACATACCTGCTCATTCACCTAAAACTATAATAATTCCAGCTGGAAGAATGGTATGCTATAGTCATGGGGCCACCGCCAATTTCAGGCAAATGTGAAATTCCATTAAGGGGAGGGTAATGAGGGTGTTCAAATAAGTTGCCCTGTTGGGACAGGAAGGTGAGTCAGACCTGCTGTCCCTTTTACTCTCTTAGTCCGTCATACCTTCATCAGATGCCAGGTACTGGGTGTCGGCAGAACCAAAGCAGCCACCACTCCATTTGCCAAAACTATGGCTTCAATAGCTGCTTCATGCCAGATGACTACAAGTGAGCATTTAAGCACTGTTTTACCACTGGGTACTATAGACTACTAGTTTTCTATTCTCTGACGGTATCCAGGGTTTTACTACCTTCAATCCATCCAGGTTACATAACCTATCTCAGATTTCCATCCTTGGGAGTCTAACACCTACAAGCCATTTCTGGTACCAGATGTTATATCCATCAGGGCTGATGTGTATATGACAGGACTCCTTTAACAATTTTTGAGAAATTTAAAACAGGGAATTATTGGAGGATCCAGAGAACCTGGCTGTGAAACTGGCCTCTGAGACTGATTTCTAGAATAACACTGTAGAGGAACTACAGTTGGCTCCTAGAGGAACTACTGCCTCTATCATAAGGAGAATTATGGGGGCCAAGAATGCACTACAGGGGCTCTTGTGCACAGGTTCATATAGAGACTGTAAGGTCAATACCAGCAACACAATACCTCCTAGGTTACAACCTTCCCTGCCTAGCTTAAGACTGATTCAAGTCTTGCCAGCTGTGGCTAATTGCACAACCAAAATCACATCTGAAATTGTAGCGGCAAGGCTAGGTAGGAAATGCCATTTTTAGTTTTCCAGTATCTGCAGCACAAAAGAAAGCATACTTGAAGGAGGTGACCAGCAGATGTGGAAGGATAAATCTAGAGTATTTACTTCCCCACCACCATGACTTCCAGCTAAGTTCTCAAATTATGAATCAACTCGCTACACGTTTGGTGAGATCTTTCTGCACACAAAGCACTTTAGAGGGCCCAGAGGTGTATGAGTTGTGTCTAAATGAAGATGTTCCCTGATTTCACAAAATACATGACTTAATGCACCAGAATGAAGTTTCTCCTTCAAAGGGGAACTCTTTGCAGAAGTTACACGATACAGTCTTTCCTCAGAACTTTTCTGGATCTCTGATGATGGCCTGAACTTCATGAGCACACACTCATATGTATGCTTGAAAGTAAGGATCACAATTTTAAAGTCATACCTGCCAGAGTACTATCTCATGCTTACTATGTACCAGGCACTGTGCATGTTCTTTACGTACATTCTTATTTCAGCTGCACAACAAATTGCACTGGAAAGTAGGTGCTATTAGCCTTTCCATTTTACTATAAGAAATACAAACTCAAAGTTAAGTGACTTTACCAAAGTTTTTGAAGTGTCATGTGAGAGATGGGAATTGAGGGCCTTGTGGCTTCAGAGACCTTTCTCTTCCTGTAACATTGCATTCTATTTCTTAATTAAGAGGATGGAGCTTTTCTTCTTGCCTCCTAGCCTACCAGGTGCGGATCCCTGTGACTCTTGACTCTTTCCACACAGGGCATCCTTTCTTAGTGCACAAAGATGTATTTGAGTTGGTTGCTCTTGCTGAAGAAATTGAGGTGAATGCACTCAGGGATCTGTAGCTGCCTATGGAGAAGGAGCAGGAACATTCCAAATCATGGCTTTGTTACTCTGGCGTATCCCAAGCTTCTCCAGGTGGCTGCCTAGGGCGGGGAGAGTAATCAGCTATGTATACTAAACACAGAATATATAATCAATAATTACCAAGATTTATAAGGTGAGGCATTCTTATTTAAAATTTAGATATGTTACTTTGTTAGTACACCTTAGTAATATTCAGCCTCTGTTCTCATATTACATATAATTTGTTCCCTCTATGCATTCTCCTTTCTTGATACAATATAGTTTTGAGGTTGAATACATGAGCTCACTTTAGTTTAGATTCCTCAGATGCTGGCTAGTAGTGGGGACTTGAGTTGACCCTCTTATGCTTCATTTTTCTCCTTAGCAAAATGATGATAATAGTAGAACCTATCACATAAGGTTATTCACAGAGTTGTTGAACAGATTAAATCTGGTGATCCACTAAAAACATTGGCATACTTTCTGGTAAATAGTAAACAGAGTAAATATGAGATATTATTAATTATACATAATTTTAAAAACTCTGTACTAAAGCTCTGAAAGTTCTCACCTTTGTGAACTCAACAAAAATTTATTGAATGTTGGGGATTGGAGAGGAATAAGATATGGGTCTCAGCCCTCTGGTTGCACCATGTTGGGGAGGAGACAGATCTGTAAACAACAAGTCAATGGAGGTAAGTCTATAGCATCCATCATCTGACATAACTGTCATGGCTACAATGCTGGGATCAGAGTGACTGGACACTTCTATTTGGCCAAAATGTCTGCAGACACTTCAAAAAGGTGATGCTACAGATAAGTCTAGAAAGATGGCTTCCAAAAAATGGAAAGAAAAGGAATTTTAGGCAGAAAGAAAAGTAAGAACAAAAGCAAACTAGGTCACCTGGGTGGTTCATTCATTTAAGTATCTGACTCCTGATTTTAGCTCAGGTCATGATCTCACAGTTGGTAATATTGAGCCCTGCATTGCGCTATTAGCATGGAGCCTGCTTGGGATTCTCTCTCTCTCTCTCTCTCTCTCTCTCTCTCTCTCTCTCTTTCTCTCTCTCTCTCTCTGTCTCTGTCTCTCTCTCTCTCTCTCTCCCTCTCCCCTTATCTCTCTCTCTCTCTAAATAAACATTTAAAAAAATAATAAAAGCAAACTGACATGAAGGGAACCATAGGCAGTGGGGCAAATCACAGGCATGGGGTGGGAAGCAGATAGATGTAGAGTCTGGTGGGAATACACTGTCAGCTAACACTGCTATAAACTGTATAAATCCCCATGCTCCATGTGGCCCAGTCCCTGTACAGAGTCACATTCAAAGAAAGAGTCTAGTTACCAAGAGGTAATCAGTGGCAATCAAATTTTTCCCAGTGATCTTACTTAAAAATACCAAAGGGTAAGAATACAGTTGACTCCAAAATTTTCTAATATTATTGTTTAGGTTTGTGTCCCTCTCCCCAAAGTCTCACACTCAGCACCTATGAAACATCTTGCCCCTTCCTCTGTTCCCCAAGTCTTTACATGCATGTTTCATTGCCATGTTCCTCCTTCCTCTACCCCAGCATAACCATCCCCTGGGCACCTGCTCTGCTCACATCTGCTGGCCAGTCCAGGGGGGCAAGTATGGAGTTTCCAACCTTGGTGTGCTATAGGACAGCACAGAAGAGGCACTAACATGCTGCCAGCTCACATGGTTTTGAGGAAAAAGAGGCTACGTCTGGCTCCAGTGGCTCCTAGAAGGCCTCAGGAAGCAGATGGTCCATGATTTGGGATTATACTACTTGAGAGGATTTGGACAGACAGAAAAGGAAAAAGAGGCCATTTGTAGGGAGAATGATGGAGGCTAATAGATCCAACATTGATATACCATCTCTGTGCATTGGGGATGGTTGCGTTCTCTTTGGCCCCAGCATGTGTGTGGTGCAGATTTTCTGAGGAACCTTAGCGTTTTGGAGGTGGAAGGCACTTCAGATATTCTGTTGTCCTTCCCCATGGATTTAGAGATGAGATTAAGGCCCAGAGAGAAAAAAGAACACATAGACTTTTGCTTAAGATTCCAAAACTTGCTCTGAGAATCATTTCTTTGACCAGAGTCACAATCTAGCTTCAGGACTCCTGGGAAACTGCTATTTCTAGTGATGAGTGTGAATCTAGAGGCACAAAAACATATCCAATAGGTAAACATGGTCTTTTGTGTTTGTGTTCTTTTTCAAAAGGATTGACTCTCTGGGGTATGTGCTTCCAGATCCACTGTGCCAGGGATGGAACTGGAGGGGAAGGCAGTGTGGAGTGAGAGTTTTCAGGATTGGGGTTGATTCTAACTCTACCTGGGCTCTGTCACTTTTGATATTGTGGGTCAGGTTACTTAGCCTCCTGGCCTCGGTTTCCCAGCCTGTAGAATGGAGTGTGCAATTGCACCTTCCTCTCTGTGTTGTTGTAAGGATCCATTGAGATGATGGTCACACAGCCTTAGAAGAGGGACTGGCACTGAGTCTCCACTTAGTCAGTGGTAACTAATATTATTAGTTCTGTTGAACAAACACATTCTGCCGGCGCCTTGCAGCAAAGACATCCTAATATGCCCAGAGTCCATTTCAATCTTATTTATTGGGCTTATCTTTTCTTCTGAGCCATGGTCAGTATTTACAGCAAGAGGTTGCGTTGGCAGCAGTAACATTGATTGTGGGGCCACCTGTGGTCTTTCGGCTGTCCCTTCCTCAACATAGCCATGCCACACAGCCCTCAGGGGGACAGAAGGGCCCTGCCAAGTGCACCTGGCATGGAGCGTGTGGGCAGCAAGGCTGGCACAGTCCCTGTCCTGGCTGGGTAAGGTAAGCCAGCAGATGTTGGCTCTGACACAGACGTTGCCCAGGAGAGAAGCAGCCACTGGTGTCAGGATTTGCTAATTGTGTTGCCTCCTGGCACAGCATTCTCATGCAGCTCTGAAATAGCTCTTGCAGTTAGAAAAGGACCCTTCCTGCCTTTCATTTTGTGGCAATTTCTTTCCCAGGGACAAAGCCTGGCTCAGTGACGAGATCTGGTTTTCAGAAAAGGCTCTTGTGCTGTGCCCAGTTTTCCAGCTGGGCTGCTCTCTAGACTCGAAAGAAAATTGACTTGGCCAAGTTCACCTGACAAGCCTATTCACTCAGCAGGCTCTCCCCCTACCTCCCCACTTTGGACACCAGTTTCTTCCACTAAAGCTTCTCTCTTAAAGGCAAGACTCACTGGCCATTTAGTTCCTTCCCTGCCAGAGAACTCACAAAAACACATATGCATCTTTTTATCTAATATGTTTACTATGATATTTCTCCTTCCCTATTTTAATCGAGGCTGTGTTTCACAGTGAAAAGGGATATCCTTTGCTATTAGAAATCTTGATTATGAATACTTTGCCACAGCCTAGTTTTGTGACCTTGGACAAGTGATGTAACTTCCTGGGGCTCAGTCGTCCTGTGTCTCAAGGGTGGATTGTACGTCTTACCCCTTCGTGTTGCAAAGATTAAAGGAGTTAAGTTATGTAAATTACTTGATACTGTGCCTAGAGCATCGTAAGTTCTCATTAAATGTCCCTGCTATTATTTCATGTAACTAGTCGCAGAACAAATAAAGTCGCATCTCGTTTAATAGTGCAATTAATTTGTCAAGCTCCCCATATGCCCAGATTACAAAGAAGCCCAGAATTTCCTACTGGGGCCCTCTCCACTGCCCTGGAATGGTCCAAGAGTATTTAATCAGCACAAAGGAGGCAGTTCTGCTGCCTGGAGAATCCAGAACCCAGACCTGGAGAATCCAGTCAGTAGGTTGACCCCCATTTCCTACTCTTGCTTCATACAGGCTTGACTGAAAACCTGGCCCCGTGTCATCCAGTGAGTCAGTGGATTGCTATTTGATGTCAATGCTGGTCCAGCAGTGGGTTTTCCAGAATGCAGAGGTGGAAGGCAAGGCAGTCTCCTTCCCTCATGGAGCGCAGGTCAGTAGTCTGGCATGCTGCCACAGGCTGTTCTTCAGAGACAGCCACACTTGAACTGCAGGTACCAGGTGCAAGTGCTGATCCTTGTGTGGGCTGTAGCTGGTTAGTTCAGACTTACTGGTGCTGAGGGACACTGTAATGGGGGTTTATGCAGACCTAGAAAGCAGATGGTCTGTGTTCTAATGCAGGTGTGTCCTATGAATGTTTGGGCAATTTATTTGACCTGGTCTGTTCTCCAGCCCCATCCATATCTGAAAAGTGGGAGTCCTGATAGTAACTCATAGGGTAGCAGGGAAGATTAAATGTTTGGATACACGCAAAGCACGGAGAACAGTGCTCAGCACATACAAAGTACACCGTAGTTGTGAGTTACATAAATAGGAATCCTAGATCTATCGCTGCTGACCTGTGTGACCATGGGCATTCAGTCTCCAACTTTGGCTTCTGTATATGTAAAATGAAGCAGATGGAAATATAACCATATCTGAGTCAGGAGATCTGGTTTCTGGTCCCGATCTGCCCTAATTAGCTCTGGATATTGGCAAGCAATTCTATTTCATAGAACTTCAGTATCCTCACCTATAAAACAAGAGAGCAGGATTAAATCATCTCTAAAATTCTATTAGTCAAAAGATAGATGTTTCTATTATCTTAGTACATTGCTATGTACTGGTCAATATCAGTGATCCTTTAAATCCATAATGCAGTTTTTATTGTTGATATATAATTATGATTATTTCTTGGGGTTGAATCAGTTGAGAAAATAAAGTCTCATATTCTATGTGCAACAACCCTATGAGAGAATAATATTGATGGGAACCACTAACGCTGCTTTAGTGCTTACCATGTGCCAAGTTCTGTGTGAAATAAATGCTCTACTTCACTTAGTCTCACAGTAGCCTTCTGAGTTAGGGATTACTATCCTTACTTATTCCCACTGCTCAGATAAGGACACCGAGGCTCACAAGTTTAAGTAACATGCTCAGTGCTACACAAATGGCAGACAGTGGAGCTGGGATTCAAGGATGGCCCTATGTGACCCATAAGTACATGACTGTTCTGCAGACAGTTATTAATGAACCTGCCTCACAGAGAAGACTCTCGGACTCATTCAGCAAATAATGTGCCCAAGTTCACTTATAAGTTAGAGGCACGGCTGAGACCAGGCTTTCTCTCGCCTCATCTGCAGCCTCCCAAACCCGCTTGCTTGTGAATCAATGAATACAAATGAGGGCTGATTTGTATTCATTTCCAGCTAACCAGCAGATTTACACTCTCTCTGTTGCACACCTCCAAGAAACACATCCTCATGCATATACCATCAGGGTTTCAGGGACCTGTTCTCTCTCTCTCCAATTCACTCCCTGGTCCTGGGAAACTAAGATCATAGCCCTGTCTGTGAGCATATCAGAACCAGACTCCAGCAATAGCCACAGTCAACACCAGTAGAACAGTGGTAAACGCTATTGCTTTACCTGGAAGGGAAACCAGAGACGGAGGTCCCTAAGTGTGGATGACAAAACCACTCAAGGTAGAACATACCATGATCAATCTCCATCGGGAGCAGTTGTGTGAATTTGAAGGTAGGTATGTTAGCTGACTTAAAACACTGCACCAATGGGGCGCCTGGGTGGCGTAGTCGGTTAAGCGTCCGACTTCAGCCAGGTCACGACCTCGCGGTCCGTGAGTTCGAGCCCCGCGTCAGGCTCTGGGCTGATGGCTCAGAGCCTGGAGCCTGTTTCCGTTTCTGTGTCTCCCTCTCTCTCTGCCCCTCGTCCGTTCATGCTCTGTCTCTCTCTGTCCCAAAAATAAATAAACGTTGAAAAAAAAATTAAAACAAACAAACAAACAAAAAAAAACAACACTGCACCATGTCAGAGGACACCCATTCTTAAATTCTTGAGTGGTGGAAATTGAGCCAGTGGACAGATGACAGAGGGATCCCATGAGGCTGCACCTGCCTGTCAATAACCACTGCAATATCTGTTCTACCTGGGCCAGTAAGGGTAACTTTGACTTAAACAAAGAGAAATCCCCACACACGAAGAATTAAATAATGAAGACATTGGAAGCTATGGGTGGGAGGGGTTCAGGCATGGAGCTGTTAGGAGCTCAACAATACTGATACCCAGGTCCTTTCATCTATATTCTGCTGCCAGTATCAATAGCTTTGCCTGAGGTCTGACCTCTTATTGTTATTGTCACAAAGTGGCTGCTGGTGGCAATCAGGACTATACACTTTCGTATTCATCTCCATGAAGGAAAGAGAAACCCCTCTTTCCAAAACACAGAATATGATCTTTCCATCTTTCCTTTCTATTTGATTGGTTCAAGTTAGGTTATGGCCTAACCCCAGGCCAATAGCAGTCACCAGGGAGAGTTAATGCACTGATTATATTAGGCTAATCAGAGGTTAACCATAGAATTTATGCCAGGATAGAGTGGCTTCCTCTGAGTCACATGGATTGCATGGCCAATGAGTAGACACATGAATAAAATGTCGTTCCTATTGGAAAGGTGGAAGGATTGCAGGGTAGCTGACAGTGTTCATTACAGTTCCCTTCCTACAACATAACAGTATTGGAACCCTTGACTTATGCTCAATCACCATGTTTCATTATCCTGGACCCATGAGTTAATTAGGTTCTAATCCTGTCTCCTCAGTAAGTCTCATGACTTCTGCTTGATTGGCTGGAATAGAAGCTTTCTCTCTTCCTCTCTGTAATGGTAGTTTGTGGCTAGAAGGCTCTAGATATGCTCTTGCAATTTTTTCCCACCACAAGGCAAAAGCAGCCCAAGGAAGATGTCAGGACACAGAGGATTCCTGAAAAATGGTACAGAACTCTGAGGACACCATGGGCTTCTGACTCAAACTGTACCTAGAACTCACCTGAGCACTGAACCTCTCAATCATGGAGTCAACCAATTCTCACTATTTTTAAATCCAACCTCAGTTTTGCTTTCTGCTTCTTACAACATGAAGAATCCTTATTGACACAGCAGAATCGAGTTCAATTCAATGAAAATGTTTCTAATCATCAGAGCTGCTTCCAAAATAAAGCAGGCCACCTCCTGTTCTCCTCTGTCTTCCATCACTGGAGGTGTTCATGCAGAGACTGGCCAACCATCTGTCCAGGATGCTATAAAAAGGATTTCTACATTGGTGGGAAGCTGAAAAACCACCTTCTAAGAACCCTTCCAATTCCGATATGCTAATATCCCTATTAAGCCAAGAAGAATGTGGAAGGTATGCAGAAACATGCATAGGAGAATATAAATCAAAGTTACTTGGATGAGAGTCTTTCTCTCTGAAGTAAGACTAGAGAAGAAGCATGATTCAGTCATTTGTTCTTTGATTCAGTCATTTGTTCTTTGATTCACTTTTATTCAACAGATGTATATTGATCTCCGAATGTGTGCTAAGCACTAAAGATTGAGAAATAAATAAAAACTAAGAGCCTGTTTTCACAGCGTTGACTTTCTAGTGGTCGTGGTAGAGTGGAAAGATGTAGACTTTGATTCAGAAACACCTGAATGACAGTTATAGCCTCTACTAGACATGTAACCTTGGGCTGGCTTCTCTGATCTTCAATTTCTTAACTAGTTAAGTAGGAGCTATAACACCTACTTTGTACAGTAGCATGATGGTTAAATGAGATAATGCATACATGTAAAATACCTGGTAAAGACCAGGAACAAAGCAGTTAATCAATAAATAGTATTTCCCTTCCACAGCTAGAGCACTAATGGCTATATGTTCAAGGGAAAACACTGACATTTCATCTTCTGCATGAATTCCAAGAAGCTCAAGTATAGTAGAGAGCAGAAGGCCATGCAGAGAGAACTCTGGAAAAAGTTGATTTTAAATGGATCAGATCACCATAATTTGAAGGAGAGAATGAAAAGTGTCTAAGTTTATTCGTTCATTTAACAAAAATGCATTGAGTATCTCCAATGAGTTAGCAAGTATTCTAGGTTCTTGGGACCTATAGCAGTGACCCAAACAGAAATGTTGCTTCTCTCATTGGGCTTATATTCTACTGGGAGTAGAAAGACAGGAAATAAAATATGGGGGAAATTCTCATAATGCTGCATGGCACTAAATGCCAAATAAAATGGTGCTAATAACTGGTACTAAGGAAATAAAGAGGAAATAGATCCAAGGGTTTGAGTAGCCAGAGAAGCTTTGAAGGGTTATTTGGGGAATAACTCCTTAGACTGTGGATGATGATATGTAGAGCGTGGCATCTGTATCTGAGAATCATGCAAAGAGATTGCAGGCCAGGGGCACGTTGATGAACCAAGCCAGGAAGCGTGGAGAGTAGGATCATTTTATAATTGAATGGAAGGGTTCAGCTGAGTTCAAATCCTGGCTTTACTAATTAGCAGGTCACTTTGAGCAATTTGTAAACTAGGTCATAGAGTTGAGCTAAGGGTTCATTGAGAGGAATCCTATAAAGTGTTCAATGCATAGCAAGCTTGCAATACATTACTATTATTGTTGTTTTTGTTGTTTTGTTATCATGACATCAAGGCACATTAACCAAGTGTCTTCATTTCCTATGGCTTTTTATAACAGATTACCAAAAACGTAGCAACTGAAAACAATGCCCACTTGTTAACTCAAAGTTTTGTGGTTCAGTAGTCTGGATGTGCTTAGCTGGGCTCTCTGCTTAGGATCACAAGGTTGAAATGATAATGCCAACTGGGCCAGGCAGATATCTAGAGACACCATGGAAGAATCCACTTCCAAACTCATCTAGATTGTTGGGAGTGTTCAGTTCCTTTGGTTGCAGGGCTGAGGCTCCCATTTCTTTGCTGCCAGGACCACTCTCTGCTCCTAGAGGCTGCCAACATCCCTTCTCACATAGCCCCTCCATCTCCAAACCAGCCACATTGTGTCAAGTCCTTCTCCCACTTTAAATCTCTCTGATTTCCTCTTATACCACAAGCCAGAGAAAACTCTGCTTTCAAAGAGCTCATGTGATTATGTTAGGCCCACCCAATCTATCTCAAAGTCAACTTTGTAACCTTAGTTACATTTGCAAAATGTCTTTTGTCTTATGACCTAACATGGTGATATCTCACCATATTCACAGAGGAGGGAATTGTATGTGGGAGAAGTCATTGGGGGTCATCTTAGAAGTCTGCCTACCATACCAAGTAAAGACTTCTCAAGGAGATAATTTGTGTGACACAGAACGTGGTGGGGAAAAGAAGCAAACTGGAAGATAGGACAGCTAAGATTTGAGCAGCCATGCTGAAGTCACACTCAGTTAACACCTAGCCTTTCTTGAACGTATCGCTGGACTACTGTCCTCATCCAGGACTTGAGCAGCCTATGATATTCCAAGTCAGTTATATGGGTCCACTAACCAATCCACTGAGAATGATTTGGGTTCCTATTATATCACCCTATGTTTACTTCCAATGTTACACTTCCAGTGTTAATTTCAGACATGATGAATGTGCCTTCTTCAATTCATTGAGGAAAAGATTAAATAGGACAGAGATACAGAGGGAGATGGTCACCTAGGCCCTGATGACTTCCTCCAGGTTTATGGGAACTGTTACTCAGCATCCTGTGGTTATAGTTAAACAACTCCATAATTATCTTCCTAACCTTACTAACATCATAATCTATGTTCTGTCTTTGCTCCTTGCATATCCTGATCAGTTCCTTGATGGAGCCTAGTTATCCTCTTTCTGCTGAAGTTCCCTCATCTTGACTCTTCCAGCCCTACTCTATTCCCTTCAACATGGGGCACCAGCAGCCTTGGCTGGGTATTGGCAAGTTTTAGCAGAATTGATGCTGCCTTGGTGGAGCATTAGCAAGATTGTTGGAGCAGGACAGGAGGTAAGTTGTAAGATGCCACACTTGGTGATGAGACAACTAATCACAGAGAACACCACTGGACAGAGGACACCACTGGACTCCACTGGCTTATTTGTAAAGAATGTGGAGAGTACTATGGCTCCTACATTACAGTCGAGGATGAAGCCAGAGAAAGAGTGCATTCTGTCTCTGTTAGTGGGGGTCTGTTTGGAATCATGGTTGGGTTACTGAAGCCTAAGAAATCCTGGGGACACGACACATGGAGATAACAACATGTGTCCCACAAAGAAATTATCTGCGGATTAAATGAGATCATGGATTTAAGTTCAGACACAATTCCTGGACCATGGAAGATACCAGTAACTTGCTTATGAGGCCAGGAGACTTGTGCTCATTTAAAAAAGTAAATGAAATTTTTTATTCTTTTTTTTAATAACTTGCACCCATTTTTAACTGCTAATACCCTGTTGACTAAAATTTGACCTTTCTTTTTTAATGAAGTGATTTTCTGAAAGAAAACAGAAACAGGAAAAAATAAAGAGTATGATTTTTTTTCATCATTGCATTAAAATTTTGCAGCTGATCCCAAATAACCATCCTGTTTCTTCCTTGCATATCTTCTTACCCCAAGCATATCTAAAGAAGTCCTTTTTTACTAGAATACGTAGGAATAGATAGACCAGTGAAACAAAATAGTCCAGAAATAGATTAAAGTATGTGTGAGAATTTAATATATGATAAAGGAGACATCACACATCAATAAGAAAAGGAAGGATTATTTAGCAAATGGTGCTGGGACCCCTGGGTAGCAATTTAGGAGGAAAAAATCAATTTTAGGCCCTTACTTCACATCATGCAGAGAAATCAATTCCAGATGGGTTAAATAATTAAATATAAAAATATCAAATCTCAGAAAAACTAGAGAAAAAAGAAAAGTGAATAAGAATTAAATCCCCAGAGGAGTAAGAACTTTCTAAGCTTAGACCAATAGAATAAAGCACAAAGGATTAACGGATTCAACCACTTACAATTTAATTTTTAAAATCCTGACACACGGACATACAAAAGCTAAAATCAGACCTGAAATAACAGTTGCAGCAAATATTAACAAAGTATTAATTTTTCCTATAAATGGCTCATATCAGTCAATATAAAATAACACTACTAGCTAGCTCAATAAATGGGAGAAGGCAGAAAATTCACATATGAGGAAAATATATCTGATAAACAAATGTGGGGAAAGATACAAGCTCACTAGCAATTAAGAGAATGGTAAATTTTTAGAAATCAAGTATGGATTGTAAGACAGAATTGGCAAAATTATTTTTAAATACAAATATTCAATATTGGTAAAAGTATAAAAAATGATCACACTTATCTACTGCATGGTATGAATTTGTGTAATGGTTTCACAAAACATTTTCATAATTTGTACTAAGACACTTGAAAAGACTTCAGATAATTTTTAAGGGGCATTTCAATTTTCAGAATCTAAGCTAAAAATATGTTGAAATGTTAGATCGAGAAGAGAGACAGAAGGAGACACATTAGCGAGAGGCTCTCTGCAGCATAATTCACAATAATAATCATAAGTAACATTAACGACAAGGAGGAAATGGAGTTAATTATGATATATTCACCCATGCTTGTAGGGTGTTGGTAGGTAAATCAGTCATGGTTCTGGAAGGAAATGGGCGATGAGTTTACATTAGAATGACTTGAGGGGCACCTGGGTGGCTCAGTCGGTTGAGCGGCAGACTTTGGCTCAGGTCATGATCTCGCAGTCTGTGAGTTCGAGCCCCTGGTTGGGCTCTGTGCTGACAGCTGAGAGCCTGGAGCCTGCTTCGGATTCTGTGTCCCCCTCTCTCTCTGCCCCTCCCCCGCTCATGCTCTCTCTCTGCCTCTCAAAAGTGAATAAAGATTAAAAAAAAATTTTTTTTAAATAATGACTTGAGACAGGTTCAAGAAGGAAACTATTTACAAAGGCATGGACAGAGTATAGGAAAACTTATGATAAGGAGCTAGTAAAAGAGCTCTTGCTACCTCTAAGTCTAATAAGGTGTGGGAAAGGGGCAAGGAAAGTAGTATGGAGAGGTCCACCTTGATAGGAGCTATGCCTTCATTAAACCAAGGAACACAGTCATCCTAAAGTCAGTCTCCGTGGAGTGATCCAGGAGAATATTCTAGTATCATTCCCCTTCTCCCTATCAACCTTGGAAATAAAAATAGTGAATTAATTTACCAGCAAAATGAGTTTATTCAGGAGTAGCAGGATAATTATAATACAGGTCATGCAAAACATGCCCAACCATAGGCAAGTCTTAAGAACACTGAGTGGGCCTTACCTTTAAAGATAAAAGAAGGGAGCTGGAAGGGGCTGTTTGAAATGAAAGTCCATTGGAGGAAAGGGAGGGTTTGGGGGTGTGGCAAGTTTTCATTGGCTGAGTTGTGGTGGTTCTCATTGGCTGGGTTGTAGTGGTTCTCACTGGTTGGGTTGTAGTGATTCTCATTTCCTGGGTTCTGGTGGTTCTCACTGGCACCCAAGGTGTGGCTCCCACGTGGCGCCATACATGGGACCTTCATAACCATCCCCTCATATTGTCAAGCCAATTCTTCTGAGTAGTGAAGGGACTGGTAAGATCAGTGAAGACCATGGATATGAGTCCACGACTGTACTTTCTTTGCTGTAAAGCGAGTTTCTCGGTCCACAGAGATGGTGTTTCAGATATCACAGTATGGATAAAGCATAATGTATTTTTGAACTAACAGCACTGTTGCTAAAGAGCAGTTTGAGCTGGGAAGGTTAATCCATCCTCAGAATTTGTGCCTATCCCTGTTAGAATAGAGGGTTTCCCTATCTGTTAGAGGAGCAGTTCAATGATATGGTATTTTAACAGAGAGTTGGCCGCTTCTCCCTGGAATGGTGCCATATCTGGAGCCTAGAGTTGGACTCTGGTCTTGACAAGGTAGGCACCTAGCATGGCACAGCCAGGCCAGCATGGATGAGGGGGGTCCATGATGCTGAGACCATGCATGACCTCCATTTCTGCTGTCATGCCCACTTCATACATGGGCCCACTGAGCAAGCCCAAGGGTATGTAGGGACTGACATCCACAAGACACTTGTTCTTGTCTAGGTTTGTAAGAGCTTCCTTTGCAATGGATGCCCTCAGATAGGAATCCGTGTAGGATATAAGTGTCTTCACTCTCTTTACCTATTCTAGGTTCCAGTTCATCTCTTCCTTACAGATCTCTTTGTCTCCTGTCTTCCAATCTTGTTCTTTCCCTAAAGCAGCCAGCCAACCCATTAGCCATTGCTCATGTGTCGGTGGTGTATATCTGCAGCTCAGACCATCTTTCCTTCCCCATGAATTGGACAACCAGATGTAGTGCCTGAGGCTGTTCCCATTGGATTAGTCTCCTTCATTTCTTTCTTTCAGTGACATCCCAGCATGGGGGAAATGCAGCTGCCATCCACTTCCAGTGTATACGCTCATACTTTGCAGATCCATCATTAAACCAGGCTCATACTTTTTCTTCCTCCATTAACTGGCAATAGGAAATGTCTCATGAAGCCAGAGGTGTGAGTTGAGGAAGAGGTAGCAAAGCAGTAGATGAGACTCTAGGGGAGTCTTACCATCTGTTAGTGCAGCTTATTTGTATCTCCCAGACAATCGGGGCCCCGTTCTGTATATCCCATTTATACTTTATAATGCAAGGCTGCTGTATGTGCCAATTTTATGCTTCAATGTATCAAATAACATCAAGGTCATGATGAGCAGCTCAGGTCTCATAGTCTCTTGGTGTCTGATGGCTAGACATTCAGTTTCTACCAGGATCCAGTAAATGCTTTTCGAATAGAGAATAATTGTCACAGAAGAAGTCCTCATTACAAACACTAGGAGTCAAGCACCTTTTGGGGCTTGCCAGAGGCTTCATACAGGATCTCTGTTTGCTATACATGTTTTCAATACCATTGGGCCTGCAGCATCACAAAGCTTTGTAATGCTTTACATCACAGACTGGACTTGTTACAGAGCATTATTATGCTCTAAGCTCCACTCAAAGCTGTCATCATTATGAGTTACTCAATAAACAGGTCAGAGGAGCATGACCAAATATGATGCATGTTGTCTACAACACACAAAGAGGCCTGTAAGTGCTGTACTTCTTTCTTCGCGGTGGAAGATGAAAGGCACAGCAAACAGGCTGTGATTTCAATGGCATAATGCTGATAAGCACAGACCATTGGACCCTAGAAACTTCATCAATGTGCTAGGCATCTGAAATTTAACAGGATTTGTTCAGTATCTTCTGACGTGGATATATCTTAAGGTATATGGGGTGTTTGCTCTTTCCTGCTAACCATAACCAATTAGCATAATGTCACCAATGTAAGAGACCAGGGTGATATTTAGTAGGTTATGAGAATAATCATGGCCCCTCCAGACTACAGTGACAAACACCAAGAGAGCTGACATGGCTCCGGGTCAAGATGGTCATACACTGCTTTATTGTACACACAGGATGATTCTGATTTTGCTTACTAATTGAGATGGGACAAAAAGCATTTGCCAAGTCATAGCTCCATGTGCCAGGAATTGTGCTGGGTTGCTCCAGTAAAGATGATACTTCTGGGATCATAGCTGGTAGTAGCAGTACCATTTGGCTAAATTTGTGATAACCAACTGTTACACTCCATGATATAAGTGCCCTTTGTAGCAGCCAAACAGATGAGTTAAATGGGAATTGGGTAGGAATCATGACTCCTGCAGTCTCTCAAATCTTTGCTGTAAGTGCTAATTTCTGATTTATGTGTCTTGTTCTGGGGACAGTTATCAATTCACATTAGTTACAAGGCCTTTCACTTGGTCTTGACCCTCTCAACTATCATAGCACTTACTCTGACAATTCTGTATGTTTATTCCCACTACGTATTCCGGGATTGGGGAGAAATGGCAGGTGGGTGTTTGGGTCACTGGGTCCGTGTGAGACCTTCTAGAGCCAAGATCCCATCTATTACTTCGTCTCTGTAAGACCCCATCCTGAAGGGTGGACCATGGAGATATTTTGGGTCTCTGGATACTAGCATCAGTTAGGAGCCAGTATCTAATGACCATGGAAAACATAGCTATTAGCCTTTTTTTCAGTGCATAACACCTTAGTAAGTGGCTGCAGTCCCCTTTGGAGAAATATTTGAGGAAGATTCACATTATACACGTGGAGAAACATAGCAGGATCCTTCTTCAAGGAGGGCCAGCCTCACCCACGGCTGAGAGATTGTGGATATGTGAATCGGTTTTGGTTTTGGGATTAAGTAAAAAGTTGAAAATCCTCACTGCAGAGACTCAAGTCATATTTCTGGCCAGTAGTCTTAGAATTTTTACTATATATATAAAGCAGCACCCTAGTAGATTACTTTGTGTTTAGGGATATTGTGGTCAATTAACCAACTTCAGAGATCCCTGAGAGTTAGAGTGTTTTTGTGACCACTCCATCCCTGTGTCTATCCTGTTACCTGTACCCACTCTGTGTCTAATGGTGAAGAGCTGCCACCTAGCTTATGCTGTGTGGGATCCCATTAACTCCATCAAGATCAGGAAATCCAGTTCCCAAATCTCCAGCCCACAGGATACAGACAACACAACATGCTTTAAGGATGCTTCTGCTCCTCTCACTAGTGAATGTGTTAATGCCTTGGTGAAGGGCATGTCTCCAGGCTCTCCTATGAGGATATGGTTAGAGGCAGGCTACGAGACAGCACATGGTAGACACATTGTCACATTTCCGTCTCCCTGAACCTTCAGACTCCCTTCTCTGAAACATATCAAGGAAGTTCCAGTATTTAAACCTCATTAACTCAGATGCTTTGAGTCTGAGTTTCAATTATCCAATCTAGGAGACACGAATGCCCAAGGTACATGGCTTAACCAACACATTAAGTCCCAAATCCTAGAAGGATGCTCCAGTGTTCATGAACTTGGCCCATTAGAAATTGCTATTCTCTCCTACTTGCACAAACACCCTTATAGTTCAGTCCCACACTGCTGTCCCAGCCTTGAAATTCTTCTGGTGAATAAGTTCTTTCTTGTACGAATAGCCTTCTGCTCCTCAATTCTTGCTCTGTTGGGTCTGGTGACAGGCCTGGAGACAGGGAGGTGTGCTGGGAATGAGCCCTGGGATAATCAACTTCAGCTTCTGATGCAGCTGCCCCTCTGATGGTAAGGCTGCTGCTGACGGTGGCTGGGGGTGGGTGGTGGGAGTCAGAGGCGGTGCATGGGTAGAACTGCCTTGTAGCCAAAGGAAGCTCAGAGGAATTTGAGAAATTCAAGGATTTAAAGTTTTAGTCTCAGTCTCATACTTGCCTGCTCATATGTACTCAACCCACAACTCGGGATCACATACTTTCTCCCATGACAGTCTTTTCTGTGGTGTAGCATTGCACCAGATGCATAATGAGTGGTGCTACAAAGACATGTGGCCTCATCCTCACTGTAGTTGCCCTATGATAGCAGCTGAAGGGCTTCTTCAAACACAGCCTGAAAGCTTCCAGGTGTCCACCATGTTCTCAGTTCAGTGTTTACAGCTTACAAATTCTCCTCTCCCCCCAAGAATACCTTCCAGAGCCAACAGAGGAGGCCATGTGATTTCACAATATTTATGATAATTATCACCATATCCATAAGGTATCACAGGCACTTTATGTCCCCCACCTGCACATTTTTCATGCTACTATTGATGAAACCCTAATCATGATGCATGTCTCCACTTACCATGGATTACCCACATCCCACCTCCCCGCGGCAAGGAGGTTATCCCTACAATAGTCAAACATATGAGCAACCCAATCCCAGGACCCAATATTGAAGGTCTCTATTCTGGGACCTCATACGATACCATTTATTGTTTTAATCAAGATCCCAACAGGAGATAAATGGCAAGCTTTAGTTAGACTAATTTGACACAAGCTTAATAAACAGAGTCCTTACAAAGATGAGAGGAGAGTGCAGTACAGTCACATAGTACATTACCCCAGGGTGGTGGCAACCCCCTAAATCTGGAGGGTGGATGGAAGGATAAAGTTACTGGCACCTGGAAGGAGAAAGTCACATGGACAGGAGTTCCTTGACAGGAGCTTTGATCTTCAACTGAAAAATGAAGTCTACCTGCAGTGAACCTGCAGGAAGAGAGCAAGGAGACAAATTAACCCAATATCATTCTACTCCTTCCTTCTGCAACCCTGCTGGGATTTCCCATTAGCCAAATGCCAACTGGATGCCAGAGGAAGGAGAAAGTGTTTATGTGTCCATACCAGCCAGATTCTCAGGACACAGAATAGGGTTAAGGGGAGTGGGTGTAGAAAGAAAGAGCAAAGGTATCTAACAGAGTGGGGAAGGCAGTGTTTCAGTTTGCCCGAGTGACATGATTTAGATGAGTAATAGGTATTTGGGGTGAGGGAGGACTAAAATAAGTAAAATAAAATGTTAATGTTTTTATTAGGTTACCATGAGATTACAGGTGGTTTTATTGCCTACATAAACCTATTTTTTTCAAATTGCGATGGGAGCTGTGCTCTAAGCTCTTTAAAAATAGGCACCACTGCTTTCAAATAAAGCTCTTTCCCCACAGCTCCTACTATGATAATTTAGAAATAACAGGTACTTACTTAATTTTAGAAATAATGAAACATACAAAACATGCATTTAGAAACTGCAAATACCTACTTTTTAAAGGGGATACAGGAAAAAAAATACTTGCTAAAATTAACAATATACAGGGCCATAAAGCGAGTCTGACACAGTGTGATTAGCTGCCACTTCTCCCTTCTGCCTTCCCTCCATTCTTCCCGCTGCTAAGGAGCCTTCTCCCATCCTGATCATCGTGTGGGACATTTTTCCTTTAGTGGGACTTTGAGAAGAGGAGATAGCGTGTCTTTAATGTCAAACCCTTTGTGCATTAAAAAATACTCAAAATTAACTTTTCTTATTATCACCTTCAACAATGAAATCCTGTTTACTTCCCCATACAATGAAGACAGGAGCAAGCTTCTGTCTCCATGAATGTTTCTCCACAACTTTCTTGTTTTGCTTATAGAATTTGGAGTTTAGTCCTGGATTATTATTGTTAAATATTTTATTTATTTTTGAAATATTTTTACATTTGCTTTTCTATTTTTTATTATTAAAAAAAATTTTTTTAACATTTCTTCATTTTTGAGAGACAGAGCATGAGTGGGGGAGGGACAGAGAGAAAGGGAGACACAGAATCCAAAGCAGGCTGCAGGCTCTGAACTGTCAGCACAGAACCTGACATGGGGCTCTAACTCACAACCTGAGATCATGACCTGAGCCAAAGTCAGACATCTAACCAACTGAGCCACCAAGGTGCCCCTTTTATTGTTTTTTTAATGTTTATTTATTTATTTTTGAGAGAAAGAGAGAACAAGAGAGGGGTAGAGAGAGGGGTAGAGCTGTTAGCACAGAGCCCAACGCAGGGCAAAAACCTACAAACTGCGAGGTCATGACCTGAGCCAAAGTCAGATGCTTAACTGACTGAGCCACTGAGGCGCCCTATTATTTTTTTTAATGTTTATCTTTTTTTGGCGGTGGGGAGACAGAGAGAGAGGGAGAGAGAGAATCCCAAGCAGGCTCTGCACTGTCAGCACAGAGCCTGATGCAGGGCTTGAGCTCATGAACTGTGAGAACATGACCTGAGCTGAAATCAAGAGTCAGATGCTTAACTGACTATGATACAGTGCCCCTAGGTGCCCCTATTTACTTTTTTAAAAATACATTTGAGCCCTCTTTTGTGAGTACTTTAACAAAGGTCACTGAGAGTCATTTTGATTTTTAATTGTTTTAATCTCACAAGACCTTATCAGGAGAGGGACCATAGCCCACAGTTGCTGGAAATCCTGCAGAAACACCGTCCTATTGATGTGGGTGAGAAAAAAGAAAAGTGCATCTCCTGCTGACATCCAGTCAAAATGGTACCCCCCCTTTTGAGTATATCTCTGACCACTTCTTTTTTTTTCCTTCTTTTTTTGTCAAGCAACAAAACCGCTAACAGTGAGGTGCTATGATAAAGGGCATGAGCTTTGGAGTCAGACTCTCCTGGATCCAAATCCAGCTGTAATATGACTAGCTGTGTGAATCATGTAAAAAAAAAATCCTCAAGCCTCAATCTCTCCATCTTTAAAATGGGAACAATAGTACCTGCTTCAGAGGGTGCTTGTGAAGATAAATTTGATAATGCACAGAAAACACTTCTTGCAATGCTCCACACATAATACATCTTTAATAAATGCTTGTTCTTCTTATTATTAATTGTGGTTGGAAAATGCTTCTTTCATAAACAGATATGCTGTATTATTGCACTGGGTACAACCACCCTGTACTCGTTAGATCAAGAGCCTACCAAGAAGGTCTGCATGATGTAGTTATAACGGAGAGAATGTAAGACCCAGAAGGGTAGGTGCTTGTCCTTCTGATTTTCTGATATTTCCTAAGCCTCTAGAATGGTGTCTGGCATATGGTAAGTACTGAGTAAGTATCTATAGAGTAAATAAAAAGAACTTCTAAATTAGATACAACTCTGCTTGAATCCTGTCTCAACTATTTCCTAGCTTGTAACTTTGGGCGAGTCATATAACTTCTCTATCCTTTAGTTTTCTAAGCAATAATAATGGAAAATATAATTTCTAACTAGCAGAACTGGTCACACACAATAGCACATGTTAAAATCCTTCATAAACTCTATATCAAGATTTGAATGCCCATGTGACCGTTGTGGTCACACAGAAATATCAAAAGTCCTCCCAAAGAAGTGATTATTCTCCCTGCTCTTGGTCTACCTGTCTCTCCTCATGAGGCTTTGGCCACTGAGAACATTCCAAATCCCATCCAACCTCCTCTGAATTTCTTCCCATCAAAGCTGAGCTGTCAGCTCCTGGCTTTGAGACACTATCCTCGTCTCTGATTCTGGTACCCTGGACTTGGGGCTTTGACTTGGTGTGTCTGATGTTTGAATTTATGATGCCCCAGAAAGGCTGATTTTATATGACTCTCTGGTTCTCAAAACCCTTGGCTGAGTCAGTTAGAAATTTCTGCCCTGTAGAAATAGCACCATTTCTAACCCCTTGAGCCACTGCAATCCGTCCCTCCTACATGCAAGAGTGAAGTAGATCAAAAGAGTCTGTCTAAGTTATCTTATGTTCCTAAAATTCAGACTTATGTGAAACTAAAAGTTTTCTAGTTAGATCAAGAGGATTTGGGGAAAAGGAAGAATGTGAGGACCTTTAGGAACTTTTTTTAATTGGGTAATTACTCAATACAGCAGACAACAAAATAAGACACAAAAAAGTGCTTGGTAGAGTGTGTTGGAAGGAAAATGGTAACTCTCCATGCATGTTGTAATGGGTGGAATTAGTAGCAGGCTCCTGAGGGAGAGTTAAGGCCATCCCAGAATGTTCACCAGCGATGTCTGCTTTGATGAAGACATCAGCTCACAGGCACCACAGTGGGACTGTGAACGAGAAGAAAAGGTTAGAATGAATTAAAATTAAAAGCAGCAGAGAAAAATTAGTACACTATCAAATATCCTATCAAATGCTGCTGGAACTCCTACTCGTATAGGCTCTGTGCAGATATTGCATATACTGTATTCAGCTCAAGGCACAACCTAAAAGCAAAGGTCCAGCAGAGCTCCATCCATCCACAAATGTCATTGTGTCCTCAGTGTGTGCCCAGGTCTGTGCTAGGTCCTCTAACAATCTCATGGTAATTATTTCTATCCTAGAATCAAAATTATTTGGGAAATGCTAGAAATAAAATGTAGAAATGATTCCAAGAGACGTGGTCCATATCAAGCATGTAATCAGCACTGCCAGGGTTATTAGTGCATTGAATCTTTTAACAAATATTTTCTGAGCACCTGTGATGTGCCAGGCACTGGTCTGGGCACTGAAGATGCAGAGGTGAACAAGACATCCAACCACCCTTACAGAGCTTATATTCAAGGGCCCTGCGGTAGACAATATACAGATAATGCTAAGTGTAGGATGAGAGAACAGAGAGCAAGGGAGTTGGCTACAGGTGTCAGGGGAGACATCTGCAGAAGTCCCATTGGAACAGGAGCCTACATGAAGTGACTGAGCCATGTCATAGTCTGAAAGAAGGGTGCCCCTGATAGAGGGGACACTGAAGCACAGACCACAAGCCAGCTAGAGCATGGCACGTATGACCCACAGTGTGGAGCAAGTGTAGCTAGGACAGAATGTGCTAGAGGGAAAGAGGAGAATGATGAGTTCAGGGAGGAAGCCAGGGCCTGACTTGTAGAGTCTGAATAAGTTATGGTAAGAAACTTGGGGGTTTGGAGAAAGGGACTTGGATGAGCATGTTTGCTTATGACCCCACCCCTCTTACATTTGTGAGGCTTATCAAGAATCCTTTAGGAATCAACCTTGGAGGCTGACAGGTATACCCTAGGGCTGTCAAAACCACAGAACAAAGGATAACAAAAGACAGACATTATCCAACTTCAAGACCTACTGTAGAACTACAGTAATCAAGACAGTGTGGTATTGGGGAAAGAATAGACAGACCAATGGAACAGAATAAAGAGCCCAAAAATGGACCCATACAATTAGAGTCAACTGGTTTTTGACAAAGGAGCAAAGACAGTACAATGTGGAAAGGATAGTCTTTTCAACTGAACAGATACCCCATCAAAGAGATATATAAATGACAACTGAGTGTATGAAAAGATGCTCAACATCATAAGTCATTAGGGAATTACAAATTAAAGCAACAATGAGATACCTCTGGCATATCTATTAAAATGGCTAAAATTCAGAACATCGACAACACCAAACGCTCACAAGGATGGGGAGCAACAGGAATGCTCATTCACTGCTGATGAGAATGCAAAATAGAACAGCCACTTTGGAAGACAGTGTGGTGATTTCTTACAAAGTTAACAATAGACACTCCAGCAATTGCATTCCTAAGGATTTCCCGAAAAGAATTGAAAACTTACGTCCACATAGAAACCTGCACACAAATGTTTATACCAGCTTTATTCATAATCATCAACTAAGCAACTGAAGCAACTAAGATGTCCTTTAGCAGGTGAATGGCTACACAAATCAAGTTATAGCCATATAATGTAATATTATTCAGCCATATAATGTAATATTATTCGGCAATAAAAAGAAATGAGCTATCAAGTAACAAAACTACAGGAAGAAGCCTTAAATGCACACTGCTAAGTGAAAGAAGTCAATCTAAAACAGCTATGTACTATATTATTCCACTTGCATGGCTTTCAGAATGTGTGGCATTCTGAAAAAAGAAAGACTATAGCAACAGGAAAAAGATTTAGAGGAGGAAGGGCGACATGAGTAAGTGGAGCACAGGGACGTTTGGGGACAGCAAAACTATTCTGCAGGAGACTGTGACAGTGGTCCATGGCACTCCATCTTTGTCAAACCCATGGAGTCGTTCAATGGAAAGTTAACTCTGTGTTATGGACTTTAGTTAATAATAATGTATCAATATTAGTTCATTAATTTTAACAAATTTACCCCACTACTGATAGAGGAAGATGTGGGGAGAGGGTATGTATGGGATCTCCCTGTACCATATATTCAATTTCCTACAAAATAAAAAATAAAGCATATTGATAAAAATGAAAACCATCCAGAACCCTGAGCTGCAAGTACAGTGGGGAGGCCAGAACAGATTGTGGATCATGTGGAGATGCACAGGACCGTGGTCAGAAATTTATCAGTGTGTAGGGGAACTGCACAGATCCCAATAAGCAGCCTGGGACTGACTTCAAAAGTCCATGTGACTGATTGTGAAAAGTGGATTAGAGACAAGCCAGAAATGATGGGGAGAGATGGTGGGGGTGTTTCAAGGGAGACATGGTGATTCTCAAGCTAGTGTGATGGCAATGGATGTTAGGAGGAAATGGACAGAGTTGAGACATGCTGAGGGGGTAGAATTAATGGGATTGTAGGGCAGGAGAGAGAGGGAAGACCTGGGAATGTTTCCAGCTTTTTTGGCTGAATAGTTGGATGGTAATGTATGCTGTTGATTGAGACAGGGGAGCCTGGGGGAGAAGCTGGTTTGGGAGGAAGATCATTAGAGCCCTTTGGGATCTGTTGAGACCAATGTGCTTGTAAGACTTTCCGAAAAAGATGTTGAATGGGAGATAGGTAGGTCAGAAGTTCTGCTGAGGAGCTGGGCTGAGATGTAAAGGGCCTGAGGACTTCAACATATAAGCACATCTTGGAAACATGGGCTTCTAGGTCCTAAGCTCATATTAATGGCAACTAACCTTTCTGAGCTCTTAGTATGCACCAAACATTACAAAGGATAGTCTATACTGATTGCCTTATTCAAACTTCAATCCAATCCTATGAGTTAGATGCTATTAGTATTGCCACTTAAAAGATTAAAAAAAAAAACCCTCAGGCTCCAAAGAAAAACAAACAAACAAACAAACCCACAAACAAAACAAAACAAAACAAAAACAAAAAACTAAGGCTCCGAAAGTTTAAATGACATTTCCCATATCACACACCTAGTAAGTGACAAAGACACAACTCAAAACCTAGTCCATGCACTTTTTCTTCGTACTTGAAAACCCCATGTTTCAAGTGTTGATATTTTTTAAGTTTGTTTATTTATTTTGAGAGAGAATGAGACAATGTGAGTGGGGAGAGGGGCAGAGAGAGAAAGAGACAGAGAGAGAAAATCCCAATCAGGCTCCGCACTGTCAGCCCAGAGCCTGATGCAGGGCTCGATCTCGCAAACCTCGAGATTATGACCTGAGCCAGAATCAAGAGTTGGCCACCTAACCATTTGAGTCACGCAGTTGTCCCTCAAGTGTTGATATTTTGAATATTCAAGTATGTTTTCAAGTTTAACTCAACCAGCTTCGGTGGGTACATATACCTGTCCAAACTTCTCACCCACCCAGAGACGTCAGCCTTTATCAACATTTTCCTCAGGGAGAAATATCTGATACTTCTCTGTCACTCCAATCTCTGCATGTTTCTTTAATTTCTGTAGTGTGGTACGAACTGGAAAATGGGATCACATAGTTTCCAAGTCTCATTAGTCAAATTAATATCTGTACTGCAAGGAACCTGAAATTTTGGCAGCTTCAACCAAAAAAAGAAAAGGTTTAGAGAAATTAGGGACCAAGATTGCAGTTGGAGGAGAAATTAAATAGACTGTTTCATTTGGAAATAGAAAAACAACATTCAACTTAAAACATAAGATGTTTGGGGGTGGTTTTATTTATTTATTGTTTAAAGATTTCCCTGGGATGAAATCAGCCCAGAGATGAGAAGCACAAATCCAGAGACTTGGAGGCTCTGGGTTGGTTGGCCAGACACTTCTCTGCTCTAGACCTCAGTTTCCCTATGTGTCAGGAGATACAAAAGCAGTTTCCCTGGTTTTGTCAGAGGGCTGTGACAAGCCACAGGTGAGATGATGGATGTGGAAGCTCCATGAAGTGTAAAAAGTGCTAGACAAATACAAAAGTTAATTTGAATAATGATTACACTTCATATAGAGGCAAGCCACAATTATTCATAGACTGCATATCCCAGCCCCAGAGTGAAAAGGAAACAGATGTCAGTGATTGCCAGGACAGAGCCCCTCACGTGACAGGTAAGGAAAACGGGGCAAGAAAGGGTAGGGGGGCTCACCCAAGGTCAGTGACAGAGCTGAGATTAACACCGACATTTTTCCCTCTGGTCTGCTGGTTTCCCTCTCTTTCCTTTAGCAAAGAGGCCTCTGGGCCATTTTTGGGGTCATTGCTGTCTTCTGCCAGAAAAGGATCCGAACAATCAAAAGAGAACAGTCTGTCTGCCAGTTTGGGTCTTAGTAAGATAAATGGCTTTTCCCAGGCAGAAAACTATGCTAACCTGAGGCTTATAGAGGATTAGTGGTTCCACATTTCTGAGAGTTTAGGTAAAACCACCAAAGCATCAACAAGAACAATAGCAGCTCACATTCACCTGCTCAGCATCTCACCTAACCCCCATTATCTCACCTTATACCTCACTACATTCCTATGAGTAAGAAGTCACTATTGGCTCCATTTTACGGATGAAAAACTAAGGCTTGCAGATGTTAGAGAAGTTGCATGGGCCACCGGCTCTAAGAGGTGAAGACAGAGATTCATGGAAGCCAGTATGACTCTCAGTTTCCAGACTGTAACCACTGGGCACATCACATTTCACTCAGTCCTAAAGTCCTCGGAGCTGCCATTTCAGGCTCCTCACAACTGGGATGTTAACTTGCTCTCGTACATAAATCCGGAGAGGAATTTGGGTCCGATCCTTTGTCTCACACAGTAATTCTGAAGTACCGTACTGAAGTACTGAAATTCTGTACTGCCTCTGTGCTGTCTTGTCGCTGAACGTTGCTCCTACTGTTTCCCCAGGCCTGGATGATCTCCTTTCCCCTGCCTGGTCAAATGATACTCTTCTGTTAAGGATCCCCCAAAAGTCCCCCTATGGCAGGTCTTCCTGACCACTCAGTCCACACTGGATTCTCTTCCTCTGTTGAGTCCCTCTGACACTTACTTTTGTACCTCCTGTGTGGCTCCTACAGGGCTCAGTTTTCTGATAGCTCTTATTTTTTTCGTTTGCTGTGCAGGTCTTTAGGAGCTTTCATGTTATATCTTTAGCCACATTAGAAGCTCTTCAATGGCAATGGCAGTGGCTGTTTCCCTTGGGTCCTCCACAGTGTCTACTACTTGGCCAGTGGATCACCAAATGTTGCATGTTGAAATGAACTTTTTTTTAATGAATAAAATAAAAACAATAGGAGGAAGCTACTAAGAGATGACCTTCAGTTCAATGGAAGGATAACTTCCTCCGTTGACAGTTTTTTTTTTCTTTTTTAACAGTGGAAAGAACATTCCTTGAGAAGTCAGTATGTAGCCATCATTGAAGGTGTTTGTGCAACAGAACACTAAGGGAGATTTTGGGTGGGATTCCTGCATTGGGGAGGTGATGGAGTGAGCTTCTAAGGCTTCCAGCTGTAAGAGTCTATGATCCCATACCTGAATGAGTGAGGGAATAAATGAATTTGCAGATGTCAGTCATTCACACCTGTGCTCTCCCCACTCCCCGACCCCGGTGGCTGAGACATGCTGTTCTGCATAATTCAGTCTTTTATCTGAAAAACACTGAAGTGAAGTAAGTGGAGAGCAGATCTTATTTCCTCCATTTTCCAGATGATGAAACAGACTTATTGAGGTAAAAATAATTTGCCTGAAGTCAGAAGTTGGTTGCACACCAGAGCCAGCATTCACATCGCCATGCCAGTTCAATTTTTGCTTCAAATGCTCAGACAGCTCACCAAGGCCCCCACATCTGCTATCCTCCTTTGAATCATAGAGGGGAAGCTGGAAGAAATCCTAGAGAAATCTCAGCTTCTCCCTGTTTTGCACCCTCAGCCATGAAGCCATTTGGGTTTTGCCTCAAGCATTTCTCAGCTTGGTCCCCTTCTCTCCATAAACACTGCACTGCCTTAATGTTCTCCTGTGCAAGGGAAGGCTTTGGAATTGGGAAGGCTGGATTCACTTCTCAGCTTTGCCTCCTTGACCGTGTCACTTCACCTCTCTCCACGTCAGGACAAGGGGCACAATTAGAGCCTACCTCATGGGGCCACGGTAAGTATGAAATGAACGTATATGGAAATAGGTGGATCGATGGCCCTTAGAACAGCCACTGACACATAATACATACTCAACACACGTTTAATCGTGCCTATTTATTGTTTGCTATGGGATGCTTTTCCCTAACCTTGGGTAAGTTGTATAACAACTCTGAGGCGCAATTTCCCCATCTGTAAAATGGAGCTAATGCTAATAGTGATCCCTACCTCCCGAGGATTTTTGTGAGAAACAGGCATGTTAATGTGTATACAGAGCACTTAGAAATTGCCTGGCAAGTTGTAGGTGCTCTGCCATTGTCACTATGATTGCTTTTTCTGGAGATTGACAATTGCACACATTCAGCCTTTTTTTTTTTTTTTTTTTGCATATACTTCATGGTGTGCGTTTTGCCCTTTGGAGGTACCTCTACAGTCAAATCATCCCACGCAGACCACAACATCTGTAATTTCTTCACTACAATTTATTTTCAAGATTCTTACTTTGATTCTTTCCATCATCCCAGCACTTTTTGTGCTAGAAAGTTCCATACTCTGCTTTTTATCTTACCAGACATGATGGTGTTAATCACGTTTGTGCAACACCTCAAGACTGTGCATGAGCACTGCACACATGTCAAAGATAGAAACAAGTCAGCGGTAGAATCTGACCAACAGCGATTCCCCGGGAAGGAGGCAACAGAAGTGCTGATTTTGGTCTGAAATAGAGATGTGGGCCTGTGTGGGTAAGTCAGGGGTTGAAGCAGATGGCTCTGTGTTGTGATGGCCTTGGGGGTTGTTTACCAAGAGGTCCCAGTCACTGCATCGTTACACCCTAGTGTGCAACTCAGCCCCTGCCTCATGAAAGTTACTTACTAAAAGTCGATTCGCATGCCTAGAAGCGAGCTTCTCCATCTGCAGATCTGGTCAGAAGCTGTGACACAGAAAGAATAAGTTACATGTTACAGACGATGCCCCAAGAGTTGTTCAGTCCCTTTTCATTCTCCAAATGCTAACTTTTCCATGAAGACTTCTTAATTTACCCTAAACTGAAATACAAATTCATTTAATTGAATACATGGATACACTAAAATAAGTCTCTGTATGACTATCATGTCATTCCTGCAGAATATTAAGAATCCTTAAGGGCAGGGTCGATTCCTGCCTTTAGGAAATATGAGGGCAAACCTTTTCCATGAATGAATAGATGAGAAATGGCATAATGAGAACCAGAACCTGGGGTCCTGTTCCTTTCTAGGAGACCATGCTGCCTTCCACAAAAATGAACCTTCGTGATCACCCCCTTAAGGCCCAGGGTTGTGTGGAATTGCACCCTGAAGATGTACATCTGAGAAACCCATCTATGCTAATATGCTCTTTAGTTAATGGGCTACTGCAGACAGGTGATAATGATTCTGTGACAAGTAAGGTTAGAGGAATTTGGGGGGGAGGGAGTGGGAAGAAGGGTCCCAACCCCATAATTCAGTGGGCCTTTTCCATGGCTCAGCTTTAAGAGAGGAAGAATTTAGATGTATGTTAAGTACCTTTACAGAAAGGAGAGGCGTGGCTATAATGGGATACATTAACAGGTCCCTGCAAGAGAAAATGCCTATCGCAATGAACTTGGCCAGCTCTCAGCTAGGGAGATCCTGAATGCAAATGCACTAAAAATAAGGAAATGGGCTTCCTCTTTTGTGCTTTTACATCATCTTCCGAAAGCCACTCTACCTGTGCACCAGCCCTCCGTCTTCTGCACTCTTCCTCCTCCTCAGGAGTCCCCTCCACAGCTCCTCAAAGACAGGACCAAGTGCAGGTCCTGATTTTAGGCCCTAAACTCTCCCTGGCCCATCCTGCAGCCCTCCAGTCCCCAGCTGGTATCACTTGACCCTCACCTGCAGACTGAGTTGTCCTTTCCCCAGCATGGGCCATCACTGACCCACTCCCTAGGAAGGAGGAGAAGTGTGGTTTCAAGAATCTCCAGTTTAAACACAACTTAAGGATGCTTTGCTGCTTTTCTTGCTAACCTGCATCCCAGTTCTGGAAGCCAAGCCTCTGCTTGCTTCCTGTGTCCCAGGCCCCATATGGTGCTTGTTCTCTGTGGCCTGAGCTTTGTCTGGGTGAACACCATGTTCTCTCCTAAGACATCCTGCTTTGTAAGCTGCCATTGAACTTAAAACACTATCCCGTCCCTACCCTTGCTGGAAACCTGTCAGTAGGCTTTCTACTTCTCTTGGACACTAAAATACTATGTAGGAAATTCAAGGTCCTGCAAGAACTGGCCTCTGCTCACCACCACATCTCATACCACACCCTTCAGTGTCCAGCTGCTCTGACCTTCTTTCAGTTCCTATAGAGCTTGCCCACCACAGGGTTTTTGCGTGTCATTATCCCTCTGATGGAGCCTTACCTTGGAAATGCCAACCCAGTGGGGTGGGAAGGTGTTTTAAAGTCTAAGAAAGTAAGGCAAGGGGCGCCTTGGTGGCTCAGTTGTTTAAACATCCAACTCTTGATTTCGGCTTAGGTCATGATTTCACCACTTGTGAGTTCGAGCCCTGTGTCTGCACACAGTGCACAGCCTGCTTGGGATTCTGTCTCCCTCTCTCTATGCCCCTCCCCCGCTTGCTTACTATCTCTCAAAATAAAATAAAAACAATTTTTTTTTTAAAAAAGGGCCAAGAGCTTACAAAAGATGACACATTTTGTGTACTTTCTGCCCAGTACCAACATCTGGGCAGTGGAGGAGTCCATCTGAAGTGTGGAGGAAGGACCAGTTTAGGAAATGGAGACAGAGTAATGGACCCCTGAGACTGGAGATGGGGAGAGCAGGTCCCCAGGGTCTGATTGTCCTATCAGAAGCAGTCCTTGACCCCACCTCCATTTGGGGTTGAGGTGATATACAACGGTGCCCTCCTTTTTGGCTTTTGATATATAAAGATTGAGGGAAGCTGAGTCCAGCCACGGCAAGTGGAGACCCACACTGCCCTGTCTGCCCCACATTGCAATTACTTTAGTCAAGCTCCTGGCTTATTGGAGATTTATGAAGCTTTCTCTCTGTCTATCCCATTTAAAAGGCACTATGAAGAGAAGAGAAAGCTTTGAGCTGTAATGGAATGAGACTTTTTTTTTTTTACCCCTCTATCGGATCTAATAGAATTTAGAAGGAAGTTATTGCTTGGTAAAGCAAAAGATGAAAAGTGTGGAATGTCCCTACTAGAAGGACCCATCAAGCCCCTATGGTCTCCCTTATTGTGCAGAAGCCCAAAGAGGGACAGTTCAGATCTAGAGTCAGGCTGGACATTCTTGACTAGAGAGCCCTTGCTGGCAGTGGGAAGACAAGAGAGGTGATACTCTGCATCTATGAGTCCCTGAGCAGAAGCAGTCATGATTTTCCTCAGATTCCTGAAGAGGTCTATACCGCACACCAGGTGAAAACTCTGCAGCTTCCAAACAAATGGTCCTTAACGTTAGAGAGTTTATAAAATGTAATCAAGACAACAAAATGTGTCCATAAGAAACAATCAGAGAAAAACACCAGACAGCCAATGGTTTGGTGTTAAAATGTGTTGCATGCACTATTAACAAGCTAAAAAGAAAGAAAACAAGGTGCTCCATGGCCACTAAGAATAATAATGACTAACACTGATAGAGAGCTTCTCTGTGTCAGGTGCCACTTTTTTCCCTCATGTTTACTGACTAAATTAATCCTCACACAACCCTATGAGGTACGAAATTGCCACTACCTGGACATATAGGACTCCATGAAGGGCACAGGGCATGAAGGTACATATATCACACAGCCCCTACCTCTGGGGATGCGTGGCTCATTGGAGGAGGCAGGCACATAAACACTGATGATACTTACAGGGGTACAAGCTATTATCAATTTCTAAAGATGGGTAGACTAGGGGGAGAGGTGGATGCAAATAGAAGCCCCCCAGGCAGGTGGCAGGGAGGTGTGAGTTTAGATCTATCACGTAGGACAGCCTGGCCGTACTCTGTGGGTTTAGTCTGGGCAGCCAGATGAGCCCTAATTTCAGAAGCAGATCACATCCAGCCAACTGGTGGAGCAGTCCAGGTAGCGAGCTCAACCAATGGCCTAACACCTGGGATCCGGCCATTCTGTCGTCATGCCAGAACACCTGTCTCTGCAGGCAGCAGGATTCTAGGACCAGACCAAAGGCTGGCAGTTGGGATATCTGGTTCCCAACCACATGGTCTGGGATTTGGCTGCAGATGGGGACTGAGTAAGGAAAAGCAATTTTCCAGGCTTAGAATGAGGCAAGAAAGCTGAGTACCAGACAGGACCCACCCCTGCAGCTGTGGGACCTTGGCCATGTAACCTACACCCACCTCAGTTTTCTCAACTGTGAAACAGGATACTGACATCACCTTCCATAGGGTGGTTGCAAGGTCTGAATGAAGTGGAGCACGTTTCACGGTGCCTGACACAAAGTAAGCACCCAAAATTCTTATCATTTCACTCACAAACACCATCCATTGAGAACCTACTATGCACCACGTTCTGGTCCAGATGCTACAGATAAGCAAGTTTCCAAACCTGTGTGGCTTCTGCCCTTATACAGCTCACCATGGACTGCTCTTCTTGCTGAGGATTATTGTCAGCTGAAGGTGCAGTGTTACTGTCATCTTTATTACGAGTAACTAAGGAGAGTTTGCTTTCTTCCCCATCTCCCTGTCCCCTCCCTGCAACCTCCAGGAGTGCCCACATCACACTGCATGTCACCATCCTTACCTGATGTCAGGAAAGGTTTGTCATTCTTATTCATTGCCACTCGTTCCGATAGTCCTAGTGCTGCATCCTGCTTAGACCTGCACCCTGGATCCTGACCCAGAGCAAGCCCCAGGTGTGCATGTTTGGCCTGAATAGGATCAGGCCTGGACAGAGGCCTGGATTCTTGGCCTCAGTCATTCTGGTGGGAGGTTGAGGAGGAGAATAAAGAGTGCATGTGTGGCTGGGAGAGGGGCTACTGCCCCCCAAATCTGGGGTTCACCTCTTCACTGCCGGATGCAGACCTGAGTGGGATGCATGGGGGCTCCAGGGGTAGAAGAAGACCCCAGAAGAGTGCTGAGCCCCAGCCCAGACCTGAGAATGGGCCTGCACCCCCCCTTCTACAGACATGAGGAAAGGAAGCTCCTGTCTTGGTACAGGAGGAGGTGTGGGCTGCAGGCCACTGTGGGGGCATCGGAAGCCACAGCTGAGGTGCAATATGGGTCCATGCTTTATGGGGTCTGATGCCTGTGTGTTTGGGGCCTTCTTAATTTTTTTTTTTTTAATTTGAGAGAGAGAGAGTGAGAGAGAGAGAGCATAAGCAAGGCAGAGGGGCGGGGGAAGAGAGAGAGAGAAAAAATTTTAAATAGGCTCCATGCTCATCACAGAGCCCGATATGGGGCTCAATCCCACGACTCTGGAATCATGACCTGAGCTGAAATCAAGAGTCAGATGTTCAACCGACTGAGCCACCCAAGCATCCCTGGGGACCCTTTTAAGGAAAGGGATGCAAAACTAGGTTTAAAAAAGAATTTTAAATATTTTTTAAAAGATGACACATACAAAAATCACAACATTAGAGAAATAAATATTATTATCAAGTGACCATTTCTATAATGCTCCCTGTGGCTATATACTCTTCTATAAGCTCTCCATGTGATAACAATTGTATTATTCTATGGAAAACACAGAGATAATTAAGCTTCGCTCTAGATCCAAACAATTTATTAATAGCTTATGAAAATGCTCTTGTAGCTTCACAACTTCATATTGTAATTTCATGTAAATATTTATGATTATAGTCAAAATATGGCAAATCTTCTATCACACATGCTTTATATACGAGCTGCTATGGGTGTACTTATGTTTGTGCTACAGCTATAAATTTTCTCCCTAAAAATATGGGAATTTTGATAAACAGTATTTGCCACAATTCCCTGCAAACCCCCAACCCCCAAACAGTCCATAATTGTTCGTGTGGCATTATCAAGTATATTTTTGACAAGGGAAAATTCCCTAGGGACCAGGTATTGGTAAGAGATGAGTCAATCCTCCACTTACAAATCTGAATTTCTCATGAGGGGAAGAAGGGGCCATGTACTAATTTCTGGCTCAGTGCATTTCAAACCTTGCTTTCTCCCACCACCCATGTACCTCCAGCACGAGATGGTATAGTACATATTCATACCACAATAGGCCCTAGGCTCTATCTGTGGGTCCCACTGAAAAGTGAGTTGCCATAACAGGAAGCAATTCCTAACCAGGATGGCCAGGAATATCGTAATTATAAATAGAAATGGCCTCAGCTACATAAATATAGGTCACTAACCCCAAATCAAATGTGTCCCCATCTCAATGTTCCTTTCGCCAGTGCCAAAGAGGTCCAGAGCCACTTCAAACCAACAACCACCCAGCACTAGGGGGATAATTGTGATCAATACTTGCTATTCTGGCAAATTTTGTAATAGCACATTGTTTGGGGCTGAATCTTTAAGTTCCAAACATTCCAAATTTTGAAATCTAATCCTCAGTGTGATGGCATTTGAAGGTGGGGACTTTGAGAGGTAATTAGGTCATAAGGGTGGGGCCTCTGTGAATAGGATTAGTTTCCTTCTAAGAAGAAGGCAGAAAGCTAATTAGCTCTCATTCTACCATGTGAAGAAGATACAATAAGAAGTCAACAATCTGCACTATGGAAGAGACCCTCACCAGAACCCAACCATACCGCCATCCTGTTCTTGGACTTCCTGCTCCAGAATTCTGAGACATAAATTTCTGTTGTTTTTAAGCCACTTGCTCTATGATATTTGTTACGGCAGCCCAAATGGATTAAGACAGACTTGCTCATGTGAACACACTGATAGGACTTCCTCCAGAGCCTCCAAAGGGTCTTGGGCAGTTGGGGGTCCTGAATCTTCAGCTTCCTTTATTGCCTTTAAGATAAACCCACCTCTGGTGATGAACCCTGGGGAAGAGAGGGCTGCTTGGGATAGTCTCTGCCTTTTGTCTGCTCTGTCCCTACTTGTGCTAATCTGTCCCCATCTCTCTGGGAGAAGCAGGGAAGCTTCAAGCTCCCTGAAAGAAAGACAAGGAAAAGAGTAAGAGGGGTAAAAGAAATAGCCATTTCAGATTTCTCTGAGAAATGATGCACTTGCAATGGGCCTTCTGGCTCTGACCAAGGACACTTCCCACCTACTCCCACCTGCTAACTGTGAAGTTGATTAGCCAAGTGCCCAATTGGCCATCAGCTCTGAATTAAAGCATCACACTCGTTTCAATAGGGATGGTGGAGAGGCCTCTAAGTTGGAAGAACAAATGCACCAAGCTTTGAAAGACCTATAGAAACATCTGCTGTCACATCCTCTGGGAATCAGAGTGTCTGCCCTTCACAATTCCATTCTTCAAGTTTGGTTCTGGGTCTTGAGTACTGATCCAGAGCTCAGGGGAAAATAGAAGCAAAAATTTGATGGAGATTCCTTTAGCCCAAAGGCACCACCCAGTACCATCCCTAAACACCATGTTTTCAAAACTTTTGGCAAAAACCTAAGTTTTCTACTGAGAACAAGAATCTGGGAAAGCAGGTAAGACTCCCCTGTTCCCTCCCAAATGCCTGTCCTCTCCAGACATGAATGAAGGCAAGAGCAGGACTGAGCAAGTCTGGGTTAGACCTTCAGGGATACTCAGTAATCAGTTGACTGCTTCCTGAGCAACCTATGTGTATTTCTCATTTTCAAGAAATCATATTAAACCTCAACAAAAATAGAGTCCCACAAACTTCTGATACCTCTCCCATGATAGAGACTTAGGTACATTTGTTGAAATATTGAAATACTAAGTTATTTGAAAAAAATTTTTTAATTTCCATCCTTACTTTACAATTGCCTTATGTATTAAGTGCTTGAACCCTAAGATGAAGGCACCTATCAGGACAGAGTTCACTCAATCCAATGCCCTGTTTTTACATGGAGAATAGGGCCCAGAGAAAGAAAAAAAAAAATGACTTGGCCAAAATCACACAGTAAGCTGGCAGCAAAAGTAGTGTAAATACCCAGATCTTCAAATTCTTGATCCAGGACTTGAACAGCATTTTACCCCCCATCTGCTTTCCCAGAAACTTAGCCAGAGTTCCTTCCAAAGACCCAGCCTCCCACACAACCTTCTGGATGAGGCTTCTGGTCTTCTGACCAGCAGAGAGCCCCTCCACCTTCTGCTGCAAGCTTAACCACCTCACCCACTTCAAAGACATCTGGTTACATATTTGCTCCCTAAGACTTGGCTTTCAGCTCTGGCAGAATTAGGAAATACATGTTCACCTGCTCAAAGCCCAGATTGCCTATGTGTATCATTAAATTCTCAACCAGAGCATCAGGCCAATGAACATTAGCCAGAAATAGCTGAGACCTGGGGAGACTCGTGGCAAGCTGGTGTCCAGGGCAGTTAGGCAGTGCGGGGGAAACTTCTGGGCCTTGCAAAGCTGGTCATTGCTGGCATCCCTTCTGATGTCTCCTTTGAGAGCATCTCCAGCTCAGCTGTCTCTTGACCCGTTCATCCAGCCAGAAGGCAATGTGCATGTTTGTTGCTTTTCTCTCCTTTATTCTCAATCGTCCAGTGGAGTCCGCTGGACTCTCCTTCTGGGATCATTTCATGACCATAGTCTCCCCATCATTCAGATACCATTCACATATCACCTCCCGTGTGAGGTCTTTCACAAGCATCCCGTTATAGTGGCATCCCACCACCCCCCCCCCACCCCTGCCCTGCCCCGACCCCATCTCATTTACCCTCTGCCCTGTTTTGGTTTCTTTATGGCACTTCTCATTCTCCAAAATCTCTTTATCCATTAGTGAAGAGGTAATGTGACCCTGTTGTTAAGACTTTCCTCTTTTCCTGCTAAGGCTGTCTAGGTTCAAATCTTGGCCATACCATTTATTGATGATAAAACCTCAGGAAAGTTACCTATATTTCATCTCTATGCCTCAGTTTCCCATCTATAAAAGGGGAGGAATAGCCACATATACCTCACAAGGTTGTGTGAAGATTAAGTTAATTCACAAAGGCACTTAGTATAGTACCTGGCACATTGCTAAGAATACAATAAATGTCAGATATTATTGCTATTATTTGGATTTTATATTGTAGTTTGACCCTTTCCACTTTAAAGTAATTTCCGTGCACCTATATCTCCCATGTCCACAAAACCACCTAGCATATTGTTTGTGTTCAATAGAAGTTTGTCAAATAAATGATTGAATAGCCTTCTTAGTGTCCCTTCTGCCACCAAGATTTTATTCCTGTATTCTGTTCTTGAATGGACCCCTCCCTGCTCCCAGTTATAATTCACTGTCCCTCCCTGTGATCTCCCATAAGACTCTGTCCAGACTTTAACCATAGAGCCTAGAATTCATTTTTTTAACATTTAGTTAATTTTGGGAGACAGAGAGACACAGAGTGCAAGCAGGGGAGGGACAGGGAGAAGGGGAGACACAGAATCTGAAGCAGGCTCCAGGCTCTGAGCTGTCAGCACAGAGCCCAACGCGGGGCTCAAACTCACGAACTGCGAGAGCATGACCTGAGCTGCAGTCGGACGCTCAGCTGACTGAGTCACCCAGGTGCCCCTGTTGATTATATTTCTTTGATTCCCTATTCCAGCCTGAAGTGGTATTCTGTTAGTCCTAACTCTTCAGCATCAATTCAACAAATATTTGGCATGTACCAATTCTTTGTGCCCCTCTCTGTAAGGAACCAATAATCTCACTGGGGATAAGAGAGAAAAATGAGAAATATCTATAAAACAAAAGAAGTCATCATGTCGGGAGCATAAATACATTAAGCACCTACTATATACAAAGCTCTAAGGTTTTTTAAATAAAATATAAAAGCATCAGTCATGATGCCGAGACGAGTCAAAAGCAGCCTTTCTGTGGGTTGACAGAGGGAGATGAATGGGGGATGGGCTAGATGGGGGATGGGTACCAAGGAGCGTACCTGTTGTGATGAGCACCGGGTGTTGTTATGTAAGTAATGAATCACCAAATTCTACTCCTGAAACTAATATTGTGGTATGTTAACTCACTAAAATTTAAATTAAAAAATGGAGGGGGGAAGCAGCCTTAAATATCATCCTACCCAAGCCTGTCCCCCATCTCATTTTACAGAGGATGAAACTGAAGTCTAGAAAGGAGGTGTGGCTTGCCTAGCCTAAAGAACACAGTTAAGGCAGAGGCGGAGTGGCAGCCCAGATGCAATACTCTTCCTTCTGCTCCCTGCACCCTTCCAAAACAATCCAGAAATTCAGAGAACATATCCCAAATGTTCTTTGCAGGAGGGTGAACTATCAAATCTATCAAATTAATTAACGCATAGTTAAAACACAGAATTATGGGCCGAGATGCTAAACTGCACTGGGAAGTACTAGTACAGCCTGTGGTCAAAGAGGAGGTAGGACTTCACCTGGGGCGTCTCACTTACGGACGTGAACATCTAGGGCGTTCCATTTGTGGAAAGCTTTGGGAAGGCTTCCAACGAGGCCTCGGCGTGTGCAAAATCAGTCATGACTAAGACTGTCCCGAGGATCCTGAGAAGGCCTAATGCCTTACAGTTTGAAGGGACCTCATCCACGCCCTCATTTTCACTTATAACTGAGGAGGAAAACAAAACTCTCTTAAGTATCACAGAATTAACCAGTCCCTTATCCAGACCTAAACCCAGGGTTCTTAGTCAAAAACAGTACAGATAAATAGAGAATTCATAAGCTTTCAACTAGATCTGCATTTAAAAACTCACTCTGTCAATGACTATCTGCTTCTCTTAGTAAGAGGTGGGTCCAGGTGTTCTATAACTTCTTTGACCAATGGATATGGTGGAAATGATGCTCAGCCATTTTCCAGGTCCATACCTTAAAAGTGGCAGTTTCTACTTCCTGTATCTTGGGACACTCACTCTTGGATGCAGTCACCATGTTAAGAGGAAACCCAAGCCACGTGAGGAGGCCACAAGTACGTGTTCTAACTGACAGTCTCAGATGAAGTTCCAGACAACAGCCAGAACAATACCAGACATGTGAGTGAGGAGTCCTTTGAGGTGACTCCATCCCCTATGCTGGCTTGAACCACATGAAAAACCCTCTGCTAGAAACCCTTACCTAAGCCAAGTCAACTCTACAACTGGGAGAGATTAAGAATAAAATGATTGTTATTGCTGTAAGCCACCATGTTTTGGGATGATTCATTACCCAACAGCAGACAGTTGGAACAAATTGTATGAAGTCTCAGCTATGGCACCAGCAGGGTCACATCTTACAGAATCAGGGCAATGTCCTCCTGGATGTTGTAGTACATACTCTTGATCAGCAACCAATGCATGGTGTGTTTCCCCACATCCAGGTTTCACAGGCGAAGAATCAATGGATAAAAGTAGGAGTGGCTCCTTTAATGATCTACAAGTGAAATTTTTGCTTCTTATTCTTGCATCTTCAGACTCTGCTGGTCTAAAGGTCTTAGGTACCCATCATGTAATGCTGCCTCTGGGGATGAAACAATGTTTCCATTAAACTGGAAGTCAAGACTTGCATTCAGCCACTTGGAATTTCTCATGTCAACAAGCTATGAAGAGAGTTACCAGGTGGGGTGATTGATCTTGACTATCAAGAGGAAATTGGGATATTCTTACACAATCAGGCTAAGAAGGGAGATGTCTGGAAGAAGAGATGCCCTAGAGTGCCTCTTCTACCCCTATGTCCTATGATTAAAGTCAAATGGAAAACTACAACCCAATACAGGCAAGATGGCCAGTGACCCACACCCTTCAGGAATAAACTCTGGAGTCATCCACCAGGCACAGAAACATAAGGAACCAACTTGCTTGTTGAGGGCAATGGGAATATGGAATGTATAGTAAATGGAGGTTACAAATATCAGGTACCACTACATGACCAGTTGCAGAAATAAGGACTGAAATTGTTGTGTTTCCTCCTTATTTTAATGTGAATATATTTGCATATATATTAGCTATTTTTTCTTTTGCTCTCTCATTTGCCCACAATTTAACATAAAATGTGTGTAACAGTGTTTAATCCTATATGTCAATATTTAAGTCACAAGGTATCAAAGGAGAAGTGTGACTTAGCTGGAAAAAGAATGGACACCACCTGAAGACGAGTAAAGGACTTTGTGTCCTTTCTTGGGAACAGTGTTCTTGTGTTTTTGGTTGTATATAAAAGCATGTTAGGTGAAAGCAATATTCCTGCTATTATCATTGAGGAAAATGTTGCTGCAAGAGATATTAATGGGCACCAAGTTAACAAAGAGTAAAGTATGAGTTGATCTAGCAAGCTGGAATAAGGCTTCTGCAGGTCACACATGGAGATACCTCATGTCCATCTTTCCTTTCCATCTGGCTGTCAGTTGACTTCAGGCCCAACACCAGATGTAGAAGCGACAGACTTCCATAAACTTTTTAAAAATTTTTTTAATGTTTATTTATTATTCAGAGACAGAGACAACATGAGCATAGGAGGGGCAGAGAGAGGGGAGACACAGAACCCTAAGCAGTCTCCAGACTCTGAGCTGTCAGCACAGAGCCTGACGTAGGGCTCGAACTCACAGACCACAAGATCATGACCTGAGCCGAAGTCAGACGCTTAACCGACTGATCCACCCTGGTTCCCCCTTCCATAAACTCTTTAACTAGTTCCTACAATTGCACAAGGTCAAACCCCATAACAAATAGCTTATCCATATAATTTGTAGTGTTCCTGCTTTTTTGATCTAACCTGACCTGAGGGGCCTCAATGATCCTTTTCTCATGATGCTCCAGCCATTCTGGCCTTCTTCCTGCCCCTTGAGCATAACAAGCTTATTCCCCACTGAGAACATTTTACATTTTCTGTCTCCCCCCTAAAACATTCTCTCCCATATATCTCCATGCCTGGCTCCTTCTTGTCAAGTATTCTCAGCTCAAATGTCACCGCTGTTATGATGCTTTCCCTGGCCAGAGCCTCTAAAATAAACCCCAGTCATTCTTAATTACACTATACCATTATTGTTTCCATGGCACTCATCACTCTAAAATTTTATTTTTATTTGTTTACATACCAGCTGTCTATCCTTTTGAAGCTTTTGGAGGGTACAGATCTTGCCTATTTTGTTAACCACAGTATCCCCTTGCCCATTGCAGAGCTGAACACAGAGATTGCTGTTATAGAATGAATGATTGACCTTGTCCAAGCTACTCTCCTCTGGAAGCTTCAGTACTGTGAGCTCTCCACAGCATGATGAGGTCTTTCTCATAGAACAGTCAGGAGATTGGCCGAGCCTGGAGATGAAGAGTACCCTGCACAGCACCTGGTAGGGAATTGACTCTCAGAGATTTGGTCACCTCCCTGCACGGATTCCTTGCTAAGACCATCTGAGGGACCTGAGAGCTGAGCCGGAATCACTAGGGTAGAATCAGATCTTTGAGATTCCTAGATTCCAGAAGGATACTTTAAACGTATTTTCTTCTTATTCTTTCCGTCCTTACAAGATGCCAGAGTCCCCTTCTTCCAGTAGCCCCGGGGTGCTATGTGTCTTCATCTTAAAAAACACTTTCACATCTTCCATGCCTGGTAATTCTTATTTCGTGGTCTTTTGCCTCCCTACCTACCCATGGAATCAGAAATGACCCCCAGACTCTGCCCAGTGACCACTGAATCACACTGACATTGGCAGCCAATTGATTTCCTTGCCTCTGCCTTACAGACACAGATGAAAAGAAGCACCATTTTCATCTAGCCTGGAGGGAAAGCACATACTGAAGGCAGGTACTGATCAGAGGAATGATCTGGAAGAAGATGCAGTAGTCTTGCCCATCAATAAAGCCTAAATAGCAGAGTGAGTCCAGCTCACATATCTTATGTATGGACCTAGAAAAAATAAAATGTAAAAACTTCTTAAGCAGAACTATGGCTAAAACGAGAGCCAGTCAGTGATACTATAAATCACTTTCAACTCCTAATTTGGGAAGTAATGAACTTGTCTCCACCTCCCAAGCTGCATTAGGCATTCAGTAGACTACAAAGTGGAATAAGTGACTCCATCAGAAATATCCTTCTCTCAGCTCCCAGGCTACACACATGGAGCATATTTAATGGAGCCTGTGGGATGGAAACAAGGGGTTGATTTGACCACAGGGTTTGGGGAAGACAGGAGAAAATGCCCTACAGAGATACATATTGAAAGAAGTGCATGGTTTCTTTGGCCATCCTCTGCTTTGGGGAGGAAGATCTTTGTCTCCCTGTTGGAGAGGATCTTGGCCTATTCAGTCCCTTCTTTCCTTCCTCCCTCCCTTCCTTCCTTCCTTCCTTCTTTTCTTCCTTCCTTCCTTCCTTCCTTCCTTCCTTCCTTCCTTTGCTAAGTACTTCCTGCTAAATCTATGCTAAGCATCAGGGCTTAGGTGTCCTCAGGAAGCTCACACTTTCATGGAGAGAAAGAGCCAAGTCCATAGTCAGTTCCAGTCCAACTGGGAAGGAGGAAACACCAGGTTCAATGGGAGTCCTGTGATGAGTGGCCCAATCCTGTTTTGGGAAAGATAGAGTGTCAGGAAGGATTTGGCTAAGGAGGTCTATTCAGCCAGGACTTGATGAAAAGCAGATGTTTGACAAGAGGACATAAATTATCCTCGGCACCCCTGAGACAGAGCATTCTCATGGACAAGGCCAGCTGGACAGGTAAAATGTGAATCTGGACCAGGTTAAAGCTATCAGGGGCTTCTGTTGCTCCTTATCCTAGAAGACCCAGTCCCTTACATGGTAGGTCAGGCCTCATGATCTGGCCCCCATGAGGGAAACCATAATGTACTTTATATCCTGCTAGTTCCTCTGAGGCTCTAACTTCTCCCACACTTCTTCCAGCTCACACCTTTCCTCTCTCTGGATCACTCTGTCCCCCAAACCTTTTTGCCTAATGCACCCTTTTCATGCTTCCTCCCTTAGCTCTTAGCTCAGAGAAGCTGGCTGGTGGGGGGGATTGAATAGTACTCCCCCAAACTGACATCCATCCAGAACATTAGAATGGAACCTTATTTGGAAGTCGTTGTGCAGCTGTAATTCCTTAAGATGAGATCATACTGAATTAGGGTGGCCCTAAATCCAGTGACTGGTGTTTTGTTTTGTTTTGTTTTGTTTTGTTTTGTTTTGTTTTTGAAAGAGGACAGGACACAAGAAGTACACACAGGGACAAGGGCCATGTGACAACAGAGGCAGGCATCTGAGTAATGAGCCTATGAGACAAAGAGCAGCAGAGATTGCTGGAAACTACCAGAAGCCAGGAAGAAGCCCTTTCCCTAGAACCTTCAGAGACAGCAGGCTCTGCTAATGCCTTAATTTTGGACTTCTAGCTGCCAGAATCCTAAGAGTTTAAATCTCTGTTGTTTTAAGCCATCTACTTTTTCACAATTTGTTAGAGCAGCCACAGGAAATGAGTACAACTTCCCTCACACACATTCTCCCCTCCAACTTCATCAGAAACACCCCACCGCCTCCCATGCACACACCCTACTCATATACTGTGCTGGAAATCTGAGCTTCTCTTTGGGATCACTCATCAGTTTGTAGTTCTTTATTTATTCGTGTGATCTTTTTATTGACATTCACCTTCCCCACTATATTATAAACCCTATTATGCCAGGGAGTCTTACTGAAGTCACTTTTCAATCATCAGTGTTTAGCATGATGGGGAACCTCCATGAATGTTATATTAACTAAATAATTACCGGCCAATTCCACACAAAGGTAAGTAACTGTAAGATTAATTTTTAAAGGACCAAAAGGATGGAAGAGAAAAAGAAGTATCAGGAGCAGAAGAGAGAGAAAGCAAATGGTGTGGAATCAGTAGGAAAGTCTCGGGGATGTTGGCATTTGGGTTATTTCTACAACGGATACCAACGAGGAAGCCGTCAAAGTGCTATGTCCAAAACCAGCAGCTTCTCAAACTCTCTTGACTGTGACCCACAGATATAAGTGACCCCTTATATCATGACTCAGTACATGTACTCATATATGGATGCCATAGGAGGAAATGAGACAGTTTTACTCCCACTTTGTGAGATGTGCCCAATATTTCTTATTCTCCTTAATTCTATGCCATGCTATTTGTCTTCCTTGTTCCCCTCTTCCCTCCTCCCCCTACTCTTTTTCTTCTTGTTGTCCTTCTCCTCCTCCTCCTTCTTCTTCTCCTCTTCCTCTTCTTCTTTTTCTCCTCCTTCTCCTCCTTCTCCCCTGCCTTCTTCTTCTTCTTCTTCTTCTCCTCCTCCTCCTCCTCCTCCTTCTCCTTTTCCTCCTCCTCCTCTTCCTCCTCTTCCTTCTCTTCCTCCATCTCCCCCTCCTTCTCCTCCTCTTTGTTCTCCTTCCCCTCCCCTCCCCTCCCCCTCCTTCTCCTTCCCTCTCCCTCCCTCTCCCTCTCCTCCTCCCCCACCCTCCTTTTTCTTCCTCTGCCACTGGACAGAACCCATTACATTCACTTCACAGCCAACTAATGGGCTGTGCCAGTACTGTAAAGCACCACCAGGACAGGGATCACAGCTCTTGTTCACAGCCATATCTCTGAAACCTGCCACAATCCCTGACACTTTTACTTGGTGAAACTTGGTTGAATAGTGAATAAATAAATGTATCAAGAGTTACATTTTGTGAAATATCCTGATGAGTTCTCTCTTTTCACATCTGAACCTGTAAGACTCCCCCTCTTTGTTCTGATCCTGCTAAAGTCTACTGTCTTAAAGCTAAGTACGGTAGATTGTATTGTATTATGTTCAGCTCTCCCTTTCGTGCCATTAACCACTCAGTAGATTCTATCAGCTAAAATGCAAACCTACTCATTTAACTCATCAATTTAAATCCCTTCTGTCTATTTCTTTGTCTTTATAACTCACATTTATCTGACACATAACATGTGTGAAGGCAGACACTGTTTACAGGCTCACGTTTCCAGCCTTAACTTATTTTTTTCTTTAATCCTCTTAATTCCAGCTATACCATACAGTCATGATTCCCCTACATACACATGACACCCTTTTGTGTCCCTCATGCCTCTACTCAAGCTGTCTCCTGCACTGGGAATTCTGTAAAATCCCTTTGCCTATCCCACTTGATTAAAGAAGAAACTCCTGTACAAAGTGGGACCAGCCTCCTAGCCAATGCCAGCAGTTGCAAATAACTCTTTGCAGATAGCTGCACAATTTGAACCCAGACTTCTGGGTTCAATGCGACTTCTTACATTACTTTTTAGTTGTGTTCTGCTGTTTTCTTCCTGGCCTGTGAGCTCCTTGAAGACAGAAAAGAATGGAACATTATTAATCATCATCTTGTGTCTCTGGCACTGAGCACACAGTAAATGTTGAAGAAAAATAGGAGAATAGGAAGGAAGAAGAGAGGAGGGCTTGAATAAAGGTCCTCCACTTCCTTATCTCTGCCTTGTCTTGTGCCCATCGCTATTAAGTTCTATTCCCTTTATTGCTTATTCCAGCTTGAAAAATGAAATGATTATTAGGTTTTTATAACAATTTATCAGTTGGTGTGTTTTCACAGAGTTAGACCTCCAGCAGATGTCTGCTTCATTGAAATTCCCACTGGTAAAAGATCTTAATTCTTTGCAGATTTTGAGATCTATATAGAAAAAGCATCATCTGTTATTTTGAGCCTGAAAATCTCTAACCCCTTAACCCTCTTTTCCCATTGAAATGATACTTTAATAACTTGAATTTTTATCATATGAAGTTTTTCAAGAACATTACATTCTTGTTCTAGCATAACAGGCACAGTACGTCCTTGCTTTCTTTGGGTTCTAAATACCTTTCCCACCTCATGCAGCTCTTCTTGCCCAACTCTTTCCCTCCTCCCCACCTCAGCACCTTTTCAACTCACTTTCTCCTGTTCATTACTTGTGTCTTGGCTTGGTCAAATGAGCTCTTCCAGAATCCCACAAGACCTCATCTGTTCCTTCTCCCTTTTAACCTCACTGAAAATCTGCCTTTTGTCAATTCATTTATTCAACCACTATTTATTGAAGGTCTATATTGTGCTTAGTGTAATAAAAACAGTGAATGAGACACAGTTACCACCATTTAGGAAGGTGAATACTAGTCCAGAAGGGGTGACCAACTTGTAAATACACAGGAATAGCCCATGGTGATATGGTCCATCTTGGGAATGGAGATGGGGGAAGGGATATTGCCCAGAAAAGTGACACCCAAGGTAAGACACTGAACAGAAAATAAGAACCTGTGACATCACAGATCCTGCAAGCACTCTTTGTTCTCTTATAAAACATGGAAGTTGTGTTCTTGAGAAAACACAACTTTGGTTGGGAAATCATGTTATAATAACAATTGTTTCTTTTAGGAAAGAAAGAATTCAGAGTAGAGAATTTCAGAGTCAAAATAACAAAGCTGTTTTTCTTCCAAAAATCCAGAGCTAAAGGTGTTTTTAATAGCTCAATGTTGGTCTTGTTATTGCAAGCTAAAAATAATAAACTCATTTAAAAATGGTTCAAAACCAAACCCCAATGCAGTTTTGTCTGCCCTTCAAGTCACAGGTAGTCTTACTTACCACCATTGACCATTATATGAACAGCTTTGCATGTAGCATATACCTAAGTAAACTAAGAGGCCAAAGATCATAAGAGTTTAAACAAAACAAAAACTACACACACACACACACACACACACACACAAGGGAAGTTCAGCAATTATTATTTTTTACTGGGCATTTCTAATTCTCAGTTGTGTGATAACCAGTAGAGATCTACATAAGGCAAGCTGTGTATTTAATTAATGAATGAATTCATGGTTTTAAGAGCCAGTGTGCACTTTGCAGATGCCTATTGGGTGAGTTCAGGATGACAGAACCCTTTCTTCAGTTTGCATGTTTGAACTTCTCCACTCCACTGTTCATTCTCTGGATGGAACAAGCCCACCTTCTTAGACTTTTTTAAAAACAAGTTGCATCTTTCTATCTCATATTTGGGCATAAGTACCACCCAGAGTCCCGTAACTGCTGAAGACCAAGGCCCCACTCTGGCCCAGACCAGCTTGGACACCCCTCTCTTCCTTGCCATAGATTCACAGCTCCTCTGTCCCTGGGCTTCCCTCTCCCAGTTGACTCTCTTGTTTCTCTTCTTCTGGAATTTTCCTTTTATAACTTTTTATAACTATAAATCATTATGGAAACCAACAGAAATGGAGGGAGAAGCTCACAGAAGAATCCCTTATGGAAGAATATTACAAGGGTCAGAATTGACCAGGTCTCAGAACCATGGTACCCAGTTCCCAACCTCTCTGCCAAGAATATTTAGAATCCACACTGAGCTTCTGAGCTCTTGGTCAGATCTCTGATCTTTTGGTAGTGTCTAAGGACATAATTAGCTCACGGTCTTTTCGCTTCTCTGCATGTGGTCCTGGATATGCCATCAAGGTGGGTCCACAGGTATGAACTAGTGTGTACTGAAGTGTTTACTCATCTTAATGAGCTCATTGGAGTTTCTGTGAGCAGACAGGGAGACACAGATGCATCTCACAGATTTACCCATTTGGCAGATATTTACTGAGCACATGCAATATACCAGGCCCTCTTGCTTCTCTTTGTTTGATTTCATTTTATGGTCATACAGGACATCAGTAGTGTTCCAAATGCTTACTCACCAGTTTAACTTCCCTTTTAGGTTAATGGAAAACTTGTGAGGAAAGAGCACATTCTCAACCATCCTAAAGTAGGTTCCATGACATATGTAATCAATGAGTTTGGGAGAACACACTTAGCCTGCATGGCAGATCTGCTCACTTGCATGGATTCTGGTCAGTTCTTAGCCAAAGGTAAACTTCTCCATTGTGGAAGGCTGCATTTTTCCAGTGTTCTTTATGACTGGGTGGGTGGAGTTCACTTTGGGAGGCCACATGTTTCAGTTAGCTCAGACCACCCCAACAAGATACAATAGTCTGGACAACCTTGGAGGCAGCAAGTCTGAGATCAGGGTACCAGCATGGCTGAGTTCTGGTGAGAGCTTTTTTCCTAGCTCAGTGGATGGCCACCTTCTCTGTGCCCTCACGTGGCAGGGGGCAGGGTTCTCCTTACAAGGGCACTAATCTCATCATGAGGTTACCTAGTTACCTCCCAAGGGTATAATTTCCAAATACTACCACACTGGGGGGTGGGGCTTCCACATATGAATTTTGGGGGACAAACTTCAGTCCATAGCACCACATGACTAAAAGACCTCACACCTTATTCTCTGCCCAACTCTGATTAGTAACAAAGGGACTCCTGGATGTTCTTCCTTCTGGTTCAGCTGTTTGCTTTATTTCAGTTCCTAACTCTGGCAGGGAATAGGACTTTATTTACTGAGCTGTCTTAAATGCCCACTGACTGGGGCGCCTGGGTGGCGCAGTTGGTTAAGCGGCCGACTTCAGCCAGGTCACGATCTCGCGGTCCGGGAGTTCGAGCCCCGCGTCGGGCTCTGGGCTGATGGCTCAGAGCCTGGAGCCTGTTTCCGATTCTGTGTCTCCCTCTCTCTCTGCCCCTCCCCCGTTCATGCTCTGTCTCTCTCTGTCCCAAAAATAAATAAACATTGAAAAAAAAAATTAAAAAAAAAATGCCCACTGACCTACCCAGAGATTTGTAAAATTGTGGAAAGAGATGGAGGGGGTTCTATAGAACTGCTACATGCCTCCAGATCATTGTTTCCAAAATGGGGTGCCATGGGTCACTGGCATTTTTATGAAACATTAAAACATGTCAATGAGGAAAAAAAACACATTCTGTGGTCCAATAAGTTATGGAACACTTTTGTCTCTAGCCCCCTCTGAAAGTCACCATGCATGTGGTGTGAGCCGCCATTCCCTAGAGAAACTTGATTGAGGGGTAACCTGGGGATTCTCACTCTTCCTTCATCACAGAACCCTTTTTAGCTGAACAACAATTAACCTCATGCAGAACTGAAGCTCCCCCATTTGAGAATAGCTGTTCTAGATCATGCCCTTCATCCTCCACAATCTCCTGGCATACCTTTTTATCTGGGTCCTTCCAACACTCCTCTCAAATTTCAGTTGAAAGCCCCCTTGATCAGGGGAGAAGTTCACTTTTAACAAGACCCTTTCTTCCCAGTAGCCTCTAGCAGTAGCAAGCTCATTATTCTGGTATCTCAACATACAGTCTAGAAGGCCGTGACCCATTTCTTTGAAATCTTCTACCAGGTTCACTCCACACGCCTTCCTTTCTCCTCTAAATGATCATCCTTTCATGGGGGAAAGAAGAAATGTCAATATCAGCGTCTTGAGGGCCTTCAGTCTTCTTCCCCAGACATCAAACTATTAAGACTGAGGCAAGTTTCAAGCTGCTTAGGGCTGGATCAATTTCACCCACACAGCCTGAAGGAAGTGGGTAGTGATTGCTGGGTCTGATACACCTGGGCAGATGTGCAGTCAGCTCAGGAAGCCAGCTTCCCGCCAGATCAGGTGGATGGGATCTGCGTGCAGACACCCCATGCAGCTCAGCAGACTTCCAGGCCACCCCTGGAGGCACAAGCCTCCTTGAACCTGCTTTCCAAGCATGAGCTGCAGCAGCTTTGTTAGAAGGCACAGCTTTCCCTGTGGCAGGCAGAGCCCCAGACCTGCCAGTCTTCCCACTTCAAAGCCTTTCCAGTCCCTTGCTCTTCTGAGCTGTGAGCTGCGTTCTTTCTGTGACCAGCCTCACGTCAATGGTTTTAATCCTTCCTCTGCCTCCCTGCATCCTTTTATTTTGTTTTGTTTTGTTTTGTTTTGGATTATGTCTCCCACCCACTCAGGGACTGCTTCATCCTCACTAATAAGAAGAACAGAGAGAAATCCCTAAGGCCTTTTCACCTTCTCCCCAGCAGGGCACCCAGTGTACTTTTATAGAACCCATAATTGACGAGAGCCTCCAGGCAGAAAGACAAACATTACTCATTCTCTGCAGGTCACTGGAGCTCTGTCCACACCTCCTGGGCAGCAAGATAAATGACGATCTTTTGTGGCACCTTCTAAAACTCCCACACCCTTAACTGCTAAGCAAAGTCTGATTATTCATCCTCTGCCACTGACACCTTAGCACAATGGACACACAGACACATGATTCTGAAACAACCTGACCAGCACCCACCTACCTTCTACTTACCAGCCCCCACTCATCTGATAATACGGCATTTCTTAACCTATTTGACACTTAGCACGCTGTGATAGCTTTTATGCATTGATGGAATGCCAACAATAGCTCATGCATTATAAAGTGCAATCATTTGTCCTCACTGGGGATTGTGTTCTGAGTTTTTGTTTGATTCAGACAGTTTGAGGGAATTGAGACTCCACGATAGGTTCAAAGTTTCCTTCTTTTTGCCGTAGATCCCCAGGGAATAAGTTGGAATCATGCAAATATTTATTATGCAATACAATTTGAATGTCGTCACAAAAGTGTGTTGAAATTATAGGACACTGTCCATAACAAAGGCAATGCTAATGTGGTGTCAATGGTATGGTAGGATACATTGTAAAGATAGTTTATCTTATAATGATTAAGGCAATTATACAAACACTTTCAGTTTCCTAAGTGGAAAGTTAGTCATAGATAATCTGAACCCTAGAAAAAGTCAATTTTGTTATTGTCTTGCTAGGTTGCTGGGGCCAAAGCGATACACAAGTGGTTGGTGGTAAGGCACTTTCTTAAAGGAAATTAACAATTGCCCTCTAGGCATCCTGGAGAATTAGTTAATCTGGAGCCAGGAAATGGAGTGGATTTGGAATAGAGAAGAAAGAGACTCTTCTCTCTGGGGCTGGGAGCAATGGCAACATGTAGAGACAGCTGGGATGGTAATTGAGGTGGGAGATCCTGGGATATATGGAGACAGGGAAGCGTAAGTGGCACCACTGAGCATTTTGATTTTGCAGGAGTTCTCAACTGGTGGCAGCATCAGCACCTGGAGCACAGAGAAATGGCTAGTTTCTGAAATAGACAGCAGTTATAAAACCTCCTGTTTCAAGGGGAAGATTGGATTTCCTGCTCCAGAGTAGCCATCTGAGGAGCCAAGGTTGATTCTGTGCACACGAGGAAGGCAGTGCCTTGTCACTGGGGCCAGGGAAGAGTCACCTGTCCCGTGGAACCAATGGAAACTAGCAATTTGTCATAAGAATCACCAACAAGAGAGGCCGCAGTTTGCAACAAGAAAATTGACATGCGGGGATCAGAAAAATGTGCCCTTCTGTGTAAGGATTGCGATTCCACAGGGGGAAAAAAAAGAAATGACAGAAGGGGGGAATACTTAAATGTGAAATCGTTTCTAGCAAGTAGAAGGGTGGGTGCTCCTTCTATAATATTTTGCTATAAAGGAAGCAGGAGTCCAGGTGGCTAGTAACTTCAGGTAAGATCAATACCCAAGGTGTTATACTTAGACATCCATAACCAGCTACTCAAATGAGCTAACCTTGGTAAGACATGAGCAGAGACTCACTCTGTTCTTTCACACCACTTTCTCTTTGAGCCCCTCTCTTGACTTATTCCTCCTTGTCTGTGATGAAATCTCGGGAAGATATCATCATTTTATAACTATGTTATTAAACAAGTAGACTTTGCCCTGATATTAATATATATATATACATATATATGTATATATATAATATATATTATATATGTATACATATACATATATATAATATATATTATATATATGTATATGTATACGTATACATATATATACATATATATATAGTCCAGTGAAATATCAAAACTCCAAACTTCAGGCAATTTAAAACCTTTCTCTGCCTCCCATTCAGGTGAACCTTAGGCTGAGAAGCTGAGATACAAAAGGAGAATTATAGCTCCTTTCTGTCTCTTTTTCCTCTTTATGCTAACCTTCTCCATTCACCAGCTGCTACCTGAGATGCCTGCCATTGTGAGAAGTTATGACAAGTACTGTTTGTGTTTCATGTTGGAATCTTACAGGTAAGTTCAATGTCCAGAAGCGACCCTTCCTTTCCTCCAGCGTCTTTGTCAGTTCTTCATAAACTCCCTAGACCATTGAATTTTCTCAGTCACTGTTGTCCCCTTGATGACTTTCTCCTTGGCTCCCTGGTTTCTCCTGGCCCACTCTCCTATTCTTGTTCCTTCTCTACCCCTGCAGATGGCCTTTTTTGAGGAGAGTCCCTCTCATGACTGCCATTCCATGTGCCTTTCCTAGGGGTCCACATTTGATACTCTGGAAATAGGCATGTATTCTTGTACCACAAAACACTAGAAGTCAGATCCTTCCCAAATCAGCTGTTCCTTGCTCTCATGCCAACTGGAGGGACATCCGCACCAGCTCTCCTTTCCAGAATTTTTGAATGTGAGTCAGATACCAGGCCCTGCACTCCTCAACCCCAGGGAACACATGTCAAGTTCTTGAAATGTCTTCTTGAAGCTTTCTTTGCTTGGCTGGAGTTGTGGGGGAAGCATCCCTTGCTCTATGGTGAAGAGGGGAGTGGAGACTCACAGCTCTCTGGCAGCTCTTTCTCTGACAAGTGTTCACTTTTTAATCTCTCCGAAGTCCTCTATCCACCCCACCTCTCCTAATACCGAGGCTAGAAGGGGGTTGGGGCCAGTGTAAGCCGTGATATGTTCACATCCTTAGAAGCACTTCTCTTTAGGGGCTCCTGGGTGGCTCAGTTGGTTAAGCATCTGACTTCGGCTCAGGTCATGATCTCATGGTTCATGAGTTCAAGCCCGTGTCAGGCTCTGTGTTGACAGCTCAGAGCCTGGAGCCTGCTTTGGATTCTGTGTCTCCCTCTCTATTTGCCCCTCCCCTGCTTGCGTTCTGTCTCTCTCTGTCCCTCAAAAATAAATAAACATTAAGAAAAAAGAAAGAAACACATCTCTTTAGCCTGAGGGAACACCACAGACTGCTGTTCTTGACCTTCGAGGCCCCTGAGAAAATAGGAAGCACCTCATTTAATATTATTTTATGTGAACTTTAGAACAAATCATTGTTCTATCATCCATGTGTAGATGCGTGGACATAAACCATGTTAACATCTTGCAGAGCTCAATTTGCAAAACCTGGGCTAAGAAATTTCTGATTAACTTGCACCAGATAGAATCAGCCCAACTTCCCTCTGAGAACAACACTTACTCAGAGAGTCTTAACGCTGAATAATCCAAAACACTTACCACGTTTTGCCAAAATCAAACTTTAGGCTGAGAAGTTGCCACTGAGTTTGGCGTGTCTTCCTAGCACAGGGGATTGGACTTAAGTCGTTCAGCTCTATTTGGAACCAACAAAGCACAATTACACAACAGTTGTTCTGGGCTTCTAAATGATGTCAGAGGATGGGGAACATGTAAAGCACGATTGTCACATTTAGAAGAATTACTTAGGACCCTAGCCTCACCATTATGAGGCTAACCAGTTTACTCACCAGCTACATATTCTGAAATGCCATTGTTCTTTCTAAAGCCCCCATAGAGATTGGAAAAGCTGCCTCCTCTGAACAGATAAATGTGAGAGAACTGGTACCCTGGGAATGCGCCCATGCCAAGCCATGCCACAGCCAAGCATGGTCTAAATTTCAGCCCCAGCTGACCCCTCTGGCCAGGTGCCTGGGGCAGTGTACAAACTCAGCAATTGCAAATGGTGATCTTAACTCTATTTTAAATAAAGTTAATATTTACACTATACAAGTAATACATACTCTTTATAAAAAATATTTCTAATATGTATACAAATTAACTCAATTTCCCACATCCCAAAGGCCTGTATGCTGCTGTATTTCCTGAGTATATTTCAAGGAGTTCTGATCATACTGTATATATATATATATATATATATATATATATATATATATATATGGCTTTGTACAGTTCTTTCCTAATATAACATTATAATATAGGCTCCTTCATGTTCTACAAATCTCTATCAGTGTCACTTTAAATGGTTCATCCATAGATGTCAATCAGAAAGACATCATCAAATCTTAGGGAACTCAGAGAATGGCTAAAGATAGCTGAAAATAAACAAAGAGCTCCAGGGACTATCTTTCTAGAAAGATTAAAAGAGAAACATGTAGACAGATGGAAACTTTGAGATCCAAATTTTGGCAGGTACTTTCCAGGGGCCAGGGTGCCAGTCTTGAAGGAACTTCAGAACAAGGCTTAAGAAATCTGGTGCTCACTGTGTCCAGGGCTCTCTCCACTGGAGGAAAAGATCAAACAGTGCCTAGCGGAGCTGACTCAAGCCAGCTTCTTAAAGCCAAGGATAGCATTTTAGCCAAATATGTTGCTTTAAAGTCAACTGAAAGTCAAGTCTTAAAAATAGTCAGAGGCATTTTGTAAGCCTAACTAGTTGCCTCTGAGATATTCTGATGGACACTGAATAGCATCAGCCTTCATTTGGCAGACGTGAAGGAGGGCCAGGTTTGATGGCTCTCAGGGAGACCAGAGTGGAATTTCAGGAACAGCCTTGGGCAGGTATCACTTGCAGAAAGTTGTATATAACATTCCCAGTCTTTTCACCAGAGAAGGTCATCATCCACTATGCTTTCTCCCTCCTTCTCTCCTATCTCTGTAGAGGGCAGACTTTGGCCAGCTCCCCTTTTGAGGAAATTCAGGACTGCACGTCCTATGACTTGAGCTCTCTAACTCATTCAATGAACTCTGGCCTGTCAAATAAGACCTTCTGGACTGTGGCAGTGACTTGTTATGTTTGAAGATTCCTTAGCTTCTGTCTCTATAAAAAGGGTGCTCCTGTTAGATTTCAGGTCACAACTCACACATTCCATTCAATAAGTGTTTGCTGAACATCCTTTGTGAAACACAAAACAAGTTTTATAATAAACTATACTAAATAATTCATGAGCATAAACTTAAATTGTGTATATTTTCTGAATAGAAGAGAAAAGCAAAGTTGCTCATGAAAATCATGGCCCCAACGTGAAACAGATGGTTTGCACAAAAGGATGGAGATTGAAGAAGAGACTATTTATAAAAGCCTGGGAAGAAAGAGAAACCCACAAGGGACAGTGATGTACCCTGGGGCCAGAAACAGTGAAAACTTTTACCTTCCCTACACAAAAGGGACAAGGGAAGAGGCTGCTATCAGAATTGAAGAGAGCTATGATTTTTATAGGTCATGGCCTCCCAGTTGGAACTGTGGTTTTCATTAGAAGAAAGCCCCCATTTTCAAACTGTGACCCAGAAGGGACACAAGGAAGTAAATACTCAAGTCTTTCCCCCTTCCCCCTATAAATTTCTGCCAATGACTGTCATTGGCTGAATTCCACAGGAACCCAACAGCCCTTAGAAGTTGGTCCCTTGGGGCACAGAAGAGCCATGGAAAAAAGTAGGGAGTGCAGCTGGGAGAACAAACGAAGAGCATCCAACACAATCCACCTTCCTTTGTCCATTTTCATTTACTTTTATCCTTTGGATGGAAAATTCCTGTCCTTAACAGATGGAGCACCCAAAATTTTCTCAGCTATGATATCATCACCTGATAATGCCAACTCAGTCATTCCCACCTTAAACCTAAAATATTAACACCAAGAGGGCTCTTAATATAAAGCCAGTGGGGGAAGAAGGCAAGGGAATAATTAATTCACCTAATATTTAGCTGCTACAGTTCACACTTCTGTAACAATCACAAGGCATGGATTGATAACCATAGCTTCCTTCTACCATGTTACAATTACTATCTACAGAACATCTCCTAATCTTTTACCTGGTGGGGTAACAAAACCCTCACTTTTTTAGACTCTTAGTCATTGATCACCTTTCTTTATTGAAAGGTAACAGTTTTCCACTGATCAGGACAATTGGTCAAGGAAGTACTAAGAAGGACCAAGAGAATTTCCTTGGCTCCTGGATTTGTCTTCAATTTAGTCCTTCTAGGTGATAGAACACAATGGATATAAGACTACCTCTTCAATTCTTTTATCATAAAATGAATTACCTTGAGGCATGCAGCTTTCTAAAATGGCCCCCAATGATCTCTACCTCCTGTTATTCACACCCTTGTGTAAACTCCTCCTCCTAAGTGTAGGGGGATAGACTTGGTGAGTTGATTCTAATGTATGGAATGCAGCACAAATGGCATGCTGATATTAGATCATTAAGGATTTTGATCTCTCTCCCTGTCTCCCTCCCTCCCTCCCTGTATCTCGCTCTTCAGGTGTACTTGTTCTGATGAGGCATACTGACGTGCTATGAGGAACCCTATAGAGAGGAACTCAGGGTAGACTCTGGTCAACAGGCGAGGAACTGAGGAATGGAAGCCCCCAGTCCAATAGCTATTGCAGAGCTGAATTCTGCTGACAACCATGTGAGTAAACTTCAAAGTGGATCCTTCCCCAGTTGAGCTTTCAGATGAGATGTAACCCTGACAGACACCTTGATTGCAACCCTGTGAGATACCCTGAAGCCTAAGACTCAGCTAATAAGTGCCTATTGTTTATAGTCACCAAGGTTCAGGATGATTTTCTACACAGTAATAGATCAATAATACTATAGATGGCATATTGTGGGCTACCACAGTGATGGCTATGACAACACATAACATTCTCATTGGTGATCAGGATCCATCCTTTACGGTGACCACCTTTTTTGCCTGTTGGGTCAGCAGCATGAGGAACCCAAAATAGGAGAATTCTCAACTTCAAATTTAACAGAACCACGTCTGTCTTTCCTGACAGTAGCATTCCTCCCTTGGGCACAAGAGCCTCCAAACACATTAAGGGTAAGGTTCTTGGGAAAGGAAGTGAAAATTCCTTAAGTACACTTTCACTTCTATCCCTTTAGAGGAAGCAGACAGCACCATACATGGGCCACTGATTTACAGTATACACTACACCCTACAAGTTCTCACCTCATAGAGTATTGTCTTCCAGCTGGCACCAGAAGTGCTTCAACAGGCATTCCATCAGTTTATCAAACCAGCTTCTCTTCAATGATGGAAATTAATGGATGTTAAGTCTAGTGGTGTATTTCTTTGGTCATAAAATAAGTTTCTTTGTCAGAGGAAGAGACATAAACTGTGGGATGCCATGGCAATAGATAAAACATTTATAAGTCCCTGACTGGTGGTGCTGGCAGAAGCAGTGCAAACAAGAAGGTTAGCTTATATTTAGAATATCTATCTATCTGTATATCTATCTATCATCTGTCTATGTATTATCTATCTATCTATCTATCTATCATCTATCTATACACACACACACACACACACACACACACACATTCCCTTGAAGATAAACTCCTACTTCTTCTACAAGAAAAGAAATCTAATCGAATCTACCTAATTAAGGAAGATGACATCCCCCAAAGAAAAGTGCCAAATCAGAAATTCAGCAATGGCCTCTTCTGCTGGTGAATTGGGCACTCAGAAGTGGTAGTAACCAAACAAGCCCACCTGAGAGGAAGGTAAAGGTTCTCCACGTGGGGTCCTACAAGTTCAAAGTCAGGGTGTTGCCTGGACTGGGCACTTACATAGAAGTACTGGAGAAGAAGCCATTTATAAGAACATTCAGATCGTTGGCAGAATTTGGTTCTTTGTAATTGATGGAAAAGGTACTAGAGAGTGCTATTGAATCCATGTTCAATTACCCAGTCCAGTAAATAGTTACTGCCATTCCCTGCCATTTACATCAATATATCACTCTCAAATCTTAAATGAACGTCCCTTATTGACAAATTTCTTCTGATTTAATCTTATATTGTAATCCCCTTGATCTGTCACTCTTAGAATCAACTCTCATAATCTCCAGATTTTTGTTGAAAAAAGTCAGCAAGACACTGCAAATTTATCAGCACATGTAAATCTGGTAAAGATGGCTGCAAATGCTTTGCTATTTGTTTTAGTTTGCTAAGTAATAATCCACCCTAGGGGCACCTGGGTGGCTCAGTAAGATAAGTGTCTGACTCTGGATTTTGGCTCAGGTCATGATCTCATGGTTCATGAGTTCAAGTCCCACATTGGACTCTGTGCTGACAGCATGGAGCCTGCTTGAAATTTTCTCTCTCTCTCTCTCTCTCTCTCTCTCTCTCTGTGTGCCACTACCCTGAGGGCACAGCTCTCAGTTGCAGCTACATCTGTCCCAAATCCCTATCCCATGTCTTAGGGCCTCACTCTCTCCTCCAGTCCCTTGCTTTAAGCATAAGAGACCCAGCAGCTATTGGCTCTGCAACTCCTTAGCCCTAACAATCAGGCCCTGAGTTTTACTGCCAAGCAGCTATTCATGGAAGTAAGAGATCCATTCACAATGACCATAAGGGCTTTCTGATTTTACCCCCATGCTCATTCAAGGATATTTAAGTCTTGCAATTTGTCCTTTTCTCTGTATTTTCTCTCTAGTGACACCAGATGCAACCTGCCCACATGACATCTCTGAGATCTCTATTGTTGCCATAGTGACTAAGTATCTCAGTCCTTCCATCTCCCAAACTCTTGGTCTCCACCAGCACTCTCTCCCATGCTGCCACCAACAATAGTTTAAGTAATTGATGCCAACACATGCCACGAATTACCAGTGTCTCATTCCCCACAGCAAGGAGGCTGTCAGAGCACTCATCAGATATGTGAGTGAGCCAAACTCTGAATCCTGTTTGACTAGTTCTGGTGCAGTCACTGTATAAACCAGGGTCCTGACTAAGAGTTTAAGGAAGGAACTATTTATGAATGCATGAGCAGAGGTAAGGAGCAGCAGCAAGAGAGGGTAAAGCAGCCAAGGTCATCCACAGCAGGAAGCTGTAACCATTCCTAGGTCTAGAAGGGACAAGGGATGGGAATGTTTACCAGAACTAGCAAGAATTGAAGCCTAGGAGAGTCTTGGCCAGCTAGAGCTGGAACTTTCAGGATAGGAGCACAACATTGCTAAACAGAGGCCTGGTGGGGAGGAACCCCCCGAAATGAACACCCCAACCTCTCCCTCTTCCTGCCCACTCATCTCCTGCCAGCCTCTCCCACTGGCCCAAACCGTCAAGATACCCAGGGCAAGGGATCCAGGCAGATGTTGTTGATTGAAACCTGCTTCCTGGATGCAGAGCAAGTGGAGAAAGGTGGGGAGCAGATCTGGAGAGGCACACAGAACATTTCTGGAACCATGACCCAGCTCCACACCATATGTTCTCCACACAAAACCTGGCCATCACTTCACTCTGACTGAGGCCCTGCTTCCTGTTCTTTTCATATGTTCTCAATCTCCCAGAATGCACATAACATCCTCCAGTGTGGGTCGCTGATGGTTGATGTTAAGACTCTTACTTTGTTTTCCTTTTCATATTTTCCTCCTTTTCTCGAGTCATGTGTCCTTTTTAAAAAATTTCCATTCCCAACTCACTTTGCTTAATCTCCTGAACAGCCTTTCCAATGTGTTTGTTAGCAATTCTTGAATTTATGTAGAGCTTTGTAAATCTGTAATTTTGTCATATGAGCATTGGTGTCTAACTTAAAAGAATGGCATTGCAAGAATAGGGTTTATTCTGTTCCTTTTCTTACTCAGCTATATTTACCAGATCTACCTATTGCTGTGTACATACTAGTTGGCTGTTTCTAACTACAGCTAACTAATGTTCTTTAGATAGCATCCATTCTTTTCTCTTAGCCATTCCCTCCAGTGTTGGATCTTAGGTGGCTTCTGTCTCCCAGACGCTGAAAACAACACTCCCACAAATACCCTTTCACTTGTGTCTTTGAGGACAGGTGTGAGAAGTCCCAGAGCTGAGTATTCAGAATTGGTGTCCTGGGTCAGAAAAACTCTCACTTTTGGATCTCTTGAATATGACTTCTAGCTCTCTCTTTAAATGTGGCTCAGTTGTTTGTGATCCTACCGTCTGATCCATGTTCTCTTATTATGAACTCTCTTTTAGCATTGGCTATATAACATTTCCACCTGCACCTCTTAGTCACGATCATAACATGGAAACGCAGAAGGACTGAAATGAAAAAGACCCAAACTGGCCAAGTTCCTCGTTTCTAAGTGAGGGAAGCAGAGGTTGACAACGAGACTTCTAAGTCAGTGATTTTTTTTTTTTTTTTTTTAGCGAGACCACAAGTAACTCTATCGAGTATCCTATTTCTGATGTGCCAAACATCAGAGAGAAGGTCTATGTGACCCGGCTGCAATGTGGTGAAGCTGGCATTATTATAGTCTTTTCACAGACGTGTTAACTGAGGCATGGAGAGTGACTATGATGTCACAGTTGATGAGGACAACACGCCATCCTACAGGCATGGCAGGTGGTCAGGGATGCCTCTGCTAAAGGTACACCAGCACAGATGAAGGTTGACTGTATTGGAAATCTACCTGTGTCTTATTGTTCTTCAGCGTGTGTCACCCAAATAAATTAAGTACCTGAGTCCTCTTAACCTCATCTAATGGCTATACTTAGACCACAGGCACCTCTGCCTTTCTTAAGCATGTTTTTTGAAATTTAAATTTATTTGGCAATAAGGAGGAGGTTCTCAATATAAAAGATTTAGGAATGTACTTATCTTTTCTAGGAGAGTATGATCCTAGATCAAATTATCACTCATAATAGTTAATAGCTACTGTAAATTGAGCTTCTTATCTTACCCTGGGCCCTGTAAGGCTAAGTACTCACAACTACATTATTCCTCATCACGTGACTTACTGGACAAGTGGACACAGATCCCCTCTGTTCCTACTGCCTCTAAAACTCCCATTAGGGGCATGAATTAGGATGTCTTGCTGGGTCTCCGGGCCTATGCCAGTGGTTCTTATCTGGTTCTGGCTCCCTGTGTGCACATTCCTTCCCAGAAGAGAGGAGAGATCACTGTAAAATAGTCAACCCCACACTCTAAACCTCTGATACTTGTAACCACCCATACATGTCATTTGTAGGCTAGAGATAAGGTAGCAGGCTGGGAGATGTTGAATGACATTTCCAAGTCGCCTGAGTGGTAGAGAAGAGTCCGTATTCTGTGAGCCATTCTTGTATGTGTTAGTGTTGGCCTGTCAGGAAATGCAAGCATTTTGGAGGGTGGGGGTGGGAAATGGCTTCTATCTGAAAGACAGAATCATAATACCTGGCATCGCTGTTGGGAAATGTAGGTGCGGAGTTTTGACTGCTAGATTATAGGTTTGCTAACACTGATGCTTGCTTGTAAATAAAATTTACCCATGCTGTAGTTCTTGGGAATGCTCTCCTAGCTTTCCTGATTAAACCTTGATACTCGTAGTCAGCAACACATTGCAAAAGGGGAATTTGAGATCTAATGCCCAGCCACTCAATCCGCAGAGGGCACACTTTTACCTCTTCAGACACAGGCCAAGCTCAGGTCCAGGGCCCCAAATCCTCTCCTATACTCTTTTGCCCTGCTGGTACACCAGTTTCATTTCAGATCCTTCAGACTCTCCCATTCTTCTCCCTCACCCTTGATAAGTCCACAACTCTCATGGAGACATCAGTGATTCTTGTCAAATCTTAAACAAGATGAGGCTTGTAGAGATTATGGCTTTGAAATGCCCATCTGGAGCAGAGGGGCGATCCCCAATGCACCAGCAGCTGGTCCCTTGCTTCACCTGGAGAATGTCTCACTTTCCTCTTGTCTTTTATGTTGTTCCCACCTTGGGGAATTACCTTTCTACACCAACTCTGCTTCACACAACTCAGCTCTGAGGGCTTCCCAGACCAAGGTGCCCCTCCTGCCTCCTGACAGCTGTTTCAGTAGGTGCCAGACAATCACTGCAGCTTGTCTTGTCCAGATAAATGCTTCTTTCATAAATAAACTCAGGTCAAAGGGTCTTCTCTCTGTGGGACATTTTCTCTTTTACCCTTAGGCTTCCTTGTGGAATGAGGGAACCTGACCCCTCAGGGCACCTTAAGAATTTGTACAAGTATTTAGAGTGTGGTTAGGGGCTAAGAGCACCTTTCATTGTCCTTCAAAAAAAAGAGTAGGTATGTCATCTTATATCCCACTCACTCTTTATATGCTGTGGACTCTGGAGTGACAGTCACAGAACAACTATAAAATGGGAAGAAGCCCATGTTTCCCAATACACACACAACAAACACACACAGGAGGGCCTCTGGGGTTTGCCTGGCCAGGGGTGTGAGATCCCCATCAGGACTACATTCAAGAAAAATCAAGCTTTTAATGCCAAAGAAACCAGTCCAGGCAAAACCACCCTACAGAGGGCAGAAATGTGCAGAAATGTGAGGGGTGACAGGCAGGGGCTGAGAGTCTGAGCACTGCAGGGTTCTGGGGCTCCTGAACACACTGTGAGAAGCTGCTTTGCCAGGGAATTAGTTGCTTCATTAGCCACAGCCGGGCTCAGTGCAGGAAGTTAATTAAAGTCTGTGGCCTCATGCTTTCAGAAAGGAATCTGGACACCATAGGTTACAGTTGCAGACAAGACATGGTAGCCCAACCCGCACCCTCCCTTCTCTCCAACCATATAATATACATTATATTGTTATGTAAAAGAACAAAGCTTCATTTGCTTGGGTACATCCATCTTGGGTCCTCATGAGGCAAAGATTCACTGTCCCAAAGGAAAATTAACAGGGGACAAGTTCTTTGTGTGTGTGTTAGCATGTGTGTAAACGATAGAATGAATTAGACAAGGGAAGCATGTGAATGGCATGGAACAATGTCTGGAGAAGGTCAAGCCTGGGGGTCAAGAAATGTGCACCTTATTTTTGCTTGGGGTTCATCTGGCCTCTTCAGATTGGGTATTTCAAGGCTCCTGAGGCCATGGTTGAATGGTACAAATCTGATTTCATTTAAAATTCTCTATAGGGGTGCATGGATGGCTCAGTCGGTTGAGCATCCGACTTTGGCTCAGTTCATGATCTCATGGTTTGTGGGTTCAAGCCCGGTTTTGGGCTCTGTGCTGACAGCTCAGAGCCTGGAGCCTGCTTCAGATTCTGTGCGTGTGTCTCTCTCTCTGCCCCTTAGCTGCTCACACTCTGTCTGTCTCTCTCTCTCTCTCTAAAAAATAAAATAAACATTAAAAAAATTGTCTATAAATGAGCATATTTATAAAATAATTAGTTCTGCAATTCTTTGGAAAAGAAATGTATACATGTATATATAAAGAAAAATATATATTTCTGTATGCATATGTATTATATATATATCAAATCAAATATCAAATCATATATATATGTTACACCCTCTGGAAGAAGCCCAGGGATAGATATTATGCAGAGTTTTCAATCCACAGTGTCAGTAGCAGGAATGATCTTTTCTAAAGCTGTCTGTAAAATCTCCAAATGAATGCAAAATATTTGACTGCCCAGCTGGATGCTGCTATCACATAGCTTCCCTTCTCTGGAGCTCACTGGGATCCCCATTAGGGACCAGACCACAGCACCTGCCCACACCGCCCTCACCTACTTACACTTTAGAGCCAGCCCCCCTCACCTCTCCACCTGAGAGCCCCATTCTCAGGAGGCTTCAGAGAAGTCAAAAATAGCTTCTCATCAGAAAAATATCAGTCCCCTGCTTGAACATAAAAAACTTTGAGAATGGCCTTTTCAGCTTCAAAGCCACCGTGGTGGGCAAAGCTTCAAAGACAGGGCAGTGTTAGCTTTTGATGGTCTGGTGCCTTTAAAGCAGTGGTCTTAACCTTTTTCTAGGTCATAGACCCTTCTGGAAACCTAATAAAAAGCTATGGAGTCACGTGCCAAAAAAATAATCAACAAGTTTAATGGAAAAGTTGTCAGTGACTGCCATGGCTTGTGGACATCCTGAACAGTATCCATAGACCCCATGATAAGGATTATTACTCTGAAATCATGGCCAAGATGTCCACATGAAGGTGTCTTTTCCAAATCTTCTCTGAAGGACCCCAGTGAGCATCCATCTCTCTGATCTCATTTCTCAAATATTTTTACTTTTCTGTATTCCTCAGGGTTGTGCTCCATCCATCCATCCATCCATCCATCTATCCATCCATCCAGGGCTGATATTCAGTAAGTGCATATGATTTAGGTGGTATTTTTTATGGTCAGACTCTACTCTGATTGGTAGAAGCCCACATCTCACAGGTTTATTTCAAATATTAATCTTGCAGGGGGAGGAGCCAAGATGGCAGAACAGCATGGAGGTTTTTTGTGTGCTTCCCATCCATGAGATATAGCCAGACCAACACTAAACTGTCTTGCACACCTAGAAAACTGATCTGATGATTAACACAACAATCTGCACAACCTGAGCCACAGAACTCAGCAAGTACGTGGCATGGAGAGGTGAAGCTGCAGAGGACAGGGAGCTGCTTTTGCATGCAGAGAGAAGACAGAGATGTGGGGGAGAATACGGGAAAAACACCCCTCCCCAAAAGCATCTGGAGAGAAAGTGGAAAATTGGGAACAGCCACAAGGACTGAACTAAAAAGGGAGAAAGGAGAAAGGAGAAAGGAGAGGTTTAAATTCCATTAAGACTGTAAACAGGGGGAGTGCAGTCTGCAACTCTGCAGCTCGATAACTGGCGGTGCTCTGGTGGAAAAGGTGAATCCCCAGGAGCAGAGTGTGGTCCGGGAATTCTCCAGCTACATGGGGGAAGCAGTTCCACTGCTGGAAGGACATTTGGCAGAGGCTGTGAGGCCACCTGGGCCCAGCAGACCCCAGAGAATGGCCACATTCGCTGGTGCTGGAACAAGGTCATTAAGGGTGAAACCTGGTGCCAGATGTCTGTTGTGATTTTCCATAATCCCTGAGGTGCTGCTGCTACACTGTCTCGCGAACTTTTTCTGGGGCAGGCTGGCACCCAGCCACAGTCTCTAGGCATCAGCAGTAGCACTATCCCGCGAACATTCCTAGGTGTGGCTGGCACCCAGCCATTGCTCCGTGAGACCCTCCACAGAGGGGCAGAGCAGGTCAAAGCTGCAGTCCCTCAAAGTGGGGGGCCAGGGAAGGCAGCCTCATCTGAGACAAAACTCAGGAAGGAGGTGCTGCCTGGGGCTTGGTCACAGACTTTGTAAAATCGGGAGTGGACAGAAGCTGAAGACGAAGGACAGGTCCATGATTGCTGATCAGGGAGAACAGAGTTCCGATACCAGAGACTGGGTAGCTGGGTGACGCCATTTTCACTGCTCCCGTGCATGTGCATACACACTTACAGGTGCCACAACAATCCACCCCAGTAGGCTAGCAGCACCATCTAGTGGAGAATGGAGCCATTATACTAAGCCCCGCCCAATGGGCCAACCTCACTCTTCAGGAACACAGGTCTCTCCACCTGCTTACTTTATAGACTATAAGGCACTTCATAGTTTGACTTCTAGGGGAAAACAAAGTAATTTCAGTCATATTTCAGTCTGTTAGCCGGTCCAACTGTTCAATTTTCTTTCTTTTTCTTTTTTTCCCCTCTTTTTCCTTTCTTTTCTTTTTCTTGAATACAGAAAGAGAAAAAATTTATTTTTATTTTCAATTTTTATTAAAAATATTTTTCTTTAATTTTTTTCTACTATATTTTTTACTTTTGTGTAATTTTTTTCAAATTCTATTTTACTTCCATCATTTCATTTTAGTCTACTTTAGTGTATTCATTTTTTCAAATTTTCAAACAATTTCCTTTTTATTTTCTTTTCCCCCCTTCTTTCTCTAATTTATCAAGCCACTTTCAAGACCCAGACCAAAACACACCTAGATTCTAGCATCATTTATTCGATTGTGTATGAGTTTAATTTTTTAATTTTAATATTTTTAGTTTTATTTTTTTAATTTTAATTTTTTCTAACTCATTAATTCATTTTCTCCCTTCAAAATGATGCAATGAAGGAATTCACCCCAAAAGAAAGAGCAGGAAGAAACGACAGCCAGGGACTTAACCAACACAGATATAAGTAAGATGTCTGAACCAGTATTTAGAATCACAATCATAAGAATACTAGCTGGAGTCAAAAATAGATTAGAATCCCTTTCTGTTGAGATAAAAGAAGTAAAAGCTAATCAGGATGAAATAAAAAATGCTATAACTGAGCTGCAATCTTGAATGGATGCTGCGGCAGCAAGGAGGGATGAGGCAGAACAGAGAATCAGCAATATAGAGGACAAACTTATGGAGAATAATGAAACAGAAAAAAAGAGAGAGATTAAGGCAAAAGAGCATGATTTAAGAATTTGAGAAATCAGTGACTCATTAAAAAGGAACATCAGAATCATAGGGGTCCCAGAAGAGGAAGAGAGAGAAATAGAGGTGGAAGGGTTATGTGAGCTAATCATAGCAGAAAAATTTCCTACCCTGGTGAAAGACACAGACATCAAAATCCAGGAAGCACAGAGGACCCCCATTAGATTCAACAAAAACTGACCATCAATAAGGCATATCATAGTCAAATTCACAAAATACTCAGGCAAGGAGAGAATCATGAAAGCAGCAAGGGAAAAAAAGTCATTAACTTACAAGGGAAGACAGATCAGGTTTGCAGCAGACCTATCCACAGAAACTTGGCAGGCCAGAAAGGAGTGGCAGGATATATTCAATGGGCTGAATCAAATATTAATCCTGCATTTGTCATTCATCTATCTGTCTATGCATCCTTCTATCTAACTATCCATCCACTGCCACTGAGTTATTTTCCTTTTTTTTTTTAAGTTTGTTTGTTTGTTTGTTTGTTTAGAGAATCCCAAGCAGACTCTGTACTGTCAGTGCAGAGCCTAATGCAGGGCTCAATCTCACAAACTGCAAGATCATGACCTGGGCCAAAGTCAGATGCTTAATGGACTGAGCCACCTTGGCACCCCACTGAGTCATTTTCAAAGGAACTTCCATGTTCCAGGAACTGTTTGAGGCATTAAGAAGACAGCAGAAGACAAGATTCTTGCCTTCGTGTCATTTACAGTTGAGTGAAGAGAGTGACAAACAGCAATTACAAGGCAACAGGATAAATGTGCAAGAGAAAGAAAACAGGACACTTTGAGAGCATGTAGGGGGAGAATTTGGCCTGGATTTGGGGGCAGGGGTAAGGAATGCTTTCTGAAGAAAAATATGTATAGTTGAGAATAAAGGATAAGTAGCTTACCCCCAATATATTGCAGGGGGAAGATCAGATGAAAGAATATACAACTGTCTAGAGGTTTGAGCTTTATTCTGAAGGCAATGGAGAGTCACTGCAGGGTTTTAGTCAGGATAACAATAATCTGATTTGAGGTTCCTGAAGATCACTCCAGCTCTCCAGAGGAGAAGATGCATTGAAGGAATCAAGACAAGGCAAGAAGCCAGAGAAGGATGTTGCAATGTCTCGAGTGGTGGCCCAGACTTGATAATGGCAGCAGGGTTGGAAGAAAGTGGGAGCTTTTGTGAGATACAGAGGGTATAAATGAATAGATGGGGATGACATGTTAAATTAGGGGGTTGGCTGGGGGAGAAGGAATAGAAGGATAAAGCCTTAATATCTGGTTTGTGCAACAAGGTAGCTGCATGTGCTGCTTGTGGGAATGATAGGTAAGAATCCAGTTCGGCAGAATAAGATAAATTCACCTTTGGACATGTTGGGTTTTAGCTGCCAGAAAGACATTCATACAGAGGTGTCTAGCAGCCAGTGGGTCTCAAATGCAAGAAAGTTCCACCTGGCAATACAGAATTGTCACTAGTGCACACGTGGTCCTTAAAACCTGGAGTAGAGGGTGCAGAGCAGGGATTTTTAACAAGGGAAGTGTCCCAATCCCCTTCAGGGGACATTTTGGAAGTGTATGCAGGAATTTTTAAACTGTCACTGTGATTGGGGACACTAACTGCCTTTTACTGGGTGGGACCCAGGCGTTCTAGATGTCCTACAATGTTGGAGACATTCCTACACAAAGAATCTTTCATCTTGCATGACTCTCTTGCTGCTTATAATGATCTGTGCTTAGACTCTCATTACAAATAAACACAAAGCATTTTTTTAGATTTTTTTTTAGAGAGAGTGTGAGCAAGCAGGGAAGGGGCTTAGGAAGAGGGAGAGAGAGAATCCTAAGCAGGCTCCACGCCAGCATGGAGCCCAACATGGGGTTCAATCCCAGCACTGTAAAGATCATAACTTGAATCAGAATCAACACAAAACATTTTTGCATTACTTTAATATACCTTGCATTTTATACACATTGAATTTAATATATATTGAGTTCTCTAGGAATGAAACTATAAAGGTGAGTGAAGATTTTTCCATAAAGACCACTCCCATATTTGTATTTCCATTCCAGACTTCTCCCCTGAAATCCTATCTTGTCTGTCATCTGCATGCTCAACATCTTCCCTTAGAGGTCTAAGAAGCAGAACAAACTGAAATTGTCTGACACTGGACTGCAGGTCTCTCCCCCAATTTAATACCTGCTCCACTCAGTCTTATCCATCACCATGTGTTGGGACTTCAAGTTACTTCCCCCCAACCTTCAACTCATTCTTGACTCCTCCTTTCTTTTCACTGGTATCCAGTTCTTCAGGAAATCCTGGTGGCTGTACCATCAAGATACATCCAGAATCTGATCATGTGGCATTCTCCACCCCATCTTCTCTCATGCCTGTTTTATTGTAGTTGCACCTACCTGGTTTCCCACTATCATTCCTGCTCTTCTGCAGCTCAAACTCAACCATGGTAGAGTGATCCCATTACAAATTAAGTTGTATCACATCCCTCTTCTTCTCCAACCCCTCCAACAGCTTCCTGTTTTGCTCAAAGAAAAAGCCAAAGTCCTGATAGCAACCTACAAGCACCCTCCAGACTCCTCTCCTAGGTTCCACTCTCTGTCTCCTGTCTCCTCCCCTTTACTCACCTCTTCCAGCCTCAGTGGTCCCCTTACTCTTCCTTAACACAACCTGCCAGGAACAATCTCAAATTTCAGCCTTGATGTTAGCTGTTCCTTCAGCCTACAGTGCCATTCTCCCAATTATGCAAATGGCTAACTTCCACATCTTCAAGTTTGGGCTTAGATTGCAACTCCTCACTAAGGTCTACCCTGACCACCATTTTTAAATAGCAATTCCCTTTCAGCCAGCACCCCTGAGCCCGTTTCTCATTTATGTATAGTCCTCCTCACCTTCTAACATGTACAACATTGGTTTATTAGTCAGGCTGACACTGGCCAGCTGTCCACCCCACTACATGTAAGTTCTCGTTTTTGCTTGCTTCTATTCCCCAATAGAAGTGCTTAATAAATAATAATAATAAGTGTTCATAAATATTTGTTGAATAAACAAATAAATGAATTGTGGTAAAAATCAGCTCTTTATCATCATGCATTCCTCTCAAACTATTGATTCTAGTTTAAATTCCATGAGAACTTTTCTTCTTGATATTCAACATGAAGCATTCAGAATCAAAACAAAAGCAAAAACAAAAATGCACTCACTGTCTCAGAATAGCAATGACAATGACAAAAGGTTTGTCTTTCAAGATTGCTGTCTCTTCTAGTTCAGATCCATTCAGAACATCAGCTATGTCCTTGGCATCAGGCCATGACTGTGATAAGGCTGGGGAATGAGTCTGAGGCAGTTCAAGGCGAGTAGAGGATATCATAGTAAATAACTCTCAACTGATATCTCAAAATACTACCCTGTCTGTATCTTTGAGCTGCTCTAGTCTTTGGGACATTCTTTGGTTAAGCTATAGTCTTACTCCCTCTGACCTCCATTACTTAAACTTGGTTCCACTTTCTATAAACTAAAAGGACAAGATCCCACCTTCTTACACATGGAAGTCTTAAAGAGACTTGAGGACTGGGTTTAAGCCTCAGCCTTTACTTCCCGTCACTGTCCTATCATCTGGTCTTCTCATTTAAACATATCCTGTCCCTTTATCCCTTCCTCCTATGACATGAGTTTATGTCCAGTTAATGTCCTCATAATATCCTCTGCATGGGTGCAAATTTGTCTCTATCCCTCTACAGCACAGACCCTATGATTGGACACAATATTCGAGATGTTGTGTAGCAGGGGCATGATTGAGTGGGAGAAGAAGTCCTACCCAACATTTTAGTTATTTATTTCTGCAGTCACTTCACAAATGTTCAGAGGTTCAAATGTTATCCTAAAGGCAATGGAGGATAACTGCAGGATTTTAAGCAGGAGAATAATGAACAGAATTGAGTTTCTGTAAGATCACTCCAGCTCTTCAGAAAAGAGAATGGATTGGAAGAATCAAAACCAAAGGCAGAAAATCAGTCAGTAAGGTGTTGCAGTGTTCCAGATGGTGGCTGGTTCATTTGGAACCTCTGGCCCCTAAATTCTTTAAACACATGTTTGGTGAAGTTAGATTACCTCTGTTTCTGGCTTTTGAACTTGGATTTCAGTTTCCTTATTCAGGGGTTGAGAGACAAGGGCCCTCATTACCTTTTTCTTAAACCTTAGTCACTCATTTGGGTTAAGGCAAAATGATTCTTCTTTGTGCCTCTATAATGAACTTTTACATTTTTTGCTTGGGATCATTTTTCTGTGTATTTAGGTTGTTGTGTACATTCTCCCACCACTGCTCAAGAACTGGAGAGTCCTTTGAAGAGATTCTGGGTCATTTTCACCTTCTGTCCCCCCACATCACATAGCAAAGTGCCTCATATGTAGCAAACCTTGAGCCTTATCGTATTCGTTGAATTAAGTCGGGGTGCATGGGGCTGAATTAAGAGCTGCTGTTAAAATGTAAATATGCTCTCTGGGCTCCACAAAACATTAAGGTGCCCATTAAAACTGTGGCACAACTAATTTATTGGATTGGCTAATAACCACCCAGTAGGCAGTGAATGGTCACAACGCAGGAAAATGCAGTTGAGCCTTGAGAGGGCTCCTCCAGGGATGGTCTTGGGCACAGAAATTAGACACAAGCCCAGCCCAGCTCAAGTGGCAAACAGTAAAGGGAGCATGGGCTTTGAAGCCAGAATAAACTGAGTTCTAGTTCCAGCACACTGCGTGCTAGCCCTGTGACCTGGGGAAAGATAATAAAGCCCTCCAGACCCCGGTCTTGCACAGTCAGTGACCAAGACTTTCCAGCTCATTTTTCATCTCCAAAGGTTGCACATACTGCAATCTGGTGTCTCCCATAAAGCTGTAGACTGGTGCTTGGCACACAGTAGGCTCTCAGGGATCCTAATTAAATGAACAAATGGGACTCAGGGACATTAGCCAAGCATGGATGTGAACACCAGCGCCACCATTTTCTACACACTTGTGTCTGGTTACTCAGGTTGGCTTCCAGCACCTCCCCCCCACCTTTCTTTTTAACTTTTTAAAAAATGTTTTTATTTATTTTTGAGACAGAGAAAGACAAAGCATGAGCAGGGGAGGGGCAGAGAGAGAAGGAGACACAGAATCTGAAGCAGGCTCCAGGCTCTGAGCTGTCAGCACAGAGCCCGATGCAAGGCTCCAACTCACGGAGTGTGAGATCATGACCTGAGCTGAAGTCGGACGCTTAACTGACTGAGCCACCCAGGAGCCCCCAGCACCTCCCTTTTTGTATCTGTGAAATGGGAAGTGCAATATCTTCCTCCCTCTTTATTAGAAAGAATAATTGAGAAGGCACGTAAAGCACCTTGCACACAATAGTGCAGTAAGTACCGATTCTCTCCTTTTCTCGTTGCTAACACACCTAATGCCATGTCCACACATTGCTGGCTGAAAAAGAAATTGCTTGGCATCCAGCTTTACCTGAAATGTTCCCTTCCTAATGAATTTCTGAGTGAACAACACAGGGATTGTTTTCAGTGGACTTTCCCTGAGTATGTGAACTTGGACTGGGGTTTTATGCACTCAGGTGCCTTCACTTGCTTCCCCCCCACTCCCCCACACACAAAAGAGACAAAATGTGCATATGTTCACTGACTGACACTCTGAGCAATAGCAGTAAACAACCACAGGCTGCAGGAGCCAGGCATCAGCCCCTGTGTGGCTATGAATTTCAAGCAGCCTTTGCATAAATGGGCATGTGGCCCCCATCTGAATGGAGCGTTTACAACTCGCAGGTGCAAGAATAATTTTTCAATTAGGGATAATACTGTTCTTCATCATGTTTTTCTGGAGCCCTGTGGGAGGAGGGGCTCAGGCCAGGTGGGAAACCCAGCACAAGAGTTACGGCTTAGCAGTTCGAAATGTGTTTCCCTGAACAAGCTTCTGATCTTATGGCTTTACAGTATCGAAGTCCACAGCGTGATTGATTCCACTTGAGTGGAATACCAGACTCAGTGGTAATCTTTTAAAAATTCTTGCAAGTGTATGGATTTATTCACAGGCCAGTTTCTATCTGATTAGGCTGAATTGTCCTTTTGGTTCAATTGTCAGTCATTAGCTTTCCCTCTTATTTATTTATTTATTTTTCTTTTTTGGTTTTCTTTTTTGGTTTTCTCTTTTTAAGTCTCTTCTATCGGTCTTGTCCTTTCCAAGCAAGGCTTTGCTCCCCCTCATTAGGATGAACACACATGGCAGTTGGAGCTTGGGTTCTACCTAAAAAGGAGAGAGTTCGGATGCATGAAGGGGAGGCAGACAGGTGATGCAGGCTGGGAGAATCACGTGGGAATACGCCTGGCCTGGGGTGAGGACAATGAAGAAACTGGCGTGTGCAGGAAGATTGGTTGGGATGCAGAGGGGAATGAGATTGGAAACAAGCTGGAGTCAAGTTGCTGAGAAACTTGATTGCCTTATAAATGAATTTTTGACTTTATTATGGAAGCCGGTGGGAGCCATGGAAGGTTTTAGGAAAGAGAAATTTTGTCATTAGTCTGGTGTCTGTGCAAAGGACACATTGGAGCAGGGACTAGCAGCAGCTAGATTAGTTAGGTTTACTCGGGTTTCCTACTTGGCAGGGAACAGAGGGAATGTAACTCAACGCCATGTGTTTTAAGCCCAGGCATGAAACAGGCACTACGCTAAAGGCCGTGGGGAGCCGAGATGTTAACAATATTGAATTCTACCCTCAAGATGTGCAGTGCAGTGTAGGCTCATATCCAGCAAGCACTCATGTGTATCTGCGGTATCAGGAATGCTCTTAATGGCAAGTAACAGAATACCCACATAACAGTGACCTAAGCAGGAAAAATGTGTCTCCTCCTGGGACAGGAAGTCTGCATGGCCCCTGAGTAGCCACGTGGTCACCTTCTCCCATTTTCCCCTTCCCACCCATGTCTCCACCATGAGTCATGCTCCTCAGTGCAGCTACACATAGCTGGGGGTCGTGGCTCTGAGCCAGCCAGGAACCTGCCATTGACTGTTTTGTCGTTGCTTTCCCAGACTTGCAACATCTGCAGCAATCTTAATTTATATCCATAAATCTGGCCAACAACCCCCAGCAGGAAAATACTTAGTCCTCCTGACATTCCCCATGCCCAAATGCTCAGGCGCCCTTACTCCCTCCATATTTGAAACTGCTTCTAGGGGCGCCTGGGTGGCTCAGTCGGTAAAGTGTCCGACTTAGGTTCAGGTCGTGATCTCGCGGTCCATGAGTTTGAGCCCCGTGTTGGGCTCTGTGCTGACAGCTCAGAGCCTGGAGCCTGTTTCAGATTCTGTGTCTTCCTCTCTCTCTGGCCCTCCCCCGTTCATGCTCTGTCTCTCTCTGTCTCAAAAATAAATTAAAAAACGTTAAAAAATTTTATAAAAAAAAAAAAGAAACTCCTTCCCAAAGATTTCAAGTGCAAAACCTCTTTTATAATTAAAAAATAATAATAATAATAAAATGTAGCCCACCTCCTCCCCACCGGTGGAAGTCATACATTTAACACTCATTAACTGAGAAGGTGGATAAAGGCTAAAATCTGTGATGAATTTGGAGATGCTTTTTTAAAAAATGCTGCCTTATTAATCCAAATAGAATTTTGCCTGTGCAGTGATGACTATCCATTTTGTTAGAAGATGAACATGTGAATTTATGAGACATCATATCTATCTACTCTATGGACAATTCTGGAACATTCATAGATTTGAGGACCCTAAACAATGGCCCCATAACTTCTGGGAGGGTCTGATTCCTGGTTTGAAACATTTGGGGTTCACAACAAATCTGTGGAGACTCTTTCTTTCTTTCTTTCTTTCTTTATTTTAATTTTTTTTCCCACGTTTTTTATTTATTTTTGGGACAGAGAGAGACAGAGCATGAACGGGGGAGGGGCAGAGAGAGAGGGAGACACAGAATCGGAAACAAGTTCCAGGCTCCGAGCCATCAGCCCAGAGCCTGACGTGGGGCTCGAACTCACGGACCGCGAGATCGTGACCTGGCTGAAGTCGGACACTTAACCAACTGCGCCACCTAGGCACCCGGAGACTTTTTCAATAAGGAAAACAAACACGCAAACATAATAAGCAGATGTGCCAAAGCAGAGACTTAACGTGTATCCAAACCTGTCCTTATAACCAACATAGCTTGGGAATTCTTCCTTCCCCCGCCCCTTTCTACCTCCAGAACCTTAGCCTCTTAGCAGAAGTGAAGCTAACCTCTGTTGTTCCACTTCTGACCCCTTCCACGCCCGCACGCTCCGCTCAGCACCAGGTTCTGGCCTGGAGTGTATGGGGTGATTTGTCATTTTACAAAACAAATATGGTTTGGGCAAGAAGAGAGCCAAGTGATAAATAATCCCAAACCAGAAAGCTACTGTGGAAGTTTTGGAGCAAAAGAGAAAAACAAAAACAAACCCCAAGAAAACATAAAAGCTCAAGATGATTTATTTCATAATTTAAAAATCAAAATCGCCTTCGGGCGGTAGGACTTGTGTGCCCAGTTTTACCCTAGAGTGAGTCATAATAGCTAAGTTATATACCCTTGGAAAAACCAGGGCTTTTCTAGTGGGAGCACTGAGATGTCATTAAGCCTGGAACTGTGTGCGGCAGGGCCAGAATCAAATGTCCTTTGAAATCCAGACCAGCAGAGAGAAAGCCTCAGGGCTCGTGCTGTGTTCCTTCAGACCAAGTCTGGTCCCCATAGCCTCATCTAGGATGTGGCAGAGAACTGGGGGGAGCAGAAAATCACTTTGGCTTTAGGGGCAGGGCTCAAGACAGATGTGGGGGAGGTTTATAAATTCAGAGCCTGGTGGGGGGCAGGACAAGGGGGAAGGAGGCTGTTAATGATATGGGCCAGATTGGATTCTGCCTGCAACAGGGACACAATCTGGATATAGCCACCAATAAGTCCGGACCTGAATCAGTTATCTACTGTCACAATAATGCAGCATAATAAACGGTCCCCAAACCTCAGACACATGCAACAGTAAGCACCGACTTTTCTCCCACAAGTCTGTGAGTCAGGTTGAGCTCATTTCAGCTGGTCTTCCTGTTGTGTCTGTGGTTGGCAGGTGGGTCCACTGGGGCATGGCTGATCTAGAACATTTTCTTTCACAAGTCTGGCAGTTGACTGGCTATCAGCTGAAGCAATGAGGGTGTGAGGAGAAAAAAAGCTTTCCTTGACCCTCTGTCTGGGTCTGAAAATTAAACTGGCAAAGATTAACAGGAGAAAAGCATATAAATGTATTTAATATGATTTACATGACAGAGGAGACATCATAAGGAAATGGAGACCCAAAGAAGCCATTAAAGCTGAGTGTCTGTGTGCTGGGTTTGATGAAGAGTGGCCAGGCATAGAGAAATATGATAGAGCAAAGATTATGAGGTCAGTGTAGGAAACTGAGGGAAACTTAGCAAGTCCTGATTGTTTGAATCCTCCCAGTGTCCCTTTGTCTTCAGACGGGCGATGCTCCTTTCCTGTGGGTGCAGGGAGAGGACCTCTCACCTGAGGATTGCCTGACCCGCTGCAGGGGAGAAGGGCAGAAACAAGTCGGAGTGGCCTTCCTGCTTCTGCCATTTTCTCAAACTCCCTCAGCTTAAAATATGCAGTGCCAAGGTGCATTATGCTGGGGTCAGACTGAACTGCCCCAGGTGTCTGCCATCTTCCCACAGGCTAGCCTGGGCTTGCTCCTATGGTGGCAGCCAAGTTCCAAAAAAGAACGGAAGCACAAAAGATTGAGTCCAAAAGATTGAGGCCCAGATTCTTGGGATGGGAAACATAGGTTCTGAGTCTTGACAGGAGAAGTCCAATGGCAAAGGGCACAGATACCAAGAGAGGTGGGGAACTGGGGGCATTCCAGCAATCGCTTTTCGAAAAGGGTAGCCCGCCCAACAGTGTTGCAGAGGAGAGATCGTGAAGCCACAGGGATCAGGGTGAAGAGCTATTGTTAGAAGGCAGATTTCATCTCAGAATATGCAAGAGGAAATAGTCTAAACTGTCCCACAGTAAAACAGGCTGCCTTAAGAATCCATATTTTTACATAATAATAATTACTGATGTGAATGAAGTACCTATTTATGTGTATCAGACAACGTTCCGGGTGGCTCACAGGAGTGAATTGTGGCAATAGTTCCACGAACAGACAGCCGTGACCCATCATGCACACGTGTTCTGCAGAAAGAGGCCTGCCTGGCTGCTGAGGGGCCATGCTGTCTGCCAAGTCCTGAGCCCAGGTGTTGGGCTATGCTGGCTTGGAGAAAAGAGAACCTTTCTCTAATTCATGTCCAGGTGATGCATGAACTGGCAGTAACCCTGCCTGCTTAGGAGGTTGGCATTATTCTGGCTCTCATTTTGGAGCTAAACAAAATGAGGCCTAAGGGAATTTAGATAAGTTGCCCAAGAATATACAGGTTTTGAGCAGAGTGGAGATTTGAATGCAGTCTAACTCCACAGCCCATGCTCTTGACCATAGAACTATCCTGCCTCAGTAGATCCTTACAACAACCAGCTAAGAAGAGGACAGCATCTTCATTCTACCAATGAGCCATCAGAAGGCAAGAATGTAGGAACTTGCTAGAAAATGAAGGGGCTTGCGTAATGGATGGATCAGTAGAGGAGCCTATTCCGATAGCCATCTAATTCCAAAGGCTGTTCCTTCACTTTTAGCCATAACCTGTCTTCTCTCCATCAATAGTCTAAGAAATTCTCTCATACTGAGGGCATCCAAGAAGAGATTAGAAATATATGGAAAATATATACGGAATTATAATTATAGAATTATAATTTAATGTCCTTTTACCTCTGACATCCTGTGAGTAGGACTGGCCGAGAAGGCTCGCTTGGCTATCCCATTCTAGACTAGGTCAATCTCTAGTGCTCTCAAGTAAGATCAAGAAGAGGAGCTCTCCTGGATAAAAACAAGTATCCAAAGCAAGAAAGGCATGGAAATCTGGTCAGGACATTTATTTCATCTTTCATTGTCTACATCCTCCCAGCTAGGGGATGCTGAGGAGTCTCAGGGTCAGCAGTCTCACCTGGATCCTTTTAACTGTCCATTATCTACAATGGGGGCTGGCAGACACCCTTCCCTTTGGGAGTCACCCTCAGATCTGCCAAAAGGCTCTGATGTCACAATTGTGTCATACAGAGAATAATTTGTATGTGAAATGTCTGACTTTGTGCATCAGACTCACCAGTGTGGCTCTGGAAGACTCATGAGGAGCAGAGGGAGTCCGAGGCTGGGCCACCAGAGGTTAGGACATCCAGGGGATCCCCACAACCTGTTTCCTTTTCTCCCCTCTATCACTCTCTGGTTCTAATTCCAACCCTTCCAGACTCTGGCTTAGCAGCCTGGGATTCCTTTGGATTGGCTACCTAACTGGTCCCACCCACACCAACTTGTTGTATTTCTTCGATACTCCAGATTTTAAGTGGCCCTGCACCACCACCACCACCACCACAAACCTGCCTTGTCCCCAAGCTCTGTCCCAGTGCTGTTTAGCAGTTGACACAGCATAACCCAGGCTGGGTGGACCAATCTCCCCAGTGCCCACTGCTCATCCCACAGTGACACTGAGTTTGAGATCTGGCTGTACAGCTGCTTCCTTGCATGACCTTGGGCTAGTTACCTGAAACTGGGTAAGCCTCTGTTTCCTCGACAGTAAATGAGGACATATTACCCCCCAGGACAGTGTTAAGAATTCAGTGAGATGAAGCATATAAACTGCTTACTACAGGGCTGGCAATTAGTAAGTGCTCTGTTAATTCGTGTCTCCAGTCCAAGCCTCCCCTCAAATCTGTTCCCACAACATCAGATTCTGGGCTTGCATGAAAAACTCAGCTTCTCTGTTTTGCTGCCTAATGGGCATTTCCGATGCAAAGTGTTCAAAGGGAATAGCGTTTTCCCGCCAAAACCTATTCCCTACACAGCTTCCTTAACCTCAGTGGATGGTTACACCAACCTTCCAGGGCTCAGGCTAACATCATGATCCCCCTTTTCTAGTACATCCCACACCTAATCCATCAGGACATCTCACTGGTTTTACATTCAGAGCATACCCAGGACCTGACCATCTCTCACCACCTCCATGGCCCCAGCTGACCCAGTCACCACCATCTCTCATCTGGATTAGGCAATAGCTTCCCCATTTGTCTCCCTGCTTCCACCCTTGGTGGAGTTTGCCGAAGTAAGATCACATCCCCCCTCTGCTCAAAACCCTCCAGCAGCTTCCCATTTCACTCAGAATCAAAGCCAAAGTCCTGGCAATGGTCTACAAGGCCCTGCCTACTGTGCTTCCCCTTTTCCTTTTTGACCTCAACTCCTATTCTCCCTTGCTGTCTCCTCTGAAGCCACAGGAATGCCTGCACTGTGCCTCAAAACACATGAAGCACACTCCACCTCAGGGCCTTTGCACAAGCTATGCCCTTGCTTCAAAGTACATTCCTAATATAATCTATGTACTCATTCTCTCCTTCATGTTTTCCATCACAGGATGCTTCCTGAACGATATCCACATGACCACCTTTTGCAGTGACAAACCTCCCTTTTATCAGCACTCTCCAGCTCTTTAACCCTGTCTTTACCTTCTATTAAGCATGTATCACATTCCAACATATTACATAATTTACTCATTTATTGTGTTATTTACTACTTCTCTCCCCTGCTAGAATATAAACTCCAGCTGATAGATTCCAAGGGCCTGAACAGAGTAGGTACACCACATGTATCTGTGGAAGAAATGAATAGACTAATTGTAGCTATTAGTTTTACCATGTTTTGTGCATCTTAAAACAAGGAGTCACGTCTCACTCCTGCTTGTATCTCCAACACTTACTATGGGGCCCGGCACTGCAGAGATGCTGAATAGATATGCTGAATGTATGAAACCAAGGAACCTCCCCTTCTCTGAGACAGAGAGACGCCCAACACTGAGCTCATATTGGCTTCCCTGAAAGGACAGCCCCTCATGTCATGTCCAAAGAGAAAAATTGCCTACGACATGTAATTTAGAACCTGAGATGCCTGGATATAAAGTCTTACTCAAGTAAATGGGATCAAACATCAGGGCATTTCCACTCTACCAAATGGATATTCTGGATTGAATATGGTCTCACATTTCCTCCCCGGCTTCTCAGGAGGCTCAGGGTGGAGTCAGGGAAGGGAAATTTGCAGAGTTGCCATCTGGAGGCTGATGGTCTTACTTCAGCCAGGTAATCCCAAGCCCCATCAGAGTCTTGTTTTAATATCTGATCAGTGAGAAGCCGTTGCCTCCCTAATATCTATTCTGAGCCTTCTCCATCGCCTCTGGACCTGGAAGAACCAACAAATCTTCTTATGACACTTTCAAGCCTGAAGAGTATGGATTCCATCTGGGGCTACAGTCATCTTCAGCCCAACATATCACAGCTAATTGTGAACTTGAAGCAGTGGGAAAAACTCTGGCTTCAGACTGGAATCTCCAGTCTGCTAATCACTCACCATGTGACCTTGAGCAAGTGGGTTCACCTCTGTGAGACTCAGTTTCCTCATCCATAAAATGAACATAATAAAACCTACCGTTTGTTATTTTTGTTGGGATGTAGAGGAAATAAATGCTCTTTCACTCTTAGACCCTGAGTTCTCCAGGACAGAGAACTTTTTAAGAATCGTTTTATTCATTCATTTATTGAGTACCTCCATTTATTGAGATCCCTACAAGATCTCCAAGAGACAAATATTAAGGTATTGTCCTTGCCTTGGAGGAGCTTACTTCTCTGTAATAAAGCACTATAACTTAAAGTGGTTTGTTAAAATAAGAGTATGAACAAGTACCATAAGAACACAGAAGAGGGAGTAATGATATTTAGAAGGATCAGGGAAGGCATGAAACGGTATGATATGTGAAGTATCAGTTTTCCAGGCAAACAAGGGGGTTAGGAGGAAGGGTGTTTGAGACAGAGGGAACAGCATAAGCAAAGCTGTGGTGACACCTGTTACTCACCATTATAATTGTGATTCCCCAGTCTCCAGTATGAAAACCCACCACATGGAAATTCCAGGTAAATATGTGTTAGATGAACAGCTCTTTATTAAGAACACCACACGGCCATCACAGTATGTTTTGGGCATTCAAAGGGCCCAGTTTTGGTTCGCATTCAACTTTGGGGGAGTAGAGGGAGATTGGTACTTAACCATCCTGCCACTGCTTCCTTGCACTTGTGAAATAACCATGACCCTTGGGAGGCTAGGGAGTGGATACCGAGACTGAATGTGTGCATGAGGGTGGGCCTCTGCCTTCTTCTCAAGTTAGCTGTACTGGGATGATGGTCTGATATTTTTTTATCCACACATTTGGCCTCCAATCCATTGCAGCTTAACCCCACCTCTACTGATAACCAAAGGCAAATGCTGGAAAGAAGTATGACCAGGCTTCCAAGGGAAAGAGATAAGATCATGAGGATATCACTAAGGGCATCAACATGAATGCTCATGCCCCCACCGCATAGAGGGGAAACTGAGGTTGGAGAATTTATGTTTCCTGCTAGTAAATGGCAGAGCTGGGATTCTAAGTTTGGGTATGAAAAGAGCTGGCTTATTTTCCCTGATGCTGAGGACTAAATAGGTTTGTCCCCCAAAATTCATATGTTGAGGGCCTAACTCCAGTGTGATGGTGTTAGGATCTGGAGCTTGTGGGAAGAAATTCAGTTTAGCTGAGGTCATGAGGGTGGGGCCCCCATGATGGGATTAGTGCCCTTATAAGAGGAAGAGAGAAACCAGAGCTTGTTCACTCTCTACCACATGAGAGAACACAGCAAGAGACGCCTGTTTGCAAGTGAGTAAGAGGGTTCTCATCAGGAGACAAATCACCCAGTACCCTGATCTTGGATTTCCAGCCCCTAGGACTGTAAGAAGTAAATAAGTCATGCAGCCCATCGTATTTTGTTATGGCAGCCTGAGAAGACCGAGACATTTGTCCTCATGAGACATATATGCCTGGCAGCCTTGACCAAAACACCTGTCTCACCCGATTCCCCCACCAAGCTTCTCAGGTGTCCCGGAAATGACAGAATGACTAGGTCTTCTCTGTCTGTCTCTTGTGTCTCCTTTAATTGTGTCATTCTTGGTCCCTGGGTCACTGAATTTCCTAGTCCCAAGCCATCCTCAGGAAGGTGACCAGTCTGTAAGTTGTCTGAGGACATCAGAAATGCAGAAATCGCCCCCTGCTGAGAAGCCAGGGAGGGTCCTGACCAGGATGAGGGTCCCTGCAGTGGATCTGGACAGCAGTACTCACAGTGGTCACCAGGGATACCTAGCCAGAGAGAACAAGGACAGCCAGAAGCAGAGCTGAAAAGCTGTGGAAGGCACGGTCATGGAAAACAGACCTTCCTGGCTCTGTGTATATGTGTGTGAGTGTGTGTGTGTCTGTGTGTAAGAGAGAAAGAGAAACAGAGACAGAGACAGAGACTGAGACACGACAGAGAGGGGGTATGGGCTAATGCACATGGTCATAGGGGTGAACTTGAAGAGAGAATATATGAATGAAACAATGTTCCCTGGAGAAACCTCCCAGAATTCTTTCTTCTGCAGACATTTCAAATACCTCAGATGCCATGCCCATTCATTCCACCAAGGCTCTCTAACATGTCTTTAATTTTGATTAAAGGAACTGTTTGTTTTACCAAATACCAGAAAATAACTCAAACCTGAGTTAAATACTTAAAGGCTTTATACTGAATACGACATAGGCTTTTTAAAGCAACCACTCCATACAATAATAATCTGAGTAACATAGTTCTCAAGGTCAAGTAAATCATCCTCTCCAGTATTAAAAATGACATCTTTCACGCACATAAACTAAATATTAGATTGAGGATAAATGATGTGGTGTGTGGGTGACAGACTAAAGCTTATTACTCCTTAGAGGCTCTCTGTCAAAACTATCTCTATTTTTCCATCACCTTCCTGGGAGGAAACATAAATGACAGAATCAGGAGAGAACAATTTTGATTGGACAATATGAGGAACTAACTGTCATTATATGGAATTCTTCACTTGTGTCTAAAGAAACCAGCGTAGGCTGCCCCAAGATGGGCTACTTCGGCATGAAGATTATTTTGAGCTAAAAAGCAATCAAAACTCAGCAGATCAAGGAAAAGCTCTTTACCTCCCCCTCAACTGCCTAAAAAGAATTTGGATAGAGGACTTGCTCCAGGAAGAGAGCTGTCACCACAGAGAACTACATTATACTATAAGCTAGGTATGATGGACACAGAGGAACCTAGCAAGACCTGTTTGATCAAAGTCCTTCATGTCCCATTGTTTCTGAGCAGCTCAGCAAACATTTAGTTACTATAACATGTACTGTTTTTCATCTTCCTGTAAATTGCATTCCTTCCCTTTGTAGGTCCAGCTCCCTAGCCCCTTCTCCTTACTCCAGAATGACATATCTACCTCATTTGGTCTGTCTTTGGTATTTCCTTGTCTGTGTGGATTCCCTGTTTGAACGTCATTAAATTTTATTTTCTCTTGCTAATCTGTCTCATGTCAATTTGGTTCTTAGTCCAGCTAGAGAGACTTTGAAGGGGATAGGTATTCTTGCTCTCTGACACCAGCTGCCCTTGTCTTCACAGAACAGTGAGGACAATATGAGAGCAGCCCGCAGGAGGCTCAGAGAAAATCAGCCATGCTAAGCATACACAGAAGCCACACCTACAAGCTCTGAGCATCCTTGAATGCAGAAAGATGGATAAATGTTTGTTGAATTTAATATTAAGAGGAATGAATACAAGCACAGAAATGAAAATAAGAATAACTATGCTGTTGTTCTCCAACTGGACAAAACACATGTGAGGTTGAGATTTGTCTTGAGTCACCATGCTTTGAGAACTATAGGCACCCTGGAATATAGCTGGGGAGTTGGTGCCTGGATCTCAAAACAATGTTGTAAGAAGAAAATTGAAAGAATGGAGAACATTTCGTGCACAAGACCACTCATGGGGCATGATTGTTGTCTTCAGAAAATGGAAGGTTCTTTGGAGTGTCTGGGTAGCTCAGTCTGTGGAGCCGTCTGACTCTTGATTTCGGCTCAAGTCAAGATCCCAGAGTGATAGGATCGAACCCTGTGTTGGGCTCTGAGCTAAGCATGGAGCCTGTTTAAGATTCTCTCTCTGTCTCTCTCTCTGTCTCTCTCTTTCTCTTTGTCCCTTTCCCCTGCTCACACTCTCTTTCTGGGAAAAAAAAAAGGCTTTCAATGTTGGAAAGGGAATCACAATTGCTTTATATGGCCTTCAGGACAATGGGACCCTGCATGTGAATTACTGAGACAAATTTTACCTTAGAATTTAAATTTTAGGGGCGCCTGGGTGGCTCAGTCGGTTGAGCGTCCGACTTCGCTCAGGTCACGATCTCACGATCCGTGAGTTCGAGCCCCACATTGGGCTCTGTGCTGACAGCTCAGAGCCTGGAGCCTGCTTCAGATTCTGTGTCTCCCTCTCTCTCTGGCCCTACCCCCGTTCATGCTCTGTCTCTCTCTGTCTCAAAAATAAATAAATGTTAAAAAAAAATTAAAAAAAAAGAATTTAAATTTTAACAATTTTCTAATGATACAGCTTTCTAATGGTAGAGCTTTAGGGCTGACTCAATAGGAAGTAAACCATCTACAGCTAAATGTCTTCAAGAGATGTTCTATCAGGTGATAGATTCAAAAGTTAGCCTAGATTACCTTTGATTCTATGAAAGGAGGAGAAATCACTATATTAGTTGGAGTAAGAGCTAGGCTGCCATAACAAAGAGACTCAAATTTCAGTCATTTAAAGAGCAAAGAAATTTATGATTCTTGTGCATAACAGTGTAGGGCAGATTGCCACCCTCTGCTCCATAAAATCATCAAAGGAACTGGCCTAGGGCAAGATTGGAGTGTGGCTTTGCCTTCAACATGAGGCTCCCAAGCTATCCCAGTCATCACCATATCCAATCAGTGGGAAGGAAACAAAGCCCAGGACTGAGGCTTCTTATGATCCAAGGGATACAGAAATTGCACACATTTCTTGCACTTCCATTCCTTTGGTGTGCCTGGTCACGTGACTCCACCTCACAGCCAGGGATGTTAAGTATAGCCTGAGCTGAGCAACCAAGAATCCCAAAGGAAAACTGCTTGGGAAATAAACAGAAGAAGCTGCCACAGTCATAATCCTATCAATTTAATTATTTGTCATTTTCTGTCAACTAATTTGTTTATTAACAATATGCTAATATGAATAATAATATCAATACAAATTAATATGTTAACATTAATATTAATATATTAATACAGTTAAAAACACAGCTTTGGATCAAATATGCCTGGTATCAACACCTAGCTCAACCATTTAATAGCTGATGGTGGGTGGGCAAGTGAACCTCTGTATGCTTCGATTTCTTGATCTGTTACATAGGAATAATACAGCTAATAAATAAGGTTTTTGTGAGGGTTAAATGAAACAATGCAACTAAAGTCTTTAGGACAGTGCCTGGCACCTAGTAAAAGCTCAGTAAGTATTAGTACTTATTACCAATATTAGTACTAATATAAGTACCAATTAGTCCTTACTGCTGTGTAAATATGGGAAGGAAAAAGTACGTTTTTCAGGGTATGCTCTGGACAGAGTTTCCACTGACCTACGTGAGCAGAATGGGAAGTGTTTTCATGGCATGGAACTGAAAGGAATGGTTTGGCCTTTCCGCCTTCAGAAATGGATCCACGAACAACCTCTGGTCCCCACTTATTTACCAAATCCAAGAGGGATGATTGCTTTATAACGTTTCTTTGCTGTCCACCTTCCCACATGCTTTGGAAAGGGAAAGCAGGCTAGAAAAACGGCAAGGTGCCACGCCTGACCATTCTATAATGTAATTAGATTCTAAGCAAATAAACATACCCCACTTGCTGTAGGAGGTCCAATCAGTCTTCAGAAGAAGGGTAAAAACATCATCGCAAGAACAAACACCAATCCACAAATAAATAAATAAAAATGTCACCCATGTCTCAGAGCCAGCTTGCATTAGCAAACTAGTAATCAGAGTTTTCAAATGGAAACATACTTTTGCCATCTCATTTGGGCTTTTATGATGAATTTTGCACGATGCCCGAGGCTGCCTTACAGGAGAACTGGGAAGGCCTCCTCTGATTAATGGGGCTGATGATCCCCTCTAAGAGGCTAAGGTTGCTTGAGAATTCAACCCCTTAATTAGCAAGAGCCTTGGCTGCCTGAGGTGGTCCAGGCCCACCAGGAGCTGGGGACTTGGCCTGGTAAGAAAGTTCTAGCAAAAAGCTGTGGTCCTTTTGGTGGGGGTGGGGGACTGGTAGTGAGGGAGGCAAGATATATTGTTTTGAGCACCTCTCTGTGCTTAGCACCTGTAAATAGAATTGCACTTATCTTCACAACAAACCCATGAGGGAAGTGTTTTCACTCCTATCTTATGGATAAGGACACTGAGGTCCAGCTACTAGTCACACAACTTGTAAGGGGGTAGAACCAGGAATCAGATTCATCTCTGCTTTTCTCCCTATCCTGAGGGTCACTTTTTCGTAATACTGATGAACAATCAGAGTCATGTGCTAGAGAAGCTCGTGACAATGGATGAAGAATATCACCTGAAACACTGAGAGACCACTCTGAGCAGCACATTTACAATGTGTGATGCAGGGGATGACACAGGGGCTCTGAGACAGGATTCTTGCAAGGTCACACAGCAAGTAAGTGCCAAGGACAAAACTAACCAAAATTCCAAAATTTACGAGATTCCAAAGCCCAGTTTGTTAGACAGGTGGGACCCTGAGGCTTGAGGGATGTGTGGTATCTGGATGGAGGAAGAAGCCCAGAGGTGGATGGGTGGGGATCCAACACAATCACAGGCTGATGTGAATTTCCTTATCTATTCTGACATGCACCTGTCCCATTTTGGCTACCAACACTCATGCCTTCCTCTTTCCATTATCCCAATCCCCCACCTGCTGAATTTCTCCTGCACTTCTTTGCCTCCATTCTTTTGCCCCCACTAATGCTTCCTCCTGGAATGCCTATCCAATTCAGCCCCATCTGTCCTTCAAGGCCAACCCAAGGTCTACCATCTGCTGGCCACCCTTTGTATTATTTATTTATTCATTCATTTAAGAAGCATCAATTCAGCAGGTACTATGCACCTGGCAATCTTTGAGGTACTGGGGACTCAGCAGCACAAATAGTAATTCCCTGCCCTGAGGGGACTTAGCTTCTAGTCGGAGGAGACAGAAAATAAGCAAATACACAAATAAACACTCGCACCATGGCAAATGGTGACTAGTGCTCTAAGGAAGAATAAGCAGTATATGGTGATGGGATGACACAGAGGGAAGGGTGGGAAGGGGAGGCTCTCTCAGGAGAGGGATGACAGTGGAGTGGAGGCCTGGATGAAATGAAAGAAAGACCCATGCAGACCCAGAAGAAGCAGACCCTGCCAGACACAGTCAGGAAACAGCAAAAAGGCAGGACACCTGGCACCAGGTGAGGGGAAGATGGTGGTCGATGGGTGAGAAGGAGCAGAGGCCTTGCTTCCCTGACTTAAACTGACCACTCTCTGCTTTCCACCTTCTCCATGTAATTAATCCCCAGAACATCTGTTTCTACCTCCCCTGATCTGTTCCAAGGTATGCTCTGATCAGTGTGAACATCCTCCTCAAGACCCACTGGGATTGAGGACCTTGTTCTTTCCCCATTGTGGCCTAGCTCCCGAACAGAATGGCTCACATAAAGTCAAGTCACAGACTGGGAGGACTCAGCTACAAGGTGTGCGGGTGGGAAGATGGGTCTAGGCAGCAATAGGGTATGGAGTCAGCCATCACGGCACCCCGTGGCCCAGTCCATCATATCTGCAGGGGCTCAGCAACCTAGTCTGACAGGTCTGGCTGTCCGACTGACAATAGTGATGCTCAGAGTCAGGTGTCAGGTCACATCTGTGATCTGCATGTGAGTCATCAGAAGTCATCAGAAGGCCCTCCAGCAACAGGGCCAGGACCCCCAGAAGACGGCTAAGAGGTAGAGATGGGTAAAAGAGTCAGGAGGCTGAGGTTCAAGACAGAGTTTCAACTACAGCTGAGAAGTGATGTGTTCAAGAGGAGACTGAAGTAGGAAACTTGTCCACGAATCTGGGCTGAATGGCTCAATGCCCACACAGATGCCCAGGCTCACCCTCCCCATACATGCAGTCCCAGAGATGTAGCTCCTATGGGGCAGAAACAACAGTTCCTCCAGATGGAATCAGGTTCTGGGAGGAACCTCCAACAGACAGACTGAAGGTGCATTGGTTTCTGGCCTCATTAGATACACAGAGGCTACACGGCAGCCTTGGATATACAAAATAGTACAGATGATTCTAACTTCCTGCTCTTGGGCAAGCCTCTTGTGCACACAGTGCCTTGGCTGCCTTCTCTGTGAGTTCCTTGGAGAGGCTTACATGACAATCTGGGAGATGGTGGTGGGGAGCAAGCACTTCATATGCAATAGGTCCCTCCTTACAGCCAATTCTGAGTCCGAAAAGCAATTTGTAGCTGGAAATGCATAACAACTCCTGGGCCCATCCCTGTAACTCATCCTTCCTCCAGTGATCAATCAGAGAGCTTTTAATTAGCTCCCTTGGCCTTCCTGTTCTCCTCCAGGCTTGCTGCTGAATCTCTGGTGAAGCCCCCAGGGTCACTGAATGTGAACACGGACTCTTCTAGCAAACAGGAGTCTCTCTTCTCTGCCTGTGCCAGCACCAAGCACTCCAGAACCATATGGAGCAGCTCAGTGCTGCAAACACTAGGAGGGAGGTGGGCAGAACTCAGAAAAATGGAAGATCTCCCAAGACCTCCTAGTCTTAATGGTCTCACTTTACATATGAAAAAGCTGAGATCCTGTGAAGGGGAGAAAACAAGGGAGAGAGGGAGAGGGAGGAAGAGAGAGAAAGGGAGAATCTTTTTGTGGCTTTCAGCTTGATTGGAGAAATTGCCTACATCTCTGTTTACCTCTCAATTTCCAGATTTTATTTTAACCTATTTTATTAGTATTTCATGTTTTGTTACTTTATATGAAATACAAGCATTCTAGGACACTGCTGTGGAGACAGCCCCTCACAGTCCAAAATGAATAGGAGTTTGGAATAAGGGTTGAGAAGTGGATGTTCCTTTAGCACTCCTCCCCTTTCTGAGGATACATACCCTGTCCTAGTTCACGGATGGCCAGGTCCCCCTTTGGGCAACTCATGAAACAAAGGGAAACTACAGTTATAGCTACATTAGGTGCCATGGTCAGAGAAGCCTCACACAGAAGATGGCATTTGGACTGAGTCATGAACGGCAAGAATAAGGCAGCCAGGGGAAGACACAAGAGCAAAGGGCTCCAAGCAAAGGTCCTGAGATAGAAACACAACTCACATTAAAAAAGAGAAAGGGAGGGGTGCCTGGGTGGCTCAGTTGGTTAACCATCCAACCTCAGCTCAGGTCATGGTCTCACAGTTTGTGAGTTCGAGCCCTGCATTGGGCTCTGCCCTGGTATTGTGGATCCTGCTTGGGATTCTCTCCCTCTCTCTCTGCACCTTCCCCACTTGTGTGCAGACACACACACTCTCTCTCAAAATAAATAAATAAACTTAAAATAAAAAGAGTCTTTCTGACCTTGATTTTTGCAAGAACCTCCAAACTGGTTCTTCCCGCTTCTGTCCTTGATTTCTACACTGTATTTTAACACAATAGCTAGAAAAAAATACTTTAAAACGTAAATCAGATCGTTTTACTAATTTTCCTAACATCCTGGCCTTTCGGCATGAAGAAAAAAAAAGAAAAAAGAAAATGATCTAATCTAAGTGTCACCCATTTAATTCAATACCGATCACTGTTTTGTTATCATTCTACTTGTGTTGTCTTCATAAATGCTGATCACTGTCTGAAAGGATCTTATTTATATGTTATTGATTTTCCCTCCTTACCCCCTAAAATGTAAGCTGTATCATCACAGGGATCTAGTCTACCTGGTTTATCATTGCATCCCCATTGCCTGAAAAGTGGTAGGTGCTACATAAATATTTGTTGAATGAATGAATGAGTGAATGGATACCAAATGTGCTGTAAGGTGAAGTTAGAGGAGGCAGAGGCCAGAACACATGGAGCCTTGTAAACCACACTAGGAAGTTAAACCGCTCCACATTTGATGGGAAACTTTTGGGGAAGTAAAGAAGGGGGCCACTTTGTCATATTTGTATTTTTGAAAAGGTCACTCTGCTTTGTGGAGAGCATATCATATGGAGGAAAAAGATGACACTGTAGATGATGGGTGGTTAGTGCAATGGCCCGGAAGACAGAAGACAGTTGCTTACACTAGAGCCCCAGCAGTGGAAATGGAGAAATATGGGTGGATTCTGGGTGAGTTTCGAGGCAGAGCTTGAAGGACTTAACTCTGGAGTGGAAGAGATGACAGAAAGTGAGAATCAAGTAAAGACCTCCAAATCCATATCTCCAGGACAAAACATTTCTCCATTCATTCAGCATCTCCTCCTGAATATTATATGATGAATCTAAAAGTAAAATCTTTATCTCCTTTATATCGAAGGAAACATTCCTTCTCCACGTCTTTATTTATAGCTTCTGAGAAGGACCTTGATTGGTCCATTTAGATCACATACCCAGAACTTGAGACAAGGGCTTGGAGAACTGTGATTTGTCAGGCCTGGATCATGCAGCTGGAAGAAGGCTGTGATTGGCTAGCTCCTCAGAACCATGCAGACCTGAGGAAGTCAGTTCTGCCAAAAGATGGGCAGGGGAAGGCCATATCACAAAAGGAAGGAAACGAACGTGTGGCAGACAGAAACAACAGACAGCAACTACTAATGGCACATCACTGCCCCCAAGATGAAATACAGGCCTGTTAGCGTGACATACAAGGGCCTTTACCATATGGCCCTGTTAGCCTCCCCTGACTCATCTCTTAGGACTCTAGCTGTGCTCTGGTGATGCCCAACAACCCGCAGTTCTTGGAGGATGCCCTGCTTTCTTTTTCACCTCTGAACCTCTACTGGAAATGCCCCCTGACTGTTTCTTTGCCCAAACCGTGTTTTATTCTGCTTTGATGTGATCTTTTAAGAGACAGCCCTTCCTGATGCTCAGACTGCCAGAGATTCTATGTTTCCATCTTTCATCCTCCACAGCTTGTGTGTGCACTCAGCTGGGAGCTCCTTAAGAAAACAGCTGTGCCTTTCATCTTGATGTCCATCTACATTTTAAATGCCTCTGTAACTATTTGCTGCCCTAGTGAACAGGAAGGGAGAGTCAGGGAGTGAGGAAAGGGGAGAAGGAGGAAAGGAGGGGTCTGAGCAATGAATGGAAGAGCATTTCTTTTTTTTTTTAAAGGTTTTTTTTAACGTTTTATTTATTTTTGAGACAGGGAGAGACAGCATGAACAGGGGAGGGTCAGAGAGAGGGAGACACAGAATCTGAAACAGGCTCCAGGCTCTGAGCTGTCAGCACAGAGCCCGACGCGGGGCTCGAACTCACGGACCGCGAGATCATGACCTGCGCCGAAGTCGGCCACTTAACCGACTGAGCCACCCAGGCGCCCCTGGAAGAGCATTTCTTAACATAGCAAAAGAATAAAAACCCTGGGGAAGGTCAATAGTTTACTTTCAGTTCCTCATACAAAATTTGTGGCCAGGATAGTATGCACAGAACACCTGTGCATACCCTGAGACAGATTTCCTGGACACTCCCAGATGTGGAGTGAGAATCATGGTCATGTACCACTGGTGGGAGTGTACACTGGGACAAGCCTTTGGAGAGCAATTTGGCAGCATATTGCAAAGTTGAAGATGCACATACTCTATGACCGAAGTCCTAGCTGTAGAGGATCTCTCACACACTTGGGGACGTGTACAAGATTGTTAGCTGCAACATGATTTGTAAATGTGAGAGATTCATCAGCCCAAATTTCCATTTACAGGAGAACAGGTAAACAGCTCCTGCTATGTTCATTTATTGGAGTAGAATACGGGAGGCAAAAAAATGAACTAGCACTATCTATATCAAAATGGATGAGTCCCAAGGGCATATGGGAAAACAAGTTGTAGAAAGATATGAAAAGTATGATATAAGCCAAGTTTAAAATGTGCAAAACACATCAACATCTTGCTTATGGATAGATATTTTGTTCAAGTATAAAAATGTGCGTGGAAATGTTAAACTATGCTCAGAAGAGTGATTATAACTGGTGAGGAAGGGATATAAGTGAGATGGGGCGGGGAATGCAGATCGTGTTTATAGGGAAATTTAACTGCATCTATAATGTTTCGTTCCTTTTTAAAGTCTGAAACACACATGAAAAATCTTTGATAAATCTGGGTAGTAGAGACAAGGGGCTTTTCAATATTATCCCTTCCAATACAGTAGTCACTAGCCACATGTGGCTAATTCATTTTAGATTTAAGTTAATTAAAATTTGATGAAATTTAAAATTCAGTTTCTTAGTACACTAACCACATTTCGTGTGCTTAATGCCATATGCGGCTAGTGGCTGCCATACTGGAAGACTAGTGACTGCCATATGCAAGAGAGCAGATTATAGAACATTTCCATCATCATAGAAAATTCCATTGGACAACCCTAATCTACACTCTTGTATAATTGAATATTTCATAGTTAAAATTTTGAGATTAATTTGACTAAAGCCTCCTCTGCTGTCAGCTATCATAATAACACAGAATCACAAAAATTAGTTATATAAAATCTGTTGTATACCATATTGAATTTTTCAATCAGTAAAGGTAGCCTTTGTTGGGAGAGTCGCTGACCCCATAACAACCACCACGCATTAAGAAACTAAGCCCCCAGTCAGTAAACACACAACAAAAGACATGAAGGAGTATGAGCTAGACTTGCTGAGAAATTTCTCAAATCTAAATAGGTGGAGTGTATTAAAGGACTCTGACTCCATCACATTATCAGATTGGAGCTAGGATTTCTCATAAGGCAAGGGGAAGCAATATTAATGGAGAAGAAATGTTTGAGCAAGCACACGCGCACACACAGACCTACACATGCACGCGCGTGCGCACACACACACGGGCATTCTAGAACAGAAACACTGAAGAAGAGGAATCAGAATTACATGTGTCTGTTTGATTAAATACATTTTTATCCTCCGTTTGACAAAAGAAGAAAACAAAACTTCAATAAAGAAGTTAAGTAATTTTCCAAGGATTGCAGGCAGCAACAATGATAATAATGACCATTTACCTAATGCTTGCTAAGTGCAAGACACTCTATGAGGCACTTTGCAATTGCTTTCTCATTTGATTCTCGTCATCACACCTCATAAACGGAAGTCAAGATTTGAACTCAGGTCTTTTTAATTTCAAGGTTTGTGCTCTCTTCACGATATTATATTATATTGATATTATTATGTCGTCCTTCACAAATTATATTATATTATATTATATTATATTATATTATATTATATATTATATTGCAAGACGCTCTATGAGGCACTTTGCAATTGCTCTCTCATTTGATTCTCGTCATCACACCTCATAAATGGAAGTCAAGATTTGAACTCAGGTCTTTTTAATTTCAAGGTTTGTGCTCTCTTCACGATATTATATTGACTGTCTAGCAGTAATCATTCCCGAAAAACATAAGGAATTTCTGGTTTTAAAGACTTTCTCTCTCTGGGGTGCCTGGTGGCTCAGTTAGCTGAGGGGCCGACTTTGGCTCAGGTCATGATCTCACAGTTTGTGAGTCTGAGCCCCGTGCCGGGCTCTGTGCTGACAGCTCAGAGCCTGGAGCCTGCTTCTGATTCTGTGTCTCCCTCTCTCTCTGCCCCTCCCCACTCATGCTGTGTCTCTCTCCCTGTCAGAAATAAACATAAAAAAAAATTGTTAAAGACTTCCTCTCTATAGAGGGTGTCTGTCATGTAACACAACTACTATAATATGATATGGTCAGTGGTATATTAGATGAAAGTATGAAATGTTGTGGGAGCCATAGGAGGAGCCCATAAACTAAGTCCACATACAAAAATCAGTTGTGTTCTATACACTGACAACAAACTATCTGAAAAGGAAACGAAGAAACCAATCTTATTTACAATAGATTAAAAAAGAATAAAATACTCAGGAATAAAGTTACCCAAGGAAGTGAAAATACTTGTGCACTGGAAACTACATAATATTGACGAAAAAAATAAAGACATAAATATATGAGAAGATATCCCATCTTCGTTAACTGCAACATTTAATATTTTCAAAGTGTCCATATTACCCAAAGCAATCTCCCAATTCAGTTGCAATCCCTATAAAAATTTCAATGGCATTCTTTACAGAGATGGAAAAAGCAATCCTAAAATTTATATGGAACCACAAAAGAACCCCAGTAGCAAAAACAATCCCAAGAAAGAAACAGAATCTGGAGCCATCACATTTCCTGATTTCAAAATATACTACAAAGCTTTAGTAATTAAAACAATATGATTTTGTCATAAAAACAGACATATAGAGCAATGGAATAGAATAGAGAGCCCAGAAATAAACTCACATATATACAGTCAATGGGCCTTCAATTGAGGTGCCAAGAATATATACACAACAGGAAAGGATAGGGTCTTCAACAAATAGTGTTGGGAAATCTGGAGATCTACATGTGAAAGAATGAAATTGGGTCCTTATCTTATACCATACACAAAAATCAACTCAAAATGGATTAAACATTTAAATATAAGATGTGAAAATTTAAACCTCCTGGAAAAAAACATACAGAGAAATCTTCATTACATTGATCTAGGCAATAATTTCTTGGATATGACTCCAAATGCACAAGCCACAGAAGTAAAAATGGATAAGTAGGACTACATCATACCTACCCTGGATTTTGATACTACCAAAAATCTGCCCTACCTATAATCCCAACTTCTTGTCCTTCTAGATCTCACTCCCTCATTGAGGTCTTTACTTCCTTGAACACCTGATTTTGCCCCCAATCTATTAGAGGAGTTTTCTGTTTTCACTACTTTCCCTACGTGCCCCAGAATCAATGATTTGGTTATTCTTGTGACATTACCCTCAATCTCACTTCTGCCTTTTGACCTCTAATCCCTGCCTGACAAGATCCTATCTCTTAATTAATCCACCAAGGGAATCTGGTGCTACAGGACATAAGAACATAATAATTTCATTGAGGATGAGAGGTACAGGATCTCATAAACTCTATCTCCCAACCTGAGCCACCAAGTTCCTCCCGGACCCCACTCCAGTATATGATCTCCTTCCTAGTTCACTTCTTACTTCACATAAGAAATATAGCCAAGGAGTAGAAGTGCCATCCAAATCTCCTGCTCTAATTATGACCTTATTTTTATCTAATGCCATCTGAAATTCATTCAATTTTTTTAACATTTATTCATTTTTGAAAGGCAGAGAGCGGCAGAGCATGAATGGGGGAGGGGCAGAGAGAGAGGGAGACACAGAAACAGAAGCAGGCTCCAGACTTTGAGCTGTCAGCACAGAGCCCAACACGGGGCTCGAACTCACAGACCGTGAGATCATGACCTGAGCCCAAGTCAGCCGCTTAACCAACTGAGCCATCCAGGCGCCCCTCATTTATTTTTTTTTAACAGTAGAAAAAATATTCCTCTTCTCCCTAAGACTAAACATTAAAAAAAAATCCTCTCTGTTCCAAGTACCTCATTCCTTAACATTGGTCTTAACAGTGACTTTTTGGGGCTGCCTGAGTGGCTCAGTCAGTTGAGTGTCCAACTCTTGATTTCACCTCAAGTCATGATCTCATGGTCTTGGGACCAAGCCCTGCCTCAGGGTCCATGCTGGGCATGGAGCCTGCTTGAGATTCTCTTCCTCCCTTTCCCTCTGCCCCTTCTCCCAACTCTCTCTCTCAAAAAAAATCTAAAAAACAAAACAAAATAAAAAAACAATGACTTGTTGAATTTTACACCAAAAGCAAAGGAACAAAAACATAAATAAACAAGTAGGCCTATGTCCTATTAAATTTTTTCTGCACAGGAAGTAATCAACAAAATGAAAAGACAGCCTGCAGAGTGGGAGAAAATATTTGCAAACCATATACCCAATAATGGATTAATATCCAAAATATATAAGGAACTCTTTTTTTTTTTAATTTTTTTTAACGTTTATTTATTTTTGAGACAGAGAGAGACAGAGCATGAATGGGGGAGGGTCAGAGAGAGAGGGAGACACAGAGTCTGAAACAGGCTCCAGGCTCTGAGCAGTCAGCACAGAGCCCGACGCGGGGCTCGAACTCACGGACAGTGAGATAGTGACCTGAACCGAAGTCGGATGCTTAACCAACTGAGCCACCCAGGCGCCCCTATAAGGAACTCTTAAAAGCAAAAAGAAAAAAAAAAAAACCTCCAAATAACCTGACTTAAAAATATGTAAATGACCTGAATAGGCATTTTTTTTTTTCAAAAAGATGTACATATGGCCAACAGATACAGGAAAAGTTGCTCACCATGATCGATCATCAAAGAAATGCAAATCAAAACCATAATGAGATATCACCCCATATCTTTTGGGATGTCTACTATCAAAAAAGACAAGAGATAGCAAATGTTGGTGATGATATGGAGAAAGTGGAGCCCTTGGGCACTGTTGATGACACTGTAAATTGATACAGCTGTTAAGAAAAACAATATGGAGTTTCTTCAAAAAACTAAACTAGAACTACTGTATCATCCAGCAATTCCATCTGGGTATATGCCCAAAGAAATGAAGTCATGAACTCAAAGAAATAACTGCACTTCCATGTTCACAATAGCCAAGAAATAGAAACAACCTAAGAGTCCTTTTATAGATGAATGGATAAAGAAAATGTGATAAACATATGCTATATAGTGCAAAATCATTTGGCCTTAAAAAAGAAGGAAATCTTACCATTTGCAACAACATGGGTGAACCTAGAGGGCATTATGCTCAGTGAAATAAGCCAGACAAAGACAAACACTGTAAGAGATCACTTGCAAATGGAATCTTAAAGCAACAGCAACAGCAACAAACTTCAACTCATAGAAATAGGTAGCAGATTGATGGTTGCCAGGGGCTGTGGGTGGTGGAAATGAGATGTATTGGTCAAAGAGTACAAACTTTCAATTACAGGATGATAAATTCTCAGGATCTAATGTACAGTATGGGAAACATAATAATATTGTATTGTATACTTGAATTTACTTATAGAGTAGATCTTAAGCATTCTCACCATACAAGAAAGAAAGAAGAATGGAGGGAGGGAGGGAGGGAGGGAGGAAAGGAAGGAAGGAGGGAAGGAAGGAAGGAAAGAAGGAAGGAAAGAAAGAAAGAGGGAGAGAGAAAAGCTATGTGAGGTGATGAATGTGTTAATTATGATAATCATTTCCCAATGCATACATATATCAAGCTATCATGTACACATTAAATACATTATAATTTTGTCAATTATTTGTCAATAAAACTGCAAAAATATTAATTTCCAAGTCTACTATTAATAGAAACACATTGATACAAATAAATATAATCTTCCACCAAAATAGAGCATGGCAAGTAAAAATTAAATGAAAAAAATATTTAAAGATGGTGTCAGGGGAGCATGCCAGCTTCAGGATTCAGCATGTGGAAAAGCTCCAATAAAGCAGACTTGACCCTCATAGAGATGACATGTCAGAGGCACCTCAGATGGCTCATTGTGACTAAAGTGTAGGTCTGGAGAATGATTGGAAAGAGATGCAGCTGGACAGGCAGGAGGTGCCAGGGAATGGCATTGTTTGTTGGTCATGCTTAACATTTAGGGCAAAAGGGGACCCACTAAATACTTTTTACATAAGGAATTGCTTATTTGCATTTAAGGAACATCCCTTTGGCTATTATGTGGAGGGAAATTGGTTAGAGATTATTGTAGTAATCCAGCAAAGGATAGTAAGAGCCTTAACTAGGTAGAGATGGAGAGGAGAGAATTCAGAGACAATCCAGAGGGAGAATTCACAGGACATGGTGACTAATTGCATGTGGAGACAAAAGAAGAAGATGAGGTTAAGAATGATGGCTGTGCTTTGTGCTTGGTTGACAGTTAAATGGGTGTTATCACTGAAAGGAGGAACATCAGAAAAACAGTTTGGAGAGAAAGACATGAGTTAATTTTTGACATGTTGTATTTTAGATGCCCATAAAATTCACAAGCTGGTGGGTATTAATGAGGAGTTGATTTTATAGGTCTGAAGCTCAAGAGAGTTCTGTGTGAAAAGTGCAGAGATTAGTGAGTCATCAGTATGGATTATTCACAAAAGCTAAGATATGGAAACAACCTAAGTGTCCATCAACAGATGAGTGGATAAAGAAAATGTGGTATGTTATTCAGCCTTAAAAAAGAAGAAAATCCTGCCATATGTGACAACACGGATGAACCAGGAGGACATTATGCTAAGTGAAAAAAGCCCAACATAGAAGGACAAATACTGCATGATTCTGCTTACACCCCATATCTGAAATAGTCAACCTCAGAGTCACAGAGAGTGGAATGGTGGTTTCCAGGAGCCAAGGGTGGGGGGTGCGGAGGGTTGCTGTTAAACAGGTTTAAAGCTTCGGTTACACAGGATGGGTAAGTTCTAGAGATTTTCTGTACAACATTGCACCTGTAGTTAACAATACTACATTCTGCTCTTAAACGTTTGTTAGGAGGGTGGATCTCATGTTAAGTTTTCTTATTTATTTATTTTTTAAAGTTTTATTTATTTATTTTGAGACGTGGGGAAGGGGCAGAGAGAGAAGAAGGATGAAAATCCAAAGCAGGCTCCATGCTGTCAGCACAGAGCCTGACCTGGGGTTCCATCCCATGAACAGTAAGATCATGACCTGAGCCAGAAATCAAGAGTCAGGGAGGCACCCCCACAATAATAATTTTAAAGATCCAGCATATGTCAAAAGAAATGAAAACTTAAGTTAATTCAATATATAGTTCTTTTTTCATAATTACTCAAAACTGGAAATATCTTTCAACTGGTAAGTGCATAAACAAAATCAGTACATTAATACAGTGGGTGCCACTCAACAATGAAATCGATGCAACAACACAGGTGAATCTTCTCCACACACTGTATGATTCCATCTACATGACATCCTCAGAAAGGCAAGATCATAGGGGCAGAAAGCAGCCATGGCTTCCAGGAACTGGGGAGGGGGAAATGTTGACTACAAAGAGGCCCAGGGAAATATTTTGAGGAAATTAAATTGTCCTGTATCTTGGATGTAGTGGTACCAACAATTTTTGGCAAAATGTGTAGAACTGTACTCCAGAAAAGGTAAATTCTGTGAATGTAAATCACACCTCAAAAAAAAAGTGAAAAAAAAAAGCCAGAATGTGGCCATAAGAGTAGGTGGTTAAAGATTTGTGAGGGTCAGGGTCATTGGCATAGACCCTGACTAGATCAAGGATGGTGAGGTAGGGGAGGTGGAGCCTGAAGTTACTGGGATAAAAATCTGGTCATGGAGCTTAGAGGAAAATTGAGCCAGGGGCCAAAATGGAAACTGACTTGCTTCTTACCAAATATAAATACTCATTTAGGTACAGAAGATTAAGAATATTCCGGATAAATCATGTTATAAATATTATATATATATATATATATATATATATATATATACACACACACACACGTATACATATATATATACACACACACATATACTCAATGCATGATTCTTTTATTATTTTTTTTTAAATTTTTTATTTTTCATTTTATTTTGAGAGACACAGTGCAAGCAGAGGAGGGGAAGAGAGAGGGAGACACAGAATCTGAAGCAGGCTCCAGGCTCTGAGCTGTCAGCACAGAGCCCGACGTGGACCTCAAACTCATGGACCGTGAGATTATGACCTGAGCTGAAGTCAGACACTTAATCAACTGAGCCACCCAGGCACCCCAAAATGCATGATTCTTTTTTTTTTTTTACTTATTTATTTTAAAATTTATTTATTCCTGAGAGACTGAGCATGAGCATGAGCAAGGGAGGGGCAGAGAAAGAGGGAGACAGAATCCAAAGCAGGCTCCCAGGCTCCAAGCTGTCAGCACAGAGACTGACACAGGGCTTGAACTCACAAACTGTGAGAGTATGACCTGAGCTGAAGTCAGCCACTCAACCAGTTGAGCCACCCAGGCACCCCTGCATGATTCTTAATCTAGGGGTAGGTATATGTATATGCATGTATGCATATATACATATATGTGTATCTTATATGTATCTTTATATACATGAGAATGTGCATTATTCCTAGCATGATTCTTAATCCAGGGATATGTGTATGCATGTGCATGTGTGTATGTATACTTATATATAGATCCTTATATATATGAGAATATGTATTTATTCTCATATGACCCTTAGTCTAGGGATACCTACCTGAGGTCCCAGATTCCTAGGGTCTTCACATCACAGGAGAAGCAGAAACACACCCATAGGGGAGAGTGGACTCAGACATTTCCCAAAGGGACCAGTCAGAGCTGTAAATTGAGCATGGGTGCCTGAATGAAGAGACTGGCTTAGTGCCTTACACAGGAGCCCCCAGGCATGAGAGGAAAAGCTGCTCCCGAGTCACTGCACTTTGGAGGAGACCCTAATCCATATGTACAGGTCACCATGTTACTTCTATCCAAGCAGGAATTGTACCAGCCCAAGGGCCACCCTGTGCTCTTGTCCAGGATACTCTAATATCCTTTTGCATGCAGTATTGGGCAGGCAAGGTTCAGATTCTAAGTAAAGTGAATGAACAGAAGAATACAAACTTGTAGGCAGTGTTTGCCCTGGTGATTGAAGTCCATTGCTGTACCTATTAATAACCCACCTACGTGAGTGGCCTTGTAGGGATGGGACCCTAAATCCTGAGCTGAAACCCTGTCCTTCCTCAATCACCCAACTGCACTGTGGACAAGGCCAAGCAAGTGGCCCCTGTGACTTTGAACCCAAAACCTTATGTGGAAGCCCAGTCCTAGTGACTAGAGAGCCCCAAGGCTACATGCCCAAGGCCAGGACCAGAGTAGATAGAGCTGTCTCTTTTTCCCTTTCCCTATGGATGCACCATATATTTCTGCATTGTCTTTGCTCTCCAGTGGACAGGAAAGATAAGCCTAAGGAAAAGCATTCCAGGGAAAGAAAGGGCAAAGGGGGTGGCCTCAGTGGTGTGCTGGAGCTGGCTCCTATGGTCTCAGGAGAGCCACAGTGTGTGTATCTCTTCCCAACATCATGTTCAGTGACTTCACATTGGTAGCTTGAAACCAGCCACAGAGGGAGTGTTTACACCACAGAAATTGGCAAACATACAAGCCAGAATGTTTGGTTTGTTTTGTTTCCCAGAGATCTGTGGTTAAACATTCACCAGACAACACCAGCTTGGCTGGATGTCTAATGCAGTTGTCCTGCCCATCCCTGGCTTCTCATGGTGAAGATGTGTTCAAAGGAGCAATCTCTGGTCCATTACGCTGACTTGTTTTGTGAGAAAAAGAGAATTGAAAGAGACAGAGAGGGAGAGAACATCCCCATGTTGAGATCAAAGTTTTAATCACTTTGTTTATCACATGACCTTCCTTCTGTACTTCTTCCCACAAAGTTGACCTTGAGCCTGTCTCATCCATGCCAGCTCTTCTTGTACAGGGAGAGGAGAAATACACCAGAGACCTCAGATCTCTCAACAGGATTTCAACCTAGCATTGGTACACATCTTTTAAATGTTCAATAGCTCTCCACAGCACCTCGTTATGTCCTGTGGACCGACAGACTGGGATTTAAACCCGTCAATTATAGACAGTTACACTGCACATTGAAAGCCTGGGACACACGGTGGCAGAGCCGGGATGGAAACTGGCAGGCCTCATAATCATCTCCAATATAAAATGGACACATCCCTCCCCACATGCGAGTGGTGCTCTAGTTTCACCTGAGAAACACCGGAATTGGGTCACAGGGAATTTACCTGTGATGCAGAGTGGCATGGCACGGGAGTTAATGATCTGGCGGGTAGCATGTGGAGACAGGGTAATTGAAGGGTTAGCACCATGAGGCGGTGGGGTAATTGCCAGATAGATGGTAGAGGCTTTTGTTTCAGGTCCAGACAGCAATTAAAGACCCTGGCACAGTGCTTACTAACCAGACATCCAGGTGTCTACAGGACTGTCCACACATTGTAGCCCTCGTAACCTCCCCACACACACCCCGCCCCCACCAGCCAGCACCGCCTCTGCCAACAGCCCCCTAGAGATGAGTGAGGGTAGTCCTCTCTCTGCTCAAAGCTGAACAGTTTTGTCCAACACATTATATTCTGCAGTGGAGAGCTGCAGAATTCCTTTTTTCCTAACAAAGATCTAAAAGTCTAATTTAAAAAGACAGTGTCATGATTTGCTACAAGTTTCCCCAGTCTGGGAGCGGCCTGGGGACCTGCGGACATGTTTTGTTGGCTAGCTTTTTTCCAATTTCCTTGTCAGCAGTATTTCCACCTCCCTGTTTTCAAACGTTGCTTTGTTCTATCTTTTGAAGACTCCAACCAGTGCCTGTTTGTATAGTAAACTCCCAGGAGGAAATCAAGTCTTATCTGTCAGTTCAGGACGTTTTCCACTTATTTTTAAGGAAGAAAAGTCAACAACTCAAGAACTATTAAAAAGGAGTGAACAACAAAATGGCAGGTAGCTGCTTTAATTTTCTTTCAAAGGCCTCCTGGCCAGGCAGCCTGGAGGAGGCCAGCTTATGGACTGACATTCAGATTATCTGCAGGCAGCTGTCCAGTACATGGCCCTATTTCCCAGACCTCAGTCATCTGTTTACTACCATATGACCAACCATTTACTTGTCACTTTTTTCTTTACATTGATGCATGTAATTTTACTTGGGTAAATGTGTTTTAAAAGGAAACTCTGAGTCAAGGGCAAGAACTCCTTCTTTTATACCTAGAAAGGATTTACAGAAATGTACTTGGGGAGGGACCCAGAGAGCACCGTGGTAAGATGGGTACTGGGGAAATGCAGTTAGGGAATGCAGCTGGCAAAGGAGTATTTGGGTGTCAATGGCTCCTTGCTGCCATGCATAACTAACTGTCCCCAGTCCCACCTGCCTCAAAGAGAGATTGCCTAGGTCATAATCCCAAGAGCTGGACGATAGAAGCCTATTTCCCCCATGTGAAATATACATATACATACAAGTGTTTGCATCTCTTCTCCTAAGTGCCTTCTCTCCTTTCTCTCCCCAGTACCACCCCAAACTCTGGGGCTGTACACTGACTCAGGCTCCCAGGGAGAGTAGAAATACTTGTGATCACCAGGACAGGCAACCACAGGAGTGAAGTTAAAAATAGATTCTTTATTGTACAGAAACATGGATCATGTGCCTCTTCCCTTCTAACACCATGCAAGATACCTGCAGGTGTATTAATTAAAGCATATTATAGTTCTGAATTATTTTGTGCCCAATAACTTATAGACTATGGGAACATTGAGAGAAGGGAAATTAATATTAATCAGAGAAATTACAGAAAACTTTAAGCAGAATGCATTTGCTCTGAATTTAGAAGGATGGATTAAATTTTGATGGGAGGTCATGGTTGAATGAGGGGGGTCTAGTTGAAGGGAAGAGCATGAATGAGGCAAGGAAGAGCAAAAGTGTCAGGGAACAGCAAGTATTGGGTATGAATATACATTGAATAACAAGTGCAGAGGGCAGTGGAAAGAGTCAAATTAGGAGACAAAATTGAAAAATTAGGCTAAGAATAAACATGCTTTATGCTTGATGCAATGGAGAACCATCAGAGAGTTTCTGCAGAGAAAGAACAACAATCAGATTTACGATTCAGAGTTGACTCTAGCAGCCGTATGCACAACTGGAGAGACAAAACCATTTATGGGGCTATTATTATAGTGCACGTAGTGTGAGGACCACATCCATTCATTCATCAGCCACACAACAATTGTTGAGTCTCTCCTCTGGGGACAGAATGGTGGACAATAAAAACTTACAGTCTACTGGAGAATATATCTTGATCAAACAGTCATGCAAATAAATTCAAAATTGTAGTGGCCTTAGGTGCCCATTTGGAAGATACATGAGTGTGTTTAACAGAAAGATTTGACTTGGTCTTGGAACTTTTCCCCAAGGAAATGACAGTTGAGCCAAGGTCTAAAAAAATTAATGCAATTAGCTTGGCATAAAACAGAAGATTTTTCCCTGTAGAAAGAATATGCTAAAACCCTCTGATGGCAGAAACATGACATATAGGAAAGAAATGAGAAAACTCCAGCACTGGAAAACAATGGTGGGTGGACATTTAGAGCCAAAGAAGTCAAATCATGTAGGGTCCCTTAGCCTATGTTAAACTATTTTTGCCTTTTTTCCAACAGCAAATGGAAGAAGGACACTGAAGGGTTTTAAACAAAAAGGTGATATGATGTGTTTGCATTAGATAGATAGGTAGATGATAGAGGTTAGGAAGATAGATGATGGATGATAGATGATAGAGAGATAGAGAGATACATACATACATACATACATACATACATAGAGGGGGGCAACATTCAGTATGGAGAATCCCACTATGAAGCTATTGTCATGGGTCAAGTGAGAGATGAATCATAGCCTGGACAGGGTAGTGGTGGGGGAAGTAAAGAGAAGTAGATAAGGTCAAAGATATTTAAAAGTGAAATCAATAGGATTTGGTTATAGACTGAATATGGGGAAGAGAAGAGAGGGAGGTATCAAGGGTGAGGTCCAACTTATACAGCTGAATAGGCAGTGGTTATGTTCCTTGAGACAAGGAACGATGGAAGGTGTGTAAGAGCACAAATGTGTGTGTGTGTGTGTGTGTGTGTGTGTGTGTGTGTGTGTGTTGGCACATGCAGAAACCACAAGTCCAGTTCTGAAATGTTAAGTTCAGGCTGCATCTTTTCATACCAAGACCAAGAGTAACTGTCAAGTCAATAGTATGTAGGAAGGTCTGGAGCTCAATGAAAATAGCAAGGAAAGGAAGGCATCAGAGCAGCAAGGTGCCATATAAACCATTTTTGGACCAATAAAGTTCAGGTATCCCAAGATAAATATCCCAAAGATAGCTGCTATATTCTGATTATATTGAGATGTTTTTATTTGCAAGTAACTGAATGCCTTAATTCAAACTGAAAAAAATAATGAGAAAGTTACTCTCTCATGTATTTGGAAGAAGTAAGGTAGGGTGGACATGTGTACTGTTCATCCAAAGACTCAATAATGTCAACATTTCTATCCCTGTGCTTGGCCATTCCTAGTATTATGTCTATCCTCAGAGGATGAAGGCCTCCACAGGTCCCAGGGTTACCTCTAAACTTGACAATGCCCAGAGAAAGAAAACATACCAGTTTTGTGTGTGTGTTTCTTCTCTCAAGTCTCATTAGTTGGGATTAGCTCATATGCCAAGGCCTGGATCAATCACTGGCAAGAGGATGGGATAACAGTGACTGGCTTTGACTAATGATGCATGACTTTGACTAATGGTGGATGTTGGAGAGTCAATTACTGTGTCATTTAAAACTATAATAGATAAGATTAGATAGGTGATGGATGGATAAATAGATAGATGATATATAGATAGATAGATGATAGATAAGCAGATAGACATAATAATAATAGGCAATCATTGAAAGTTAGGTGTGTCAATATTACAGTAAATTCTTTACATATATTGTTTCATTTAATCCCCACCATAGTCCCAAAACACAGGTTGTATTTTTTTTATTCCCATTTTACTGATGCAGAAACAGAGATTCAGAGAAGTTAAGTGATTTGCTCCAGATTACACAAGTAAGTGGTTCATATTTCATCACATTTAATTACAAAAACCTATGAACTTAACAGTTGTGCAATACTGCCTTTCCCTGACCTCCACAGGGTTTTTAATATCAAGATTTTTTTTTTCCTTTTTCAACGTTTTTATTTATTTTTGGGACAGAGAGAGACAGAGCATGAACGGGGGAGGGGCAGAGAGAGAGGGAGACACAGAATCGGAAACAGGCTCCAGGCTCTGAGCCATCAGTCCAGAGCCTGACGCGGGGCTCGAACTCCCGGACCGCGAGATCGTGACCTGGCTGAAGTCGGACGCTTAACCGACTGCGCCACCCAGGCGCCCCAATAGCAAGATTTTTAAGAAAGGAAACGTTATCTCATAAACACACATATACATGCGTACAGAAAACACGTATGTATATACAACAATCTTTTTGCGAAGATTCCTTTCTGAGTTCTCTCCTTTTGTTTTGTCATAAGCATTTTTAAGTATGTGTTTACTTTGTAATTATAGATTAGATTAGATTTTCATGCTCTTTTCCCTCTTAGCACAATGTTGTACATATTTTTACTGTTTCTCTGTTCTTTAGAATCACTTCTTAATAACTATTTCCATGAGCAACTATGCAATGATTATGTAAGCAATTATTCTTACACTGTTGCATGGTATTTCTAATTTTAAGTAATATTGATAACACTGCCTATGAGAATTTCAGGCTTGTCAGGCATTTTCCCTCTTTCATTTGGGTTGTTTCCTCATTTTCCATACAGATGAGGGAAAATGCCGGGCCAACAGGTATGAAGCATCTTATAGTTCTGGAAATGTCCTGCCAAATTGCCCTGCAAAAACGCTGTACTCATTTGCACCACCACACACAGTCTGTAAGTACAGCATTAATAGAGCTGTCCAGCCTGCGTGGGTTGTGTGGAAGACTGCTATTTTTTATTACATAATAGAGATAAAATGGAACCTGTGTATTTTCTCCTGATAACGGAGGTTGAATATTTTCCCATATATTTAATTCCTACCTGTATTTCCTCCCATGTGAGGAAATCCCCTCTTCCCACCTTTCCTCTGTGTGATTTAGGAGTTCTAAATGCTGCGCTCTGAGGGTGGCCTGGGAGGTGGGTCCATGGAGGGAGTGCTCGTGTGAGATGGAAACGTCCCTTGAAGCGTGGGCTTTTTGAGGCCTGGGAACCCATTTTGAGCACACGGGCAGCAAAGCCACAGATGTGAGGGCCCTTAATGGGGCTCTTAGGGGAGATGCTGTTATTAAGATTTATTTGGCCCCTTCCAGGCTGTAAATTCATTTCGTAGTTCAGTTTCACCATGTGCCATAAATAACCAGAGTCACCCGGGCACAGAAACCAGCTGAAATTAGACTTAAAAAAATACTAATAACCTGGTGCAGTTACTTGATTCCTGCGCATATCATGCACCAAGGTCACCCTTGACCCCCCCCCCCCAACCTGCATGCACACACACATGTGCACGCAAATGCACACACGTACACACACCCACACACTGTGGTTGCCTGAGAAGAATACGGCCTTATAGGACCATTCTAACCAAGTACAAGAGAATGAAGACAGATGTTGGCAAATAAATAATTGCTGGAAAAAAATTAACATTTTTCCATAAGCAACTCTTAAGATGTAATAGAGTATTTCCTGGGAGGTACAGGAGAAAAATAAAAAGTAGGGTCACGGAAAGAGGGGCGTGCCGCCGGCTTCTCCTATCACTGCCGTCATCATAGGTGAGGAAACACGCAGCTTTCATCAGGTAACTCAGTGGGAAGTGAAGATTAATAAACACACACAACCAAAATCAAGACAAAGCCCAATCGGGGGCATGACGTAGTGACTCAACTTCGTAATCAAGGGCTTAAAAAGCAGCCTCAGCCCCACTCCATTTGGAGTGGTTCTTAATGATTTAGGGGCCTGGAAGTTTCCATACAAATTATGGAGATACATACTATGCCGCTGGACCTTGCAAGATGAATTCAAGCAGGAATTTTAGGTGATATGTCTGCCCCACAAGTCCCTCCCATGTGGTTAGTAATGAGGATTAACTCTGGGAGCAATCCTGGCTACACCCCAGCGTGGTGGCAGGTCCTGATCTCAGGTCAGCCTAACTCCAAAGTCCTGGTCTTTTCCTGCCTTGTGTGATGATACACTTAGTTACCATGTTAGTATCATGGTTTGGGAAATTTCTCCAAGCACTGTCTCATTAGATTTTCACTCAGCAAACATTTTGAGGGCTGCTATGGGACTGAATGTTTGTGTCCCTGCAAAGTTCCTATGTTAAAATCCCACCCCCCAACACGATACTATTAGATAGAAAGTGGAGGTCTTTGGTATTGAGTAGTCATGATGGTGGAGACCGCATGAATGGGATTAGTGCCCTTATAAAGAAGACCCCAGAGAGATCTGCCTTCCCTTCCACTAGGTGAGCACACAGTGAAAAGATCGCCATCTATGAACCAGGAAGCAGAACTCACCAGAGAACAAACCTGCCACCAGTTTGATCTTGCATTTCCAGCCTCCAGAAGTATAAAAATTAAATGTCTGTTGTTTATAAGCCACACAGTTTTATGGTATGCTGTTATAACAGCCTAGAATGGACTAAAACAAGGGCCTACTCTATGTCGAGCACCATGTTTGTGACTAAAACACAAACCTTACCCTCAATGTGCTTCAGATCTGGTGCAGGGAAGAGAAAAAAATTCTTAATGAAAATTGGTATGAAAAACACCACAATGGGGGTGGTCAGAGATGCTGTGGGGACACTCATGAAGAGCTTGACTCTCTCTTAAGAAGCGGAGACTCAGAGAATTTTCCTGATTTGTCCACACTCACACAGCTAGTAAGCAGCAGAGCTGGTACCAGCATCTGCCAAATACCCACATCCCCCTGGGTGTCAGTTTTCTCATCTGTAAAGTGGGAATAGTGTGACCTACCTCATAGGCTTGTGGTAAGGCCCAAGTTAGGGAATACATGTGACGGTATTTTATGAAATGTAAGTGCTATTTGTGGTCCCTCTCATTGTTATTTTCAGGCTATTCTAGACCAGCCAAAGGATTTGGGAAGGGAAAAGAGAGAGAGAGTTATAGAGATCAAAATGTGGGTCCAATATGATCAGTTTATCAGATTTAATTAAAAAACATTTTTAATGTTTATTTATTTTTGAGAGAGAGAGACAGAGTGCAAGCAGGGGAGGGGCAAAGAGAGAGAGGGAGACACAGAATCTGAAGCAGGCTCCAGGCTCTGAACTGTCAGTGCAGAACCCGACATGGGGCTCAAACTCATGAACCGTGAGATCATGACCTGAGCCAAAGTTCGATGCTTAACTGACTGAGCCATCCAGGCACCCCTATATGATTTAACTTCTATGTTCATTCATATAATCAATTAAAATACATCAAAGGCTGGGGTGCCTGGGTGGCTCAGTCAGTTAAGTGTCTGACTCTTGATTTCAGTTCAGGTCATGATCTCACGGTTCTTGAACTGAGCTCCGCATCAGGCTCTGCACTGGCAACACGGAGCCTGCTTAGGATTTTCTCTCTCCCTCTGTCTCTGCCCCCTCCCTCACTTGTGCTTGCTCTCATTCTCTCAAAAATAAATAACAAATAAACTGAAAAAATTTTTTCACATATCAAAGGCCTATAATGTACATGGCACCCTAATAGGATCTAGTGAATAAAGCAGGGAAGTCACCAATTGCACATTCCTCAGGCAATAAATAATCTTCACATATGTCACAAAGGCAGAATTTGGGGAACGTGAAGGCTTACAGAAGGGAGACGGATGTCTTCCAAAAGCATAGGGAATGTTTCCCTGGGGAGGTGTGCTCTAGTTGAGAGCCAAAGGTTGGGTAAGAGTTCTGGGTAGGAGGAAGAGCATATGAAAGGGGCCTGGGGCCAAGAAGGAATGGCTGCAAAATCCAAAGTAGCTGGAGCCAAGGAGCAAGGTCAAGAGTGAGGGAAGCTAATATCCCATATACACAATGCAGGGAAGGGGCCGGGGGGAGGGGTCCATCCAAGCAATGGGAAGTCAATAAAATTCTTAACACAAAAGTGTGCCATTGAATGATTTACCTTGTTAAAAGCTCATTGCATCTTGGTGTGCTGGGACTAGATGGAAAGGAGGAAAGACTGGATGTGGAGATACCAATGAGGAAGTAATTGCTCTGGTCCAGGAAAGAAAGGATGGAGCTTGGACTATGGACTTGGCAGTGGAGATGGAGTATCTCAAGGGTCATATGCTAGAGAAATACAAGATCCTCCCAGTTACAAACCTTTCGCATCAAACTGTGTGTTCACACACACCCCCACAGGCCAGCCCCTTGCACGTAAAGGAGTTCTCAATTTATGTGTTTCTTTGAGCTGACTTCTAGATGGAATGTACCAGCAGTGAGCATCCCTAAGTTCTCAGATGGGTGTGAATTGAAAAGCACCAAAAAGAAAAATGCTTGAATCCAATCCAGACTGTTTTTCCTCTTCTTAAATGTAGGCCCTTCTTGTCATCTAATTCTGAGTGATTCTCAGATGAAGGCAACTTAACCTGTGTCGTGCCATCGAAACCATATCTGCCGGGAGGAAATTAAACTGCTGTGTCCGTGCAATGTAACACTTGGCAGAATAGAGACAGTGCTTCATGCTCTTGTGCTGGCATCCAGTTTTTTAATAACCACGTCTATTCAGTCAAGACATCCTCATCACTCTCCCAGAGAAATGCTTCCCCCCACCTCTTCATCTTACATATTTCAAGAGCCTATAGTGCACTCTGAGTAGGACAGAGAACAGGGATGATGGCCACCTCTTTGTGTGGACTTCTGAGATCATGCAGAGGGCAGTTATAGTATGATTTTTGCCTGGGCCATCTCAACAGCCATGTTGTAGGCAGACCACTCCATTTAAGAGATGGGGAAACTGAGGCCTACTGAAGCCGATGAGGTGGTGGCACTTGTCATGTGGCAAGTTTCCTAGAGGCTAGGCTTGAGATAAGGGAGAAACATGGAGAGGAGAGAGGGAGGGAAGAAACTAGACCACACATGGCTTCACTCAAAGCCTACACTCGGCCTGATTCCTCTAGGAATCAAGGGAAGAAATTGCAGCATAGAAGTTGTCCTTCCCAAATGCAAGAGAGCTGGAGACTTGGTGCCATGCAACAGCCATTGGTCACGGGGTTCCCCCCCGAGGTGAGTGGGGACTTTAATCCATGTTTCTGACATGGATCCTAACTCCTATAAAGTTAGAGTTTGCTGGACATTACAACCTGAAAACATTTTCGTCTCTGCCACCTTGAACCCCAGAAGTGTGTGCTTGGTGGAAAATTCAAGAACGGAGTATGGAGAGAGAAGTAAAATGATGGCCATGGGCCACAGACTGATGTTTTCCAGGCTAGTGGCTATAGCCCCTCATCTTTGCATCTCCAGTACCCAGCCAGCAACTGGCATTTAAAGTCCATACAAAGAAAGAGAAAGAAGGAAAAGGGAGGTAGAGAAAGAAGAGGGAACAGGTCAGTTGGGTAAGTATTGAGGAAATACCATAGTTATTTCATTTTAATGCCTTTGATTCTCCAAATTTCCTAACTTTAGATAGTATCAAGGATACTTCTAAAGATGTACAAATGAACCTGCAAAAATGGACAGATGAAGAAGAAGCCTCCAGAGAAAGAGGAGATCAAGCAAGGGAAACCAATGTCTCAGAACCCATTTGAGGTCAACGGGTATGGTCAGCAGTGTCACATGTGCCAAGAGGTCAAACAGAGAAGGGTGAAAGAGTTCTTACTGGATATGTCAACAAGGAGATGACAGGCAACTCCTTGATTCCATGAGCTGTCATTCATTCCCGTGGCCATGGCCTCCCCATGGGAGCACTGGCAGGGGCTGCAGTGTGGAGGATGCAGATAGGAGAGGGAGGCAGTGCTGGAGAGAAGGGACCCAAGGAGCATTCACACATCCCCATGTGGAGAATGGTAGCCCGCTTAAACTGCACCTTCAGCACACCCCCTCCCAAGTCAGGAATTGGAGCTAAGAGTAAAAACATTCCATATGTTCTGATTAGCTACTACCTCATTACCATGCTTTGCCTTGCAATGTAGCCTTTCAGTTAATGAAATGTGGTGCTGGGGCAAATGAGTGCATGTAGGAGAGGGGGACTCTGATGGTGGCACTGAACTTGACTTTTTCCCACTTGTGATTCCTTCTCCCCCCACCTCCATCTCAGAAAGAGAAAGAGCTAAGAGAGAAGAGGAGAAAAGAGACAGAACTTGAAACAGCCTCCAAATCCAAACAACGAAAACAGCAATTGCTATATTTCAAGCCAGTGCAAATTAGACTAAGCGGCCACAGAAGCCAAATGGAAATCGTAATTCTTCCAGTCCCTTGCTGCTCCGACACGTGTAATAGGTTTGGCAGGGAGTCAAGGAAAACGGGGGCCAAGCCGCGGTATGTTTCAAAGAATCTAAAGGCTGCTCGCTATGGGGAAGCCAGATTTCTGCCCAGCTCGGAGGAGGGACGTCTGGACCAGGCTGGACTGGTCCCATTCACCACCGGAGGAGGGTTCTGGGTCTCTTAGAGACTGGAAGCCTAGAAGAAGAGGCAGATATGTTCAGTGTGAACAGGAGTCCTGCATGGCCAGGGCAGAGTTTGAGGGGGGAGGCCTGCAGACCACCCAGAACCAGAATATTGTAAAACAGGCTCTTTCCAGGAAGGTAGAGATGGTGCAGAGGAGGCTGCCAGGAAATGCTCCTGGTTAGATTTGTCACAAAAGAGAGGGAGGAGAGGAGAGGATATGAGAGGGAGCTATCTCTTCTCTGTTCAGGTACTCTGCTAGGTATTCTCATGAACCCCCAGGATACCTGTCAGTCCTCCTGTTTCCCAGAGGAAAGTGAGAGCCAGAGAGTTCACAGGGCTCACCTAGGTTCAAAGACCCTTGAGAGTTAGGACTTAGACCCAGTTCTTCCTGACTGCAAAGCTCATGCTCTCTCCTCTACCCCAAGGTTGGCAAACTTTTTCTGTAAAGCTCCAGAAAGCAAATATTTTCAGTTCTGCAGGCCAGATGGTCTCTGCTGCACCTACTCAACTCTGCTATTGTAGTGAAAAAGCAGCCATAGAGCCATAGACAATATGTAAACAAATGGGCACGGCAGTATTCCAATAAAACTTTATTTACAAAACCAAAAAGTGGGCCAAATTTGGCATGTGAGACATAATTGGCCACCCCTGCCCCACACTAATACAAAAAGAAACAAAAAAAGGATACTGCAGGGACTCACACAGGAGGGAGGGGAAGTAATCTTAACACTGCACCAAATGCTACCAGAATAAGTGTACTGACAAACCAGCTGGCCATATGGCATAAGGGTTCGAGCACAGGTTTTATGTAACTCTCAGTCTTGTGTAGGAGTCCGGCTTTGCCCCTATACTGGTTAGATAATCTGGGGCAAATTACTTGACCTTGTTTACTCTTTGTTTCATCTTGTATTACATGGAGATGACAGCTGAGCCTGTCTCAGCAGTTTTACAAGAACTAAATGAGGTAACACTTGTAATGTGCTTCGCATAGTCTCTGACATGGAATAAACATTCAGTAAATATTAGCTGCAATTATATCAGAAGACACTTAATCATCAGCAGCCCCGCAAAGTGGCTCTCATCACCTGTGCATCATGGATGAGGATGAAAAGTCTCTGGTAGGATTAAGGATGATGCCTGAGGTCATGAAGCTGGAAAGAGTCAGCACTGGCTGAGAAGCTGGAATCCCCTTGAGCCTCAAGTTCCTGTGCATTTCACCTCACTGTGAGAGGAAGGACATACCCAAATACAGGACTTCTGGTAGACAGAAGCATGAGGAGAAAGACCTCACTGCCAGCACCAAACTTTGGGGACTTGATCCTTCCCATGTTGTCTTCAGAGTCTGAAAGGATCATTGTCCAGAGCTTCTGCCTGGATCAGGGGTCAGTCCTGCTGGGCTCTGGAGTCCATACTCTTGATTTTAATGGCCCTAAAAATATCTGGGTGTGAAAGACCACCTCCTCTGAAAGCACTGCACTGCTGTGGACACCTGTGGGCGCAGAGTTGACCAGCTGGCTACCTTCACTGGTGCGTACTGTTCTGGGATGTGGCAGGAAAGGGATAACGGTATTCTATCCTTTAGGGAAGGCAGGTAGCAAAGCCACCAGTGTTCTAATGTTTCAGGAGCTGAGTTATTAAGTGCTCATGCTTCAAGTACACTGGGCAGAAAGCTCCGGCAGAAAAAGATGAGGGCTCTTAATTCAGAAAAATTAAACGGAATTTGAAAAATCACGTCTTTGCTTGCTTCCTGGTATAGTCCCTCTTTCTGCATCTTTGGGGGGTGTATATTAGCTTCCTGTGGTATCTGCAACAAATGGCCACAATGGGGGCTGGGGAGCTTAAAAAAAACCAAGACTTTATTCTCTCATAGTTCTGGAGGCTAAATGCCTGAAGGTCAGGTGCACCCGGTCTGTACTCCATCTGGCTGGCTGGGGAGCAATGCTGTTCCTTGCCTCTTCTAGCTTTTGGTTCTGGGACTTGCAGCCCCCTCAGGACATTGGACCCAGATAACCCAGGATGACCTCCTCATCTCAAGATCGTTAGCTTAAGTACATCTGAGAAGACTCTCTTTCCAAATAAAGTCACATTCACAGGTACTGGGGATTAGAATGTGGGCATATCTAGTGGATGGGCCCTATTGAATCCTACCTGGAGTGTCTCATGGTCTGATTCAGAACCAAAGCAGTGTTCCCTGATTCCAGAGAATCCCTAAATGTCCGAGTGTGATGGGGCAGTGGGGGGCTACCACTGCCCCCTCTCTACTGCTCGTTCTTTTTTTCCTATGAGAAGTACAATAATTTGCCCCAAGTTGCACTATTCCCAGCAGCAGAGCTGAGCCTAGAATCCGGCCCTCCCAGCCCAGCTCTCTCCCTTGTACTTTTCCACTGCTCTCCCTGGGGAAATCAATGCACGTCCAGGGCTCTACCCACCCCCCACCCCCATGTTTCTGCTTGGTCCGATTAGGTCAACCCCAGCTAGTTCAATGCCATTGTGCTTTTATAAAATACACCATGCTGTCATTCCGGGCCAATGTCATCTTTTCCTTAGAACTTGTGTTGCAGTGGACTTCCATTCAACTTCAAACATAGCTTTTGGAGCACAGAATCGTAGGTTGACCAAACTGATTCTTCTTCCTCTTTCCTGTCTGCTCAGGTGATGATTTATGGGCATCCAGATGGACATAGGAAGAGGTTGGTTGAATATTGGCATGGTGGCTGCAGACAAAAGAGAAAGGCCTCTGTCCCATTATTCCCCATGAGCACAGTCCCCACCAGATACTGATGGCAGAAAATAAACAAAGGAGGCTTGAGGCCTTTGAAGGGAGCCCGCTGTCAAGCCTCTGTAGTTTTACAGAAAACTGATGGTGTGCATATTGTGTTACAAACACCGTGCAAGCACATTTTTATGAAAAAATAAATGATCGATCAATAAATATCTATTAAGTGCCTATCATGCATTCCTGCCCATGTAAGCAGAGCTGATAGTTTAAAAGAGTTTCCATAGGGCAAGAATTTCTTGTTTATCTACCCAGCTATGATGGGAATTTGGAACAGCAATGACTAAAATCACATCACTAATACAAGAAATCTCATCAGAAGATGGTGTTGTGGTCATAGTGGGAACTAGCATGTATGCACAGCTCTGAGGGCTGAGGAGCCAGACCTTGATTGCATAGAAGCAAGAATGTGCCCTCCCCGAAGTCCATTTCCTGAGGCAACCTGGGCAGGGAGTGTTCAGCTGCAAAAACACAGAGAAACCGTGAGGCCTGACTCTCGAAATAGCTGCACTTTTCCCATGTAGTTGAGGTAAATGGAGTTTTGCTGAGTGAGGTTGCCCAGAAATTCCCACTGCCTGTCAGCAGCAAAATACTTAATGAAGCAACACACTTAATAGAGGATATGTGTGTGCCACGGTGTGTTCTCTTAATTAAAATTTTAATATGTTTGTGGCAGGAGGGCTTGAGGAAAGGGAATTAAATGCCTTTAGAGTGCTTCATATGATGCCAGGTATGGGGGAAACGCCTAGTAAATGGTACTGTTGTCTGAAGCTAACTACCTCAGAGGATTCCCTGAAGGTGGTAAGGGAGACTTGGGCCCATGGCACATCTGATGCCCCCGACTCAACTCAATGTCTTGAAGGTAAAGGCTTAGTTCTGTCCTCTCGGTCTCTAGTCCCTAGATCTCTGCCTGGAAAAGAGTAGGCTCAGGACGAGTGCCTGGCTGGTTCAGTGGACACAACCATGGCCCCCTAAAAAGTGAAGAATGAGACTATTTACCAGCTTATCAGGAGACCGAGTTCTAACTAGTGTGATAGTAAGAAGGGCATAGCTCTTGCCTAGGCTTTGGCGTTTTCATCTGAGGAATGGGTTTTTCTAACCACTTGACCTCTGTGATACACTCTGGTCCACACACATGTCACTGATCCCATGACTGCTTGTTCAAGGCCATAAATCTTAGTTAAATTGCATTGGGGTTGGCGTCATTACACTAGATTTCCGAGAAACGAAGAAGATGATCCTTTACCCTAACATGCTTTTCCAATTTAATGGGGGAACTAGAGCTTACTCCACATGGAAAATATTAAAGAATAATTAAAGAGTTAAAAATAATATGTTGTTTATGGCTAAATATAACTCTAAACAAGACATTATTGCTAACAGAATAAATAGTCTAGGTCAAGGGACAGCAAATTACTGCCCAGGAGCCAAATTCAATCCTCACCTGATTTTGTAAAGACAATTTTATTAGAATACAGCCACCCTTTTTGTTTCAGTACTGTTTGTGGATACTTTCCTAGCAAGATAGCAAAGCAGCTGTGGCATAAACCATGTGGCTCACAAAGACCCAAATATTTACTATCTGGCCCTGTGCAAAGTTTTCCGTCTCCTGGCCTATATGAAAAAGGATATATCTTCAAAGGAGGCTACATTATGGTGAACTTCAACGGTCTGGAGGGGCACCTGGGTGGCTCAGTCAGTTAAGCGTTTAACTTCTGTTCAGGTCATGGTCTCACGGTTCGTGAGTTTGAGCCCTGTGTCGGGCTGTCTGCTGTCAGCACAGAACCTGCTTCAGATCCTCTATCCCCCTTTCTCTCTGCTTGTCCCCCTCCCCTGCTCTCTCTCTCTCTCTCTCTCTCTCTCTCTCTCTCTCTCTCTCAGAAATAAATGGTATGGGAGGACTCTCTGGGGGCAAAAAAGGTTTTGGAGAGAGCCCTAAGAAGTTGGCAGGTAATGGAGAGGCAAAGAGAAAGCAAGAATCCTAGAATGGAGGGAACCTTAGAGACACCTATGCAGCTGGTCCTCAGGATGGAATCCTCTTTGGATGGCACCTGACAGATGCCTGTTCAGACAGTCTATGCTGGAACTATTGCAGTGCACAGACGCACCATGCAGGATGACAACAGCAACCAGGCGCCCCGCCCTGGGCCAGTGAGCCATGAAGGCAAGTGAGCACTTGCTTCTAAAAGACTGAAATCTACTTCTCTGTGACTTCTGCTTGGCTGTCCTTCCAGGGGTCAACCCTCAGGTATTTGGAAAAGTAAATTAGTTGCTTCCGGAGTCCTCTCTACAGCAGACTAGACTTCTCGTAAAGCAGTTCTCATATATGGTTACCAGGCTCTTGACCATCATCACTGGCCTTCTCTAAACACACTCTTGTCTGTGAATACCATTCCCGGGACAGCACCACAAGCTGACCTCACCACTGCGGGGGTTTGGTCTTCTGTGGATCTCTGGCTCTCTTATCTCCCTTTCCCAACTACTTCCCTCAAGTTTTTGAAAGAGCCCTGGTTTTAGCATCTTGCAGACCTTCGTATAAATCCTGGCTCTCCTTTCTACATCTAAGCCTCGATTCCCTAATCTCTTAAATACAGATGGTATGACAAGTGCACAGGACATACTAAATACTCACTAAATGGTAGCTATCATTATGTTCTAGGCAGCCGCTTCTACTAATGAAATGTGAGAGCTCAGGGCAATCAGTCTGTACTCCTTGCCAAAAGTCTTTGCATCTATTTCCATTTTTAAAAAGTACAATCTCTATAGATGTCCACACTCTAATCCCTGGAACCTGTGAATATCTTACCTCCCATGGAAGAAGGGACTTTGCAGAAATGGCTGCTTGAATTAAGGACTGTGAGATGGAGAGATTGTTTTGGATGACCTGGGTGGACCAATGTAATCACAAAGGTCCTTAGCGGCAGAAGAGGAAGGCAGAAGAGAGGTCAGAAGACTACGATAAAGACTTGGAACGCCAAGGAATGTGGTCAGCCTCTAGAAGCTGGAAAAGCCCAGGAAACAGATCCAACCCAGAGTCTCCAGCAGGGAGCACAGTGATATCAACCCCTTGGTTTTAGCCCAGTGACACCTGTGTCTGACTTCTAAACTCTAGAACTTTAAGATGATAAATTTATGTTGTGTCAAGCCACTAAATTTGTGTAATTTGTCATGTATGGCAGCAAGAGAAAACTAATACACTCAAGAAAAACAGGAAGATGTGAAAACAGGAGAAAGCGTTTGTCAAGAAACCCCATGCAGGTTAGAGGTTCAGGAAGTAGCAGGTGGCTGTTACAAGAATTACTGGAATTCTAAAGGAGACCAGAAATCCTGGTCTTCTTCCTGCTGATCCTCACCTTCTATTTCCAGTTCCACTCCCCATCATAAGAGCCAACAGGCACTAAGATGGTATTTCTCAAATAGGGATCCGATCCCATCATTCTTCAATGTAAAACTCTCTCTTAACTGCTCACAATCTCCATAATGATATAGCCCAAAACTGCTTGTGAGACATACTCTACACACAACCAGCTCTCTGCTTCCTCCAGGCTCCAAGATTCATTCACTGCATGGAACACACTGACACTCTAATGCTCTGTTTGGTGAATATGATGTGTCTAGTACTCTTAAGCCCCACATGCTTCCCTGCTGCTCTGGTCCCTGGGCCTGCCCCTAGCCAGCTCATGATCCCTGCACCAATCCTCAGGACCCAGATCCAGCATCTGCCTCTCTTAGAATGCTTTCTGTAGTCAACCCCCACTCCAAGCCTTGTATTTCTCTGGCAGCCATGACAGCTTGCATATTCCTCCATTATACAGACAGTGATTTTCAGTGCAGAGTCTGTTTGGCCCCCAGCTCTCAGCAGATGGTGCCTCACCTCCCCTCCTTGGGTAAAGAAGAGGTCTTGTATCTGACTTGAGCGAGGTTATCTTGGAGAGCCAAGGCTAGGAAGAGGCAACTGGCCTGTGGCTAGCAGATCTGTGGCAGAGGATCTCAGGGAAAATGGGATCTAGACCATGTAACAGAACTTTACGTGATGATGAAAGTGTGTTATAGCCAATACTACTCATTTGCCACAGGTGGCAATACAGCACTTGAAATGTGGCTCCTGTGACTAAGGAACTGGACTTTTCATTTTTTTAATTTTAAAGAATTTAAATTGATATCTAAATAGCTACACAAAGTTAACAGCTACTGGATTGTATAGCATAGCTGGTGGAAAGGCAAGGTAAAGAGCAAATCCAAAGGGATTGCAGGTTGCAATTCTGACACCACTACCCGTTTATACTGGACTTGAACAATCAAGTAAATAGATGGCAGATGGTGGAAACCAAGTTGCTCACTGTTAATGTGCAAAGTTTCAGACAAGCAAGGAGAGGGGGCTGGAATAATCCATGGGATTGAGAAAGGATCAGTGTTCAACACATAAGTATGAACTCATGTTTAGCTCAATATAGATTCAGATGTTTATTTATAGAAATATTATAGATATGTGTATATGCACCTGTTAGTATTCACACATGAATTTCCTTGCTCTGTCTCTGAAAAAGCCTGGAAGCATAGACACCTCAGAAGCAGCAAGCACATCTAACACCCAGATCTTGGTCCCTAATATTCTACAATAAAATGGACCAGGGATTCTTGGAGAAATGACTGATTCTAACATTGGGGCAGAGATATACAAGCATACACACATGATCCTGGAGCAGCTTCTAGTGATCTGAAGCAAGAAAGTGTGTGGGAGGGAGGGGGGAGACGCACAATGACGGAGTAAGACAAAGGGCCATGTGAGTCAACTGCAAGAAGACGCCCCCACCACCAGGCCAGAGCTAGAACAATTTGAGCCAAATAAGTAAGAACTGGGTGGCACCTGGGCGGCTCAGTTGGTTAAGCGTCCAACTTCAGCTCAGGTCAAGATCGCACCCCTTGTGGGTTCGAGCCCCACGTCGCATTGGGCTCTGTGCTGATAGCTCAGAGCCTGGAGCCTGCTTCAGATTCTGTGTCTCTGTCTATTTCTGCCCTTCCCCCCACCCCTCCCACACTCTCTCTTTCTTTCTCTCAAAAATAAATAAACATTAAAAATAATAAATAAATAAGAATTGGATTATAATCCAAATTATTAAACAAGTATCTAGGAGCCCATACTGACATAAATGATTGAATAAATATAAATGAGAATAGACAAATCTTCTGTACAGAAACATTTCAAATAATGAATGTGGGCATTTGTACCCTTGATGTGATGGAGAATAATTCTCATTACTTATGTGTAGATGGTGTCTGGTGTCTTTTTGCCAAAGAAAACTGTGTGGATGAAATAGGAAAATAAACTCTTTACAGCTGGAAAACCTGACAAAAATGGCCCCTGCTAGGTGATTAAGATAAACATCAATAGTCACAAGTCGTGTTGATTGCACATACTCCTAATAAGATGGGAAAAAGATAAAAATGATACTCTTTACCTGTATGGTCTTCCTTCAAAAACCCCATAACCCCAGTCTAATTATGAGAAAAATATCAAACAAACCCCAACTGAGGGATATTCTATAAAATACCTGACCAGTACTCCTCAAAACTGTCAAGTTCATCAAAAACAAGGAAAATTTTGATAAACTGTAACAGCCAAGAAGAATCAAGGAGTCATGATGCCTCAATGTTATATGGTATCCTGGATTGGTTCCTGGAACAGAAAAGGGCCATTACCTAGACATTAAGGAAACATGAATAAAATATAGACTTCAGTAAACAATAATGTATCAATATTGGTTTATTTATTGTGACAAATGCATCACAGTAATGTATAATAATAGAGCAAACTGAGTGTGGGGTATATGGGAATTCTCTGTACTATCTTCACAATTTTTCTTTAAATTTAAAACTACTAAAATTTAAAGTTTATATTTTAAAAATCCAAAGGGACTGGGGTACCTGTGTGGCTCAGTCAGTTGAGCATCCGACTCTTAATTTCAGCTCAGGTCATGATCTCATTGTTCGTGAGTTCGAGCCCCATGTCAGGCTCTGTGATGACAGTGTGCGGCATATTTGGGATTCTCTCTCTCTCTCTCTCTCTCTCTCTCTCTCTAAGTAAATAAATCAATAAAAAAATATTTTTAAAAAATAAAAGTCCAAAGGGATCAGTAAAAAGATAAAAGATTGTGATTGGTTATGTGGTGTGTGTGTGTGTGTGTGTGTGTGTGTGTGTGTGTGTGTGTTTGCGTCTTAACCTTCTTGGGGAATCCTTTCTCCACCCAACCTTAGTCCACATAGTTTGGATAAAACCTCCCTACATCCTTATTCCAGTGGAGGGAAAAGTATGATCCCAGTGTAGCCAACCAAAGTTTCCCATCGCCAGGGCTACTGTGACTGGTTCAGGTATGGGCATGTGACCCAGCCAGGCCCATGAGACTCCTTTCCAGTGTTTGTTGGACTACTAGGGAAGAGATACTCTCCCCCACCCCACCAGGATCACTGAGAGGAAACTGGCAGCCCTCCCATTACCACAAGGCAACATCTTGCCTGAAAATAGTGTCAAGACACTAAACAAAGTTGAGACAGGAATAAAGACAGAAGAGTACTGATGTTGTCCTTTCAGCTCCCAACGTGTCATGTGCAAAATGAGTGCTAGCCCCCAAATTTTGCAGTTTGATGAACCACTTGAGTCCCTTTGCTTAAGCAAGCGTGAGTTGGGGTTTCAATCAATTGCCACCACAAGAGTCTTGACCAACACACTGGGTCTGAGGATAACAGTCTAGGGCCAAAATCTACAAGAGAGACGTTGGGGGCTACCCTTATCCCCAGCCCTTTTGTTCTCATAAGGAAACTTCTGCTTCCCTGATTAAATAAGTATGTAACTCTTCCACCTCATTTCTGGATGTAGTGATGACTTATCTGACAGGTGATATCAGGAAATGGAAATAAATATGTGTAGGTCTGTCCCATCTGACCCTCCCTTTCTGACCAACCTGCTTGCAAACTGGACACTTCATAGTCTACTGCTGCCACCATGGGGCACACTCATCAGTGTCAGGGCTCATGCCTGCATTCTAATGGAGGTCTCAAGGCCTATCCTTCTCTGGTTTCACTGTTCAACCTCAATAGGATTAATGCATCTATTCTGGGTAAGGATGACAGCTTCAAAGACCCCAGCTTTCCCCTGGATGCATCATCCTGAGGTCTCAGTTCAGGAGTAAAAACTAGGATGCCTGATTGTCACTGCAGATCTAAGACACACTCCCCAATTTACTATAACCCATAATAAAAGTGATATTTTGCCTTTCAATTATGTGACATCTATTTCTCATTTGTTTTGGAGTCAAAGTTAAGAGAAATGGTGTGATTAATTCCCACTTCTCAAATTGAGGCAACAGAATGGCTTTCATGATGGAGTGTAGACAATAATGCTTATGGACATGCCATGACAAAAGTCATTTTATGCTCCTTATATAACTCCTCACCTGTGTTTGTGCAAAGAGAAATTTTCAGGACAGCACGTCTTCTTAATACTGTAAAAGGGGTCAAGAACTAGTTACTGAAAGAATAAACTCCTCTTGTTATTGTGAGCAGCAACCCAAGTACACATAGAAGACTGGCAGAAAATTTCTGATACCTTTTCTGCTGCCCTGAATGACAACTAAGTTGAAATAGAAGACACAATTACATTATACCCTAAATAGGCTATAGGGGAAATGGGTCTCACTCTCCAGGGCTTTCTTTACCCACAGGTCTTGAAAGGACATGCTCCCAAGACTCTGTCTCTGAACTAGTGCCTTTATCCATTGGTTCAATAGGAACAGTAACTTCTCCCATTTTTATGGGAGATTGGCTGTAAATTTCAACTTGGTTAATGCTTCTAAAGTGCCAGGCAAGTACTAAGAATTGCAATAAAGGAAGTCAGAAGGCAGGAATGAAGCCTGAGAAAGCTCACATTCCTTTTGCATAAATAACTTGTGCCATTATCTTAGTTTCTCAAGTCAGAATTTCTTCTGTAAATAATTCACAGTGATAGATGGTGAGCTAGCTGTGAGAGGAAGTGGTAAATTATTTAGAGTAGTGGTGGAATGTGAAACCTAACACAATCTGGATGGAGAATTAGGGACGTGTTAGGGATAAATGAGAGCAGGCTCCGTTGTAGAAGAAGGTGTCACAAACAAATTCAATAATATTAGCACACTTTTCAGAGAGCTAAGACCTGCAACACTTAGCCCTTGGAGCAGAGTAGTAGCCAAAGAGCAGAATTCAAATGGTTACAAACAATTCCAAATAGCACTTGCTTGGGTGTCTTGAGCCCTGTGCAGGGTACATATAGCAAATACATACATTGGATGTTTCTTCCACTGTGCGGGATGGGGAGCAGGGGAGACTGAATGGGGCTAAGTCAGGATTCATTTAAGCAATAAGAAAGGTGTAGAAAACCTGAGAGCATGCAAGCCCTAATAACTTATCATTTCACAAAGTAATGACCTGTATCTATGGAACTCTTACCTTGACTTTTACCAGCACTGCCTAACTTCATTCTCATGACAACCTTCTGATGACTGTCCTCATCCTCACTTTGTACAAACACAACTGAGTTTCAGAGAAGTTAGGTGACTTAGCTGTGGTCACACAGCTAGAAAATTGAGAACTGGGACCCAGACTCAGGTCTGGCATCACCAATGTGTTTTCTCACCCAGTCTGATGAAAAGACACCACCACCCCCACAAGATTTTCCTGAAGTTCAAATAGGTAAAATGCTTTAATCATTCTTTCCTTTCACCCATTAAGATACAGACCCAGTGTCACAGAATGGGGATAGCACTGGCTCCAGTTGAAAAAACCCTGGGTGAGAATACTTGCACCTCTGTATAATATCAGTGTGACTCCAGCCAAGTTATTCAACCACTCTAAGCTGATTTCTGAGAATCATTCCACAAATATTTATTTAGCACCCAACAACTGTCAAATTAAGACATCAGGTATAAACAAGCCTGTGCTCATGGAGCTTACATTCTAGTGGTCTATTGAGGAGCTAGTGGAGGTGTGGGGGGTGAGATGGCCATAAACAACATAAATAAGTAATCTGTACAGTATATTAGTGTATTTGAAGGCATTGAAAGCTGAGGATATAAAGTAAGGGGGAAAAAAAAGAGGTTATGCACTGGAGGGATCCAGTTTTCAATATGGCAGTCAAAGAAGATCTCATTAAGATGGAGACATTTGACACAGACTTGACAAGTGAGTGAAAACCATGTAGATATCTGGGGGTGGGGGTGGGGGGAAATTCCAGGCAGAGGGAAGACTAAGGGCAAAGACCCTGAGAGGGTAACAGCAGAGAGAAGAGCATTTACCTAGTAAGTTGGAGGAGCAGCAAGGAGGCCAGAAACACTGGAGCAAAGGAGTGAAGGAGGAGAGGATGAGACCAGAAAGGCGACAAGGTCCAGAGGATGGGTCTTAAACCAGCCATTCTCAATCTCTCATCCCACTGTGACAGGGTGCCACAGGTGGTATTTTTTTCTTGGTCATATCTAGTATCTTTCCTTTGAAAATTTTTTTAAAACATGTCATTTATTTTAAGTGTTCATTTTTTTTCATCATGATAAGTATTACTTTTTAATGTCCATCACCTATTTCCCCTTTTCCCCCACTCACTTCCCTTCAAGTAACCATCAGTTTGTTCTCTATAGTTAAGAGTCTTTTTCTTGGGGTCTCTTTTTTCCTTTGTTCATTTGTTTCTTAAATTCTACATATGAGTGAGATCAAATGGTATTTGTCTTCCACTGACTGACTTATTTCACTTAGCATGATACTCTCTAGCTCCATCCATGTTGTTGCAAATGGCAAGATTTCATTTTTTATGGCTAATACTTCCTTGTATATACATATCACATCTTCCTTATTCACTCATCTACCAATGGACACTTGGGCTGTTTCCATAGTTTGGTTATTGTAAATAATGCTGTTATAAACATTGGGGTGAATGTATCCCTTTGAATTAGTATTTTTTTATTCTTTGGGTAAATACCCAGTAGTGCAATTGATGGATCATAGGGTAGTTCTATTTTCAATTTTTTGAGGAACCTCCATACTGTTTTCCACAGTGGCTGCACCAGTTTACATTCCCACCAACAGGGCAAGAGGGTTCCCCTTTCTCCACATTCCCAACAACACTTGTTGTTGCTTATGTTTTTTTTTAGCCATTATGACAGGTGTGAGGTGATATCTCATTGTAGTTTTATTTGATTTCCCTGAGGATGAATGATGTTGAGCATCTTTTCATGTATCTATTGGCCATCTGGATTTCTTCTTTGGAGAAATGTCTGTTTGTGTCTTCTGCCCATTTTTAAATTGGATTACTTGTTTTTTGGGTGTTGAATTGTATCAGTTCTTTATATATTTTGGATACTAACCCTTTACCAGATGTATCATTTGCAAATATCTTCTCCCATTCAGTAAGTTATCTTTTAGCTTTATTGATTGATTCCTTTGCTGTGCAGAACCCTCTTATTTTGATGTAGTCCCAATAGTTTATTTTTGCTTTTGTTTACCTTGCCTCAAGAGACATATTTAAAAAAAAAATGTTGCTATGGCCAATGTCAAGATAAATTACTGCATGTGATCTATTCAAGGATTTTTAAGATTTTAAATTTAGGTCTTTAATCTATTTTGAAATTATTTTTCTGTATGGTGTGAGAAAGTGGTCCAGTTTCATTTTTTTGCATATTGCTGTCTAGTTTTCCCAACACCATTTATTGAAGAAACTGTGTTTTTCCCATTGTATATTCATTCCTCCTTTGCCAGGGATTAATTGACCATATAATTGCAGGTTTATTTCTGGGTTTTCTAATCTATTCCATTGGTCTATGCCAATGCCATATTGTTTTAATTACTACCACTTTGTAATATAACTTGAAGTCTGGAATTGTGATGTCTCCACTTTTGTCTTTATTTTTTAATATTGCTTTGGCACACAGGTGGTTTTGAGTAGAAGAGCCACGTGACCAGACTTCCATTTTATTTATTTATTACTTATTAAAGTATAACCACCATATGGTGTTATATTAGTTTTAGGTGTACAACATAATAATTCAACAATTCTATACATTACTCAGTGCTTGTGGGGAGTTAGTTTAAAAATTCCCTGAGCTAGCACCAATGGGTTAGCAAGGCTTAGGGTGGAAAGCCACCACAAAGTAAAAGCACCCAGCATAGAACAAAACATAGAGCGGAAAGCCACTTCCACAGGACTAAAGCATCTGAGAACAGGTAGAGGTGGAAAGGCACCGCAGCAGGGTGAAAGCACCCAGAATCTATCAAGTAAAACAAAGCATAGAGCGAAAAACAGCTACAGGGCTAAAGTGCTCAGACCTAATTAGCAAGAAAAATGCCTTGTTAACCCTGAGGTAGCATGCTCTATCTGTCTTAGCCCATAGAAAAGTTAAGATAAACAGACACGGTGCCTGGGCCCTGCAGTAATAGGCCACCTGCTCAGCACTAGGACTTTGATTTGTCTTGACCCTAAACCCTGACACCACATACCTTTGAAACCCTTTCTCTCACACCCATTATTTAATGAACACTGTTTTATTGTCTCTTTCTGCACACCCATCATGTATGTAAGCCTTCTGATCCTAACAAATATGAAGAAAGGAGCCTTACTCGGGGCTCTTATCTCTGCCCAGACATTAGCCTCTCTCATATTCAATCCTGCATCTGCTCTCTTGCTGGACAAGAAAGAACTCCAGACTCAAAATCTGCGACAAGTGCCCATCACGATAAGTGTGCTCTTGATATCCTTTATTTATTTCCCTCACCCACTACCCACTTCTGTGTGGGAGCCATCAGTTCATTCTCTGTATTTCAAGCTTCCATTTTAAAACTCCCTTCTTGACTGTCATGAGGTGAATGGTTTTAGGGACCAGGGTTTGCCTTCCACCAGGCAGGACACAATGCTGGAAAATGACAATATCCCAGGGGTTGACCTATGAGAATTAAGTCAAGTGATGTCTGAAAAACACCCAGAATGCAGTAGGTCCCAATAAATGATAGTTTATTAAACAGATCCCTTTCTAAGTGAAGATCATTTGTACCTCATTCCAGTTCTGATGTTTTGTGGGTAGTCTTTATTATGTCAAGGGCTGAAAATTCTAGAAAATTGGGTATATCAGGGCACCTTGGTGGCTCAGTCAGTTAAGTGTCTGACTTTGGCTCAGGTCATGATCTCGTGGTTCATGAGTTCAAGCCCCACGTCAGGCTCTGTGCTGACAGCTCAGAGCCTGGAATCTGGTTCAGAGTCTGTGTCTCCCTTTCTCTCTGCCCCTCTCCACCCATGCTCTGTCACTCAAAAATGAATAAAGTTTAAAAAAAACTTTTTAAAAAGAAAATTGGGTATATGTATTTGGGGTTTTGTTTGCATAGCTCCACATATTATTAAGAAAAACAAAACATACAAGATCATCTTTCTGAGGAAAATAAAATATTGTGAGCTTCTCCTTTAAGAAATGTGTCTGCTTTAAGCAGTAAAATACTTTGCTATCTGGAATTGTTTTGCTAAGAATAACAAGTCCCAAATCAGATTGAATTTCTACTTCATGTGATTCTTTCTAACTCCCTAAACTTTTTGACACCCAAGGAGGAAAGCAATAACCACCACACAAACAAAAGTTCTTTTTGGCTTTGACCTTGTTTTTCTCTAAGAAAGAATGCACACTAGGACCACTTTGCTTAGTTAGCTTCAAGTTTCTGAAACATTTTTAGGTAGCTACTTAAGTCATAAAACAATGACAGTGTGAAAATGTGTGCATATTCATAAATCTTATCAGCAGTACTGACTATGCTTCTTTCTATAGGAACATTGTCTTAGGAGCTATAAAAAGCTCACTCATCTGGTGGAGAGTGATGATTTTCCTGGTTCCTACTCTTGCTGCACAGAATCATTTAATAAAGTGATTTCTGATGGTTTTCCTGAAATCTAAATAAAATGCTAAACTTCTCACTTTATTGATTATTATTTTTGACACCAGAGATTTCAATAACATTTATGGTCATGACATTATTGTTCTTGGATATTGCATTAATTCCAAGATATATCCTTTATTTACTCATTCATTCATTCCACAAGTATTCACTGACCATCTGCCGTGTGACACACATTATGTTGGATGTGGAATATTCAAGGTAGAAGAAACACAGCTTCTGCCCTCAAAACACTCCTAGAGAGTCAAGCTAACTGACTATTTAACACAGCAAGGTGACTGGAACCTTGGTGGTCTGTGCTAAGCCTATGGAAACAAGAGTGGAGGAACTCCAAATGAGAGAATCAGGGAAACCTTCAGATGTGATGCTTGAGAGATAAATGGGAAAAAAAGGAGATAGGGACAGGGAACTGGCCCTCCAGGAGAAGGGACAGCTTATGCAAGAAGGAACAACAAAGGCATGAGTGAATCTCACTCATGGAGGGAGCTACAAATATTTCTGAATGGGTGTGGTGAGGCCATCCCTTTGAAATTCATATACGGTAAGGGATAGATTCCATGTCCTCAAATGTCTTTTCCCACCCTGAGAATCTGGCAACTGTCCAATTATCCAGCATGTGTGTAGCCCTTAGTATATGCCAGGCGTCAGGAGTTCAGAGCTGAACAAACCACAGTGTCTTCCTTGCAGAGAATCCTGGGCTTGTCATCTATGATGGTATTCTAGCAGCATAAATCAAGGGACTTTTTTCTCTTTTGCTAAATTATAGAGACATCGTTTTGCTCCTGTACCAGCTGGTCATTGGGCAATTGACTTAGCCTTGGAGGGTCCCAGTCACCTCATCTGTAAAAACTGGGCCAGTACAGGGGCACCTGGGTGGCTCAGTCAGTTAAGTGTATGAATCCTGACTTCAGCTCAGATCATGATCTCACAGTTCGTGGGTTCAAGCAGTGCGGAGCCTGCCTGGGATTTTTCTCTCTTTCCCTCTCTCTCTGACCCTCCTCTGCTTGCTCTCTCTCTCTCTCTCAAAAAAAAAAAAAAAAAAAAAAAGCAGGCCAGTATACTTACTCCCAAAAGTTTTCTGATAAATGATAAAATACAAGAAATTCTCTAACATCTGACACATGGCAGAAGAACTCAACATATGTGAATTACATATTTATTTGGAAAAGAAAGAATTCAATTTTTTTGGAAAGTCAGGAAACTTCCCTAGGTGTGTTCTAGGGTTGAAGAGAAGAGGAAGTAGATATAATTAACAATTCTGTTACCTCTTTCATTTTTCCCCACCCAGTCTGTCCAATAGAAGGGAAGAGGCATGTGAGGAAGGTTGTCAATCCTGGACCAATATTCAGACAATAGGGTAGCAGGGAGGTCTTTGTTTGCTTGCTGGATATCCCCAGAATCCAGGACTGTGCCTGGTCCTAAGCTCCATAGTATTTCCTGAATGAACATATGATCTGTAACTTGGAATCTGCCTTAAGCAACTATACAGAGATGTGTAATTCTGGAAATGAATGCAGTTATCCAATGGTCATAAACCACCAAGAGATTGAGGAATGGTTAAAGGAACCAAGAATGTTTAAGTCTGTGTAACAAATGCCCCCACAAACATGATATTTTCATCATCAAATATTAACTGATCATCTCTTGAATGACATAATTGACTTGATCTGTGGGGCTCCCAGAGAATGCACTAAAGGCTACAGGAGTGGTTACATGGAGGTAGATTTCAGTCTGTTTTAGGGCAGAGTTGCCCAAATCTCCATCTGAGGGTGGCCTCAATATTGTTGAGCTGTCTGTCACTTGTGGTGGGCTCCCAAGTATCAAAAGGACATGTAGACAAGATAACCTTCAGTTCTATGTTTCTCTGGTGGATATTTTGGGGTTTATTCAGGCAGCATTTCTCCATTAGGGGGACTTCCCTTCCTCCCTCCTGGTGGCATGGGTGAGGTTGCAAATCTCAGGGCTCTGCTCTGTGTCACACACCCCACTCCCCTGTGCCCACCACTGGAGGGCTGGGCTTGACCTAACTAAGATAACTGGCATCTCTTTCTGAGGAAGACTTTGAATCTCAAAAAAGGTTTGGAAAGCCAGACGGTGCTTGCCATTGGTCACTGGAAGGCAGCGACTCACGAAACCAGTTCCCCTGTTTTGAGTGCTAAACCGTCCTGGAGTGCCCTGGTTCCTGGCTTTTCTGCCAGCTGGATGTTCAGCAAGCCCCTTCATTGTGGGAGTTCCAATAGCCTTCAAGTAAGTGCCCTTCACTATGCCAGCTAATGGGTCAGTCCCTAATTGCTTGCAAAGATAGAACCCCTGCAGAAAGGATTACTTCATTAGTTCTATGACTAATTATGCAACCCATAGCTTAATAATGCCTCCCTGATGCTCTACCAAAGAGATACCACAGGAAAAAGGGGTCCTCAGTATCCCCCAGCCATGTACTATAATGTCAATGTGTGCTCTAGGCTGAATGCTATATAGAAATCATGTGTCAAGGGGCGCCTGGGTGGCTCAGTCAGTCGAGCGTCCGACTCTGGCTTGGGTCATGGTCTCACAGTTCATGAGTTCGAGCCCCACATTGGGCTCACTGTTGTCAGCCTGCCAGCACAGGGGCTGCTTCAGATCTTCTGTCCCCCTCTCTCTGTCCCTCCCCAGCTTGTGCTCTCCCAAAAATAAATAAATATTTTTTTTTTAAAAAACTGTGTCGAAACTTAATCTTCTTTGTGATGGTGCTAGGAGGTGTGGCCTTTGGGAGGTGACCAGTTCGTGAGGGCAGAATCTTCATGAATGGGATTAGTGCCTTTATAAGAGGGACCCCAGAGAGCTCCCTAGCCCCTTCCACCATGTGAGGACTCAGTGAAAAGAGAGCTGCCTATGAACCAGGAAGCAGGCCCTTCTCACCAGATTCCAAATCTGTTGGCACCATGATCTTGGACTTCCAGCCTCCACAACTATGAGCAATAAATGTCTGTTGTTTGTAAGTCTATGACATTTTATTAGAGCAGCCTGAACAGCCTAAGACAATGTGGCCAGGAGTAGGGACCGGGAAAGGAGGCGCAGACTGAAATTACATCTTTTGTGAGTAAGCATATTGTCTCTTAGTCTCTCTCTCTCTTCCTCTCTCTCTCTTTCCTTTTGATCTACATCTTCAGATGAGAAGCAGAGCAGTCTAATTAAGAAAGGTGCAGGAGGAAAGGAGAAGGCTCAGAGACACGGGAAAGAAGAAAGGAAACAGAGGGACTGGACATGTGTGCCTTGCTGAGTCACCACCCCCACAACGGTCTCTGCAACTGTTAAAATGCACCTTCACCAACTAATTACCAATTATCAGGCTGTCAAACCATAAAAGCTAAACTTTCCCACTGTCTATCATAAAAAATCAAAAGTTATAAAAGGCTAGTGCCACAGCCCCTCAATTACGGTGCTCAAAATAGAAGCTATTAATTTAGTGGAGACCACATGGCAGCATCTCAAAGGGCACAGGTATGACCCCTGAGGCTAATGGGAGGTGGGGTGGGGGGCTGCTTACAAAGGTTCTGCACTTCTGCACTCCGCAAATCAGTGAGGGTGAGAAGAGAGGATGGTAGTGGGAGCCCCAGAAGTCATTCCTCGACCCTAATGTCCCCTAATAATGCTGGAACAGGAGAGTAGACTGGGAGGGGAGGGACTGGTACAGATCACACAAGCCTGGGTCCAAACCGGGGGCCTGCAGCGGACCAGTGTGAAGCCGCAGCACATGTCTGCTGTCTGGGGCTACTACTTGAAATTCATTTCCTTTCCTCCCCCCCTGCTGGCCTCTTTTTCACCAGAGCCAGTGTTTTCCCTGGGAGGCATAAGGGAATGAATTCTGGCTGTCTCAATGATGGGGGGCATTGGTAGGTGGGGGCCCACTGTGCTCACATCCAGCAGTGGTCACGTTAGTGTCGCATAACCACAGTTGTCCCACGACCCTCGCAACCTCCCAGAACAGAAACAAACAAACAAACAAACAAACAAAACACCCTGCAACTTTATAATTATCTGAGCTGAGAACCTTTCTCTGCTTTACATAAAAACGGAAAGTAATTCTTTCCCTAATTTTATATTATTTTTACCCTGAATTATCTAGGAGTATGACTACCACGTAAATCAAGAGAATATTGTATTCATTTTGTTTGGAATTTTCCCAAGAGTTGATGACCAATTCACAAAGTATTCCCAAAAGCAGGGCGTCTGACAGAATTCAAGCTCCAAAACAATACCCCAGATCACGCGGCCCTCCCATTCATGGTGGTTTTATAGCACAAGCACCTGACTTCTCTTCTGATATAGTCTCACCTGATACATTACCACTTTATTAAATATTAAATGCATTATTAATTTATTAAACATGGCTTTGCTTTTCATGGTTAGAAAATATTTTTTTTAATTTCACACTGAAATTATGGTAGGTGGAGGAGGAGCCAAGATGGCAGAACAGCATGGAAGCTTTTTGTGCGTCTCGCGTCCATGAAATACAGCCAGACCAACACTAAACCATCCTACACACCTAGAAAACTGATCGGAGGATTAACACAACAATCTGCACAACCTGAACCACAGAATTCAGCAGGTTACATGGCACGGAGAGGTGAACTTGGGAAGAGAGAAGCCGGTGGCGGGCAGGGAGCCTCTTTTGCAGGCAGAGAGAGGACAGAGACTGGGGGCAGGCAGGGGGTGGGGAGAGAATATGGGAAAAGCAAAGCACCCCTCCCCAAAAGCAGCTGGAGAGAAAGTGGAAAATTGGAAACAGCCTCGGGGACTAAATTAAAAAAGGGAGAAGGGAGAAAGGGGAAAGGAGAGGGTTTAAATTCCATTAAGACTGTGAACAAGGAGAGCGCGGAGGCTGCAACTCCGCAGCTCCATACCTGGCGGTGCTCTGGTGGGAAGGGCGAATCTTTGTCTGGGAGGTTCTCAGGCCACACGGGGGAAAAGCGGTTCCACTGCTGGAAGGACACTTGGTAGAGACTGTTGAAGCCACCTGGTCCCAGCGGACCCCAGAAAATGGCCACATTCACTGGTGCTGGAACAGGGTCATTAAAAGGGTGAAGCCTGGTGCCAGATGTGTGTTGTGATTTTCCATAATCCCTGAAACGCTGCTGTTACACTATCTCGCAAACTTTTTCTGAGGCGGGCTGGCACCTGGCCGTAGTCTCAGGGCACCGGCAGCAGCAGGGTCCAGTAGGCGTTTCTGGGTACAGCTAGCATTCAACCATCAATCGGTGAGACCCTCCCGCAGAGGGGTGGAACAGGTCAAAGCCGCAGTCCTTCAGAAGTAAGGGGCTGGGGAAAACAGCCGCATCTGAGACGAAACTTGGGAGAGAGATACCGCCTGAGGCTTGGTCGCCGACAGTGAAGAAGCGGGGAGTGGATGAAAGCTGAAGACAGAGGACGAGTGCGTGATTGCTGATTGGGGAGAACGGAGTTCCGATACTAGAGTCTGGGTAGCTGGGTGATGCCATTTTCACTGCTCCCGGCGCGTGCGCATATGCACCTATGAGCGCAGCAACAATCCACCCCAGTAGGTTAGAAGCGCCATCTAGTGGAGAGTGGAGCTGTTACACTGAGCCCCGCCCAACTGGGCCAACCTTGCTCTTCAAGAACACAAGTCTCACTGCCTACTTAGTTTATGGACTATAAAGCACTACATTGTCTGACTTCTAGGGAAAAACGAAGTAATTTCAGTCCTATTTCAATCTTTTAGCAGGTCCATCTACCAATTTTCTTTCTTTTTTTCTCTTTTGCACTACTTTTCTTTTTCCTGAATACAGAAAGACAAAAGATTCATTTTTATTTTAAATTTTTATTAAAAATATTCTCTTTAACTTTTTACTATATTTTTTGCTTTTATGTAAATTTTTCAAATTCTATTTTACTTCCATCATTTTATTTTAGTCTACTAGAGTGTATTCACTTTTTCAAATTTTCAAACGATTTCTTTTTTTTTCCTTTTCTTTTTTCTCTTTTTCGTTTCTTTTCTTTTTCTTGAATACAGAAAGACAAAAAATTCATTTTTATTTTAAATTTTTATTAAAAATATTCTCCTTAACTTTTTACTATATTTTTTGCTTTTATGTAAATTTTTCAAATTCTATTTTACTTCCATCATTTTATTTTAGTCTACTAGAGTGTATTCACTTTTTCAAATTTTCAAACGATTTCTTTTTTTTCCTTTTCTTTTTTCTCTTTTTCGTTTCTTTTCTTTTTCTTGAATACAGAAAGACAAAAAATTCATTTTTATTTTCAAATTTTATTAAAAATATTTTTAATTTTTTCCTACTATATTCTTTACTTTTGTGTAAATTATTTCAAGTTCTATTTTATTCCCATCATCTCATTTTACTCTACTTCAGTGTATTCATTTTTTCAAATTCTCAAACAATTTCCTCCCCCCCTTTTTTTCTCTAATCTGTCAAACCACTTTTAACACCCAGACCAAAACACACCTAGGATCTAGCATCATTTATTCGATCTTGTGTGTGTGTGTGTGTGTGTGTTTAATTTTTTAATTTTAATATTTTTTTAATTTTAATATTTTTTTAATTTTAATTTTTTTAATTTTAATTTTTCTACCTCATTAATTTCTTTTCCCACTTCAAAATGACAAAACGAAGGAATTCACCCCAAAAGGAAGAGCATGAAGAAATGACAGCCAGTGATTTAAACAACACAGATACAAGCAAGATGTCTAAACCAGAATTTAGAATCATGATAATAAGAACACTAGCTGGAGTCGAAAATAGATTAGAATCCCTTTCTGCAGAGATAAAAGAAGTAAAAAAATAGCAAGAATGAAATTAAAAATGCTATAACTGAGCTGCAATCACAGATGGATGTGGCAGCAGCAATGATGGATGAGGCAGAACAGAGAATCAGTGATATAGAGGACAAACTTATGGAAAATAATGAAGCAGAAAAAAAAAGAGGGAGATTAAGGCAAAAGAGCACAACTTAAGAATTAGAGAAGTCAGTGACTCATTAAAAAGGAAAAATATCAGAATCATAGGGGTCCCAGAAGAAGAAGAGACAGAAATAGGGGTAGAAGGGTTATGTGAGCAAATCATAGTGGAAAACTTTCCTAACCTGGGGAAAGACACAGACATCAAAATGTGGGAAGCACAGAGACCCCCATTAGATTCAACAAAAACCGACCATCAACAAGGCATATCATAGTCAAGTTCAAAAAATACTCAGGCAAAGAGAGAATCATGAAAGCAGCAAGGGGAAAAAAAGTCCCTAACCTACAAGGGAAGACAGATCAGGTTTCCAGCAGACCTATCCACAGAAACTTGGCAGGCCAGAAAGGAGTGGCAGGATATATTCAGTGTGCTGAATCAGAAAAATATGCAGCCAAGAATTCTTTATCCAGCAATGTTGTCATTCAAAATAGAAGGAGAGATAAAAAGTTTCCTAGACAAACACAAATTAAAGGAGTTTGTGACCACTAAACCAGCCCTGCAAGAAATTTTAAGGGGGAATCTCTGAGGGGAGAAAAGATTAACATATATATATATATATATATATATATATATATATATATACACACACACACATATATATGTGTATATATATATATATATACACGTATATATATACACACACACATACATACACACACTACCATATATATATATATATATATATATATATATACACACACATATATATATAGGTTTATGTATAGTATAAATAGTATATATATACTATAGTACTATACTATATACTACTATAGTATATACTATATACTACTATAGTATATACTATATACTACTATAGTATACTACTATAGTATATAGTATATACTATAGTAGTATATAGTATAGTGTATATATATATATAGGTTTATATATAGTATATATATATATATATATATATATATACTGGGACGCAGCAAAGGAGGGCATAAGAGGAAAGTATATAGCAATCCAGGCCTTCCTAAAGAAGGAAGAAAGGTCTCAGATACACAACCTAACCTTATGCCTTAAGGAGCTGGAAATAGAACAGCAAATACAGCCCCAAAACAGCAGAATACAGGAAATAACAAAGATTAGAGCAGAAATTAATGCTATAGAAACCAAAACCAAAACAAAAACAAAAACAAAAAACAAACAAACAAACAAAAAAAACCAGTAGAACAGATCAATGAAACCAGAAGCTGGTTCTTTGAAAGAATTAACAAAATTGATAAATCACTAGCCAGTTTGATCAAAAAGAAAAAGGAAAGGACCCAAATAAATAAAATCAAGAATGAAAGAGGAGAGATCACAACCAACACAACAGAAATAAAAACAATGAGAGAATATTATGAACAATTATATGCCAATAAAATGGGCAATCTGGAAGAAATGGACAAATTCCTAGAAACATATACACTACCAAAACTGAAACAGGAAGAAATAGAAAATTTGAACAGACCCATAACCAGTAAGGAAATAGAATTAGTAATCAAAAACCTGCCAAAAAACAAGAGTCCAGGGCCAGATGGATTTCCAGGGGAATTCTACCAAACATTTAAGGAAGAGTTAACACCTATTCTCCTGAAGGTGTTCCAAAAAATAAAAATGGAAGGAAAACTTCCAAACTCTATGAAGCCAGCATTACCTTGATTCCAAAACCAGACAGAGACCCCACTAAAAAAGAGAACTATAGACTAATTTCCCTGATGAACATGGATGCAAAAATCCTCAACAAGGTATTAGCCAACTGGCTCCAATAATACATTAAATAAATTATTCACCACGACCAAGTGGGATTTATACCTGGGATGCAGGGCTGGTTCAATATCCGCAAAACAAGTAACGTGATTCATCACATCAATGAAAGGAAGGACAAGAACGATATGATCCTCTCAATAGATGCAGAGAAAGCACTTGACAAAATACAGCATCCTTTCTTGATAAAAACCCTCAAGAAAGTAGGGATAGAAGGAGAATACCTCGAGATCATAAAAGCCATATAGGAACGACCCAATGCTAATATCATCCTCAATGGGGAAAAACTGAGAGCTTTCTCCCTAAAGTCAGGAACAAGACAGGGATGTCCACTCTCACCACTGTTATTCAACATAGTATTGGAAGTCTTAGCCTCTGCAATAAGACAACACAAAGAAATAAAAGGCATCCAAATTGGCCAGGAGGAGGTCTACTTTAACTCTTCACAGGTGACATGATACTCTGCATGGAAAACCCAAAAGATTCCACCAAAAAACTGCTAGAACTGATTCATGAATTCGGCAAAGTTACAGGATATAAAATCAATGTACAGAAATCAGTTGCATTCCTATACACCAACAATGAAGCAAGAGAAAGAGAAATCAAGGAATTGATCTGATTTACAATTGTACCAAAAACCATAAATACTTAGGAATAAATCTAACTAAAGAGGTAAAAAATCTATACACTGAAAACTATAGAAAGCTTATGAAAAAAATTGAAGAAGACACAAAAAAATGGAAAAAGATTCCATGCTCCTGGATAGGAAGAACAAATACTGTTAAAATGTTAATACTACCCAAAGCAATCTACATATTCAATGCAATCCCTATCAAAGTAACATCAGCATTCTTCACAGAGCTAGAACAAACAATCCTAAAATTTGTATCGAACCAGAAAAGACCCCGAATAGTCAAAATGATCTTGGAAAAGAAAACCAAAGCAGGAGGCATCACAATCCCAGACTTCAAGCTATACTACAAAGCTGTAATCATCAAGACAGTATGGTACTGGCACAAGAACAGACACTCATCAATGGAACAGAATAGAGAACCCAGAAATGGACCCACAAACATATGGCCAAGTAATCCTTGACAAAGCAGGAAAGAATATTCAATGGAATAAAGACAGTCTCTTCAGCAAGTGGTGCTGGGAAAACTGGACAGCGACATGCAGAAGAATAAACCTGGACCCCTTTCTTACACCATCCACAAAAATAAACTCAAAATGGATGAAAGACTTCAATGTAAGACAGGAAGCCATCAAAATCCTCAAGGATAAAGCAGGGAAAAACCTCTTTGATCTTGGCCGCAGCAACTTCTTACTCAACACATCTCCAGAGGCAAGGGAAATGAAAACAAAAATGAACTATTGGGACCTCACCAAAATAAAAACCTTCTTTCTGCATAGCGAAGGAAACGATCAGCAAAACTAAAAGGCAACTGACAGAATGGAGAAGATATTTGCAAACAACATGTCAGATAAAGGGTTAATATCCAAAATCTATAAAGAATTTATCAAACTCAACACCCAAAAAAACCAAATAATCCAGTGACATGAAAAGACGTGAATAGAAACTTCTCCAAAGAAGACCTCCACATGGCCAACCAACACATGAAAAAATGCTCAACACCACTCATCATCAGGAAAATACAAATCAAAACCACATTGAGATACCACATTACACCTGTCAGAATGGCTAAAATGAGCAACTCAGGCAACAACAGATGTTGGCGAGGATGCGGAGAAAGAGGATCTCTTTTGCACTGTTTGTGGGAATGCAAGATGGTGCAGCCACTCTGGAAAACAGTATGTAGGTTCCTCAAAAAACTAAAAATAGAACTACGCTATGACCCAGCAATTGCACTACTAGACATTTATCCATGGGATACAGGTATGCTGTTTCGAAGGGACACATGCACGCCCATGTTTATAGCAGCCCAAATGTCCATCGATGGATGAATGGATAAAGATGTGGGGTGTGTGTGTGTGTGTGTGTGTGTGTGACATATACATACCACATATATATACCATATATATATAAATATATATATACACACACACACACACACACACACACCACATATATATACCATACACACGCACACACGCACACACACACACACAATGGAGTATTACTCGGCAATCAAAAAGAATGAAATCTTGCCATTTGCAACTACATGGATGGAACTGGAGGGTATTATGCTAAGTGAAATTAGTCAGAGAAAGACAAAAATCATATGACTTCACTCATGAGGACTTTAAGATACAAAACAGATGAACATAACGGAAGAGAAACAAAAATAATATAAAAACAGGGAGGGGGACAAAACAGAAAAGACTCATAAATATGGAGAACAAACAGAAGGTTACTGGAGGGGTCGTGGGAGGGGGGATACGCTAAATGGGTAAGGGGCAATAAGGAATCTACTCCTGAAATCATTGTTGCGCTATATGCTAACTAATTTGGATGTAAACTTAAAAAAATAAAAAATAAAATAAGTTAAAAAAATTTCATACTGAGGTAGGTGTATTTTCTGTAAATTTCATATAGAGAGGGCATAATAAAATATTTGTAATATAAAAGTGTCTCTGGCCAGGTTTCTAGGAAACAGACACTGGGACGGAAACCTGCATGAGGGAAGCATATTGGAGGGAGCCTCTGGGATCAGCTGTGGGAGACCAAAAGGGTAGGATAGGGCAGAGGATGACGCTGAGCTGGGATCTAGTTGCAACAGAGACCTCAGCACACTCCACAGGGATGGCCCTTCAGAGTTGTCCCGCCTTCAGGCAAGGGGATTGGGCTTTTACAACCCTATATATACCTGTCACTGAATGTAGTCTGTCCCTGAAGATAGGACACAAGCTTAGGTGAGGATGTGAATTTCTGCTGAGGTCAGTGCTTGGAGAGACATTCAGCTGTGAGCTCTCCACATTCCCAACAGCTGGAAGATTGAAGGCCTGGGCCTCAGGGAAGAATGTGGGCAGCACACCCAGCATGCATTATAGTCCACATGCAGATGTGTGTCCTTCCTGTGACAAGTGCAAGTAATAGCTGCTATGTGATTCTGGGTGGGGTTTTTTCCTGGGAAAACTTAAAAGTTTGTCTGTTTGGGCTGCTGTAACAAAATACCACATGCTGGGGAGGTTAAAACAACAGAAACTAGGGGCACCTGGGTGGCTCAGTTGGTTAAGCATCTGACTTTGGCTCAGGTCATGATCTTGGGGTTCGTAAGTTTGAGCCCCGTGTTGGCTTCCACGCTAACAGTGAAGATCCGGCTTGGGATTCCTTTTCTCTCCTCTCTCCTCCCCTCCCCCACTGGTTCACATGTCCCTCTCTCTCTCTCTCTCTCTCTCTCTCTCAAAATAACTAAATAAACTTAAATAAAGTAAAATAAACAGCAGAAACTTATTTCTCACAGTTCTGGAGGTCCAAGATAATAGTGCCAGGAAGGTAAGTTTCATCCTGAGGACTCTTCTCTTGGCTGTAGGTGGCTGCCATTTTGCCATGTGCTTACATGACCTCTTCTTCACACATGCTCAAAGGAGGGGGGCCATTCACATGTGTTTCCTTATGAGGGCACTAATATCATTAGACCAGAGCCCTGCCCTCATCACTTATTTACCTCTAATTCCTCCAAAAGGCCCTGACTCCAAATAACATCACCTTGGGGGTAAGAGTTCAACATATAATATTGGCCACATCCATTTGTCCATAATATTAAATCTATATTAGTCAGGATTCTCCAGAGAAACAGAGCCAACAGGATGTGTGTGTGTATGTGTATAAAATAAATTTCTTTATGTATGCATATATACATAATAAATAATATCATGTAACAAATCTCTATGTAGAAATATTTATTATAGGGAATTTGCTCTTATGATTTTGGATGGTGAGAAGTCTCAAGACTTGCATTCAATAAGCTGGAGACCCAGGAGAGCCAATGAGTAGTTCTAGTCAGAGTCTAAAGGCCTGAGAACCAGAAGAGTTGATGGTACAGGCTCCAGTCTGAAAATGAACAGGCCCAAGATCCAGGAAAAGCCAATGTTTCAGTCTGAGTCCAAAGGCCAGAAAAGACCAATTTCTTACTGATAGCCTTTTTGCCCTATTCAGACCTTCAACTGATCAGATGAGGCCCACCCACATTAGGGAGAGCAATCTGCTTTAATTGGCCTACCGATTTAGATGTTACTCTCATCCAGAAACACCCTCACAGACACACCCAGAATGATGTTTTGCCACATTTCTGGGCACCCTGTGACCACGTCAAGTTGACATAATATTAACCATCACAAGAAAGTCGGACATAAACAATGGCAGACTCTGAATATCACACCAGGAATCCGAAAAGTTCTGCTGGGGGAAGGCTGGGATGCCTTTTAACATAGTGTCATGGAAGGTTCTGGAAAGGGATCTAGACTCAGAACAATCTAGAGGAAGAACATGCTCAGTGAGGAAAGGAAGGCAGTGTAGCCACAGCACGTCCACGGGCTTTGAAAGCTCCCATGACTAGTGCCACTCTGCGTGTGTGGAAATGTTCCACCTCATCCACTCAGGGCTCTCTATGTACCTAATTTTTGTTGTGATCCAGCAAGTCATTCATCCCCCTGCTGGGGTACAAGACACTGTGACAGATGGCAGTGTCCAGGCTGGGAATAAGTTGCACATTTCTGCCAATAAAACTAGCCAGGAAAGCAGAGAGGTCGTCAGTGGCGGGCAAATTAGGCTGGTGTCCTTGGGTTTGATTTGAGTGTAGAGGCAGGTGGAATGAAGGCAATGGCCTCGTTTCTCCAGAGTGGGGATGGGAGGGAGGACCCCATCCTCTTGTGAGTATGAGGCAGATATCCAACGAGTCCCACTAACAATCAGTCTTGCACGGCAGAAACATCGAGGAGATTTAATTAAGATCATGTATGTCCTGATGACTGAGCGTGTGACACAAATGAATGAAGAAAAAGGATCACAGACAGCTTTGTGGAAGGATGAGAGTCTTTAAGCTCGCGGGCTCACCTATTAGTCCTAGAGTATCTGTACCCAACCCACAGACCACAGGAAGTCCAGAGTAGTGACTTAGCTCAACTCCAGAAGAGGCTGGAACCACTTGGAAGAACCAGACTCCCTGAACGAGTTCCACTTCCAGCTGCTTCAATCTCTTCCCAGGATCTCAGCTCCTTTGCTTTTGAAGGCCCTACTCACAGATCTCACAGCTTACAAACCAGTCAAATGCACCCACATTCCACATTAATGCAATTTACACATAACTATGTAAGGGTAAAGTTGCAAGGGACAAGCTGACCTACTGTAATGTTCTGTCCAAAGGTAACTAAATGCATATTCATTTTGAGTGTACAGTGTTCTTGTACTATATTTGAACTAATCATTTTCCAGGTCTCAAACATTTTTGGAGGCTCTTAAAAAGCTTGTACATACCAGTTCTGCACTCAGAATATCTAAGGCCCAGATTAGCTCTGCAACTTAGTAACTAGGTGATTTCAGGCAAGTGGCACAATTGAGCCTCAGCTTCCTTGTCTACAACACTGGGGGAGTAATGCCTGCTCCCCACTGCTGCTATGAAGGACTCCACAGTGACAAAGTGCTTCATACAGAGCTGCCACACAAGAAGACTGTCTTTGGTATAACTCTGAAGGTCCTTGGAAAGCCAGGAGGAATTGCAGGAAAAGGAAAGAGTCACCACTATCTCCATGTGTCACATGGGACAGACTCTGCAAGCCCGTTGGTAAACCCTTGGTAAACGGGGTAAACCCTTGGTAAAGAGGTGCTTACCCTTAAAGAGGTGCTTACCCTCTTTAAGCACCCCCTGACAATCCCAACTATGGGGGAAGAGGACATATTATTCCTGTGTTGCAAATGTAGGCATTGAGGCCAATTGTGGTGACAAGACTGAGCCAGGTTCATCACTGCTGGGAGACAGAAGCACTATAAGTTCGTGGAAGGAACAAGGAAGGAGAGGAAGTTGAGGTTTTCTCTTGAATCTTTGCACCCAAGTTGTAAAGGTTAAACTTCCATCCCTGTGGTTATAAGGAGGCAAGAAGGGGGGAATTTCAAAATCCCCAGAGCTGGGGGGGTCTTTGGAGGGGCAATGGACAGAAGGACATCACAACCTCAGCCCACCCTGTCTCTGTATCAGAGATACAATGGTACAGCTGACCTGAAGGTCAGTAAAAGACATGTGACTTAGCCAATGGTGGATCACAGGTGGAGAGAATTAAAGGGATTAAATAGGATTGGGAAGAAAAAGGAAAAACACATACATTTACATATACGTATATATTAATTTATTATGTAACTATATAATCACACACACACACACACACACACACACACAGGCAAATTAGATCAGGGAAAATACCTTCAGGTGTTGGGTCATCTTAAGACTACCAAGCCACATGACCACTCCCAAAAATGACCAAATATCAGCCACGTTAATTGAAATGACTGGCACAAATGATCAAGGTCAAGGTCAAAGAAAGAGGAAAAACCACTAACAGTTTTTGCCTTTATGTTAGATACTCCATATAACTATTCTTGTTTTACAAGTAAGGATTCCAAGTCTCCAAAACTTTGAAATTCATTCAAGGTCAAAAAGCTGATAAGTAGTAGAACAAGATTTTGAACACAAGTCTGTCTCAAGCCCAAGCCCTTTTCCCAAGAGTCTGTGCTGCAGCATATCCCAAAGGTTTACAGTTTTCTAGAAAATTATTTTAAACTAGTAATGAGGCATGCTGTAAGCATTAATACTTGGCACATTTCATCTAGTAGCACCCTGGATCCTCTCCCAAATGCTAGGAATTAAGTATTGGGACTTCTAGTTATGGGTGAGAAAATGGAGTTTTCAGGACATGATGTAACTTGCCCAAGGTGGTACAGCTAGTAAGTGATGGTACTGAGACTAGAACTCAAGACAGTCTGACTCCCTCCCTTTCATTGGTTCTGCTCCAGAAAACTGCCTCCTCGTCGCCCTGAAGTGATCCGGGGCACCTGACACTCACACAATTAAGCATCTATTGAGGTCAGGGTGCTGGGTGGGTAACAAGCAAGAAAAAACTCCAAGAACTTCTGGGGAAACCAATGCAGGGTGGTTCCCCACTGATACATATGCGCTTCCAAATTCCCCTTCTGAGAATTCCTAGGAGATTATGCTGTCCTCTGTGCTAATTTAGTAAATGAATTCCCCTCAGCATACACTGAATGGAGGACAGGGAGGTACTGACCTGTGACTTCTGGTCTTAAGGATGAAGCTATAATTGTGTCCCTGGGCCAGACAGCTGCCAGCTTCCTGAGGAAGGAGATGATATCTTTCAAGTGTTAAGGATGCTTTGTTTAAAAATAAACATAGAGGAAGTTCTGGTTTTACTCACTCTCCTCCACCTTGTCCAAGGGGGAGGAAAAGGCAAAGGAATTGTAATTGGTCCAGGCATCTGCTAAATAAAGTAACACAGACATGCAGACTCCACAGCCATGCAAGGTGAGATTCAGAATTTGATATAAGTTGGTGAAAAATGTGACAACAGAAATAGACTACGGCATACCGAATAAAGGTCATAAATAAAGCAACAACCTCACATTAATGGGCATGGCATGGGATGTGAATCTTGATCCAAAATCTGGCGAGCAGACGCAGGCAAGAAGCATCTCTTGACTTGCTTTTGAGTGATGTTTTGGAAATGGTTCATAACAACCATGAATTTCAATTTGGCTTAGTAATTCCATCCAAAGCAGAACCTAATAAGGGAATAATCAGGACATCAGATTGCAGCAAACTTAGAACACTAGGAGTGAATTTTATGGAAGCTAATCAATAAGGGGATAATCGTGAATGTTTCAGTCACACACAGCACTCCATCCACCCCGAGATGAGCAGGGACTGTTAGTAAAGAAAGTGTCTGAATGAGGAACAAGCCCAGTGAAGATAAACAATGGAAGGGGGAATGTGAGAAGAAAGGATGCACTGAAAATTACTTTCTGTGCTATTATTAGTAGGATCGCTATTATTTTACAGTCCCACACTCCTGAGCAGATGTATTCCAAACGGCATCTTGGTAAACGGCTGAGAAGTACTGAGGCTCCAGGGTCCTCTTTCAGTCTCAGGCTTGGTTCCTGCTGTCTCGAGGGGGTTCCAGCGTTTTCCTTCTAATCTGAACGCTGTTGTCCCCACTCTTTTCCCCAAGGGAGCTGCTCTCCCAAGGTCTGGTTGCAGAGTGGGACTCAAGCTCCCCACATTCTTCTTCCAGGCTGTCTCTGAAAGAAATCACAGCGACCCTTTTTGTTTTAGAAATTTTACCACTGACAACCAAAGGGGGAAATTGGAGTAAGAAAAAAAAAAAAACAAACGTGGGGAAAATGCAAAGGTTTAATCCATCTTATGGGCCTTCTTACCACTATGGTCCTTGGTCAGAGGTGACCAGAGGATGATGCCAGTAGGGGGCAGTGCAGTGCTAGGAATTTCAGCTCTGGGGCCAACTGGCCAGGGGTTTAAATTCCAACTCTGGCACCTGTTAGTGGGGTGGTTTCCAGAAGTCACTTTAGACTTCTGAACCCTGTTTTCTCTCTTTAAAATAGAGAACATAGAATCTACCAAGGATGAGTTGTTGTGGAAATTTAAGATTACAATCTATTATATACACACACATGCATACATGTGTGCATGCGTATGAACACAGTGATAAGAGGCAGAAATGGTATAGATAGAAACCCAATACAGATACAGATGTATACCACATATATAAAATCTGTGTTTGTGTGGTAGCTGTGGCCATTTTTGTCACTGGAAGAGGCGCAAGATAACCACTGGGGGTGAAATTCAACAAACTTTTCCCTTCTTTCCTACCTCAGCTAAAAGTGAGCAACACATTCCATCCTGATAGCTCCCCTTCAGATCTTAAAATGTAACTCTACCCACTCCAACCATGAGAAAACCATCAGACAACCCCACACTGAGGGACATTCTAAAACACCTGACCAGGACTCCTCAAAATTATCAAGGTCATTGAAAACAAGGAAAATCTGAGAAACTGTCACAGACTAGAGAAGCCTAAGGAAATATGACAACTGTAATGTGGTATCCAAGATTTGATCCTGGAACAGAAAAAGGCACTATGTAAAAACTAGTCAAGTCCAAATAAAATATGGAGTTTAGATGATAGAAATGCACCAGTAAGGTCATTCCATCATGACAATTGTGCAGTGGTGATGTGGATGTGAACAGTGGGAGAATTTGGGTGAGGGCTATTTGGGAACGAGCTACTTACTATCTTTGCAACTTTTTTGTACAACTAAAACTACTGTAAAATTAAAAAAATCATTTAAATTTTAAAACTTACCTTTTTTCCCCCATCCCTCCACCCTTCCCCTCTGACAATCATAACTTTGTTAACTGTATTTATAGGTTTGATTCTGCTTTTTTAAAAATTTTTTTTCAACGTTTATTTATTTTTGGGACAGAGAGAGACAGAGCATGAACGGGGGAGGGGCAGAGAGAGAGGGAGACACAGAATCGGAAACTGGCTCCAGGCTCTGAGCCATCAGCCCAGAGCCTGACGCGGGGCTCGAACTCCCAGACCGCGAGATCGTGACCTGGCTGAAGTCGGACGCTTAACCGACTGCGCCACCCAGGCGCCCCTGATTCTGCTTTTTATTCTTCTTTTTTCTTTCTAAGATTTTATTTAAATTTAAATTAGTTAACATATAGTGTAGTATTGGTTTCAGGAGAATTTAGTGATTCATCACTTACATATAACACCCAGTGCTCATCCTAACAAGTGCCCTCCTTAATCTCCATCAGTCATTCAGTCAATATCCCCACCCACTTCCCCTCCAGAAATCCTCAGTTTGTTCTCTGGATTTAAAAGTCTCTTATGGTTTGCCTCCCTCTGTGTTTTTATCTTATTTTATTTTTCCTTCCCTTCCTCTATCCTCATCTATTTTATTTCTTAAATTCCACATATGAGTGAAATCATATGGTATTTATCTTCCCCTGACTTATCTCACCTAGCATAATACCCTCCAGTTCCACCCATGTTGTTGCAAATAACAAGATTTCATTCTTTTTGATCGCCAAGTAAAATCCTATTGTATATATAAATCACATCTTCTTTATCCATTCATCAGTCAATGGACATTTGGGCTCTTTCTATAATTTGGCTATTGCTGATAACGCTGCTATAAACATTGGGTTGCATGTACTTCTTTGAATCAGTATTTTTGTATCCTTTGATAAATTCCTAATAGTGCAATTGCTGGGTCATAGGGTAGTTCTATTTTTAACTTTCTGAGGAATCTCCACGCTGTTGTCCAGAATGCCTGCCCCAGTTTGCATTCCCACCAATGGTATAAGAGGGTTCCCCTTTCTCCACATCCTTGCCAACATCTGTTTCCTGAATTGTTAATTTTAGCCATTCTGACTGGTGTGAGGTGATATTAATTGTGGGTTTGATTTGAATTTCCCTGATGATGAGTCATGTTGAACATTTTTTCACATGTCTGTTAGCCATTTGTATGTCTTCTTTGGAGAAATGTCTGTTCATATCTTCTGCCCATTTCTTAACTGGATTATTTATTTTTTGGGTGCTGAGTTTGATAAGTTCTTTATAGATTTGGGGTACCAGCAGCCCTTAATCCAGTATGTCATTTGCAAATACCTTCTCCCATTCTGTAGGTTGCTTTTTACTTTTATTGTGGCTTTCCTTCACTGTGCTGATGTATTTTATCTTGATGAAGTCCCAACAGTTCATTTTTGCTTTTGTTTCCCTTGCCTCTGGAGACGTGTCTAGTAAGAAGATGCTATGGCTGAGGTCAAAAAGATGCTGCCTGCTTTCTCCTGTAGGATTTTGATGGTTTCCTGTCTTACAATTAATTCTTTTGTCCATTTTGAATTGATTTTTGTGTATGGTGTGAGAAAGTGGTCCAGTTTCATTCTTCTGCATGTCGCTGTCCAGTTTTACCAACACCATTTGTTGAAGAAACTGTCTTTTCCCCACTGAATATTTTTTCCTGCTTTGTCAAAGATGAGTTGGCCATATAGTTGTGGGGTCCATTTCTGAGTCCTCTCTTATGTTCCATTGATTGATGTGTCTGTTTTTGTGCCAGTTGTTCACAATAGTACTGGAAGTCCTAGCCTCAGCAACCAGACAAGAAAAAGAAATAAAAGGCATCCAGATCAGCAAGGAGGAAGTCAAACTTTCACTCTTTGCAGACTACTCTATGTGGAAAGCCTGAAAGACTCCACTAAAAAATTTCTAGAACTGATACATGAATTCAGCAAAGTCACAGGATATAAAATCAATGGACAGAAACCTGTAGCATTTCAGAAACCTATAGCATTTCTCTGGGCACCTGCGTGGCTCAGTCAGTTAAGTGTCCAACTCTTGATTTCTGGTCAGGTCATGATCTCACAGTTCATGAGCTTGAGTCCTCCTTCAGGCTCTGTCCTGGCAGTACAGAGCCTGCTTGGGATACACTCTCTCTCTCTCCCTCTCTCTCTATCCTTCCCCCACCTCAAAATAAATAAACAAACATTTAAAAAAAGAAATTTGTTGCATCTCTATACACCAATAATGAAGCAGCAAAAAGAGAAATCAAGGAATCAATCCCATTTATAACTGCACCAAAAACCATAAGATACTTAGGAATAAACCTAACCAAAGAGGTAAATATCTGTACTCTGATAACTATTAAAAAACCTATGAAAGAAACCAAAGACACAAAGCAATGGAGAAACATTTTATGCTCAAGCTTGGAAGAACAAATATCATGAAAATGTCGGTACTACCCAAAGCAATCTACACATTTAATGCAATCCCTGTCAAAGTAACACCAGCATTCTTCACAGAGCTAAAACAAACAATTCTAAAATTTGTATGTAACCAGAAAAGACCCCAAATATCCAAAGTATGTTGAAAAAATAAAAGCAAAGTGAGAGGCATCACAATTCCAGACTTTAAGCTATATTACAAAGCTGTAACCATCAAGACAGTATGGTCCTGATTCTGCTTTTCGTCTGTTTATTCATTTGTTGTTGTTTAGATTCCACTTACGAGTGAAATCATATGATATTTGTCTTTTCAGTCTGATGTATTTCACTTAGCATTATACCCATCTGTGTTGTCTCAAATGGCACAATCTCATCCTTTTTTGTGGCAGTGTATTACTCCATTGTATATACATACCACATCTTCCTTATCCATTTGTCCATTGATGGACACTTAGGTTGCTTCCATATCTTAGCTATTATCAATAATGCTACAGTAAATGTAAGGGTGCACGTATCTTTTTGAATTAGTGGTATTTTCCCTTGGGGTAAATACCCAATAGTGGAATCATTGGATCATATGGTATTTCTACTTTTAACTTTTTGAGGATCCTCAATACAGTTTTCCATGAGTAAGTCACAATAAAAGGCACAGCATGAGGAATATAATCAATGATATTGTAATAATGATGTAATTGGGACAGATAGTAGCTACATTTGTGGTGAACACAGCTTAATATATCAACTTGTTGAATCACTATGTTGTACACCTGAAACTAATGTAACATTGTGTGTCAACAATAAATAAATAAATAAATAAATAAATAAATAAATAAATAAAAAGTTTCCCTAGCAGAGCAAGTGTCTCTAGATATTATGGATAATCTGAATAATTGTGGCAATAATTAACAATTTCTGAGCATTACCATAGTCCCAAAACTGGAATAAACTTATTACCTGGCCTTATTTTATTTAATCATCCCACATGCCCCATGAGGTAGGTACTAATACCTCAATAATGAAGCTGTCTGGTAGGGATTCACTTTATATTCGTATTATATTTTCTTGTAATATGACAGCGGTTTGGAAATCAAAAAATATTCCTTCCTGGAAAAAAAAAAAGAAAACATAAGTGTGTAAGCTTTTTAGAACTGTGATAGACTGGGCTGGTTTACCTCTCCCTCTAATCCCCCAGTACAGAAATGCTACATGGAATATAACATAATATATACTCAGCTTGATGGTGGAGAGGAGAATAAGAAATTCCTAGATTCTAGAAGCAAAGAGATAGCTCAAAATCGAAGAAATACAAGTTTGGGTTTATGTCAGAGTAGTCCAGAAGCATCCAGTTCAGAAAGAGGACTAAGGGCTGGGGCTTGAGAATTAACACTTCAGGCTTAGAAAAATAGGGCCTAGCAAATGAAAAATATAAGCCCAAGAAAGCAGAGAGAGATTGTCTTCTGCCTAAGAATTTGAGTAGAGAAATAAAGAATCTCCTGTGAAAAGTCAAAAGTCCAAGTTTACTCCACAGTTGGCTATGGGTCAGAATTTGCACGACTCTTACAGTATGAGAATCCCAGAGCAAGAAATTAATGGTGAAATCTCGTCTTGAAACAGAAAACCTCTGAAATGTAGAAGAAACATGAGTCAATTCTATGAGATTTCCCGTCAAAGTATTAAACAAAACAACACAACCAAATCTAGCAATCTATTTTACCACAAATTATTAACAAATTCAAGGAGAAAACAATTTGTTTATAATAATGTATGGCTTTCAAAAATTGCTACATTCAGCACTAATTTATGAAAAGAAGTCTTGGCAAACTAGGATTTGAGAAAAGGTTTCTTTAACTCATTAATGTCATATACGACCTCCTAAGCAAGCCTCAAATTGGGTGGTGAACATTAGAAGGTTATCTGTAAAGTCTACAATAAAGCATTATCCTCGAGGTCTTAACCAATACAATATGAACAGAAAAATAAGTAATAGATACCAGAAATGGAAAGGAATAAGCAAAGGATACTAATTCAAAGAATTTATTTTCTACATAGAAAAGCCATGATTACCTATAGACACAGCATCAGAATAAACTAGAGTTCAGCATTGCTAGTTATAATGTTAACAGGTTAAAAAATGGAACTTCTAGGTCTAGTTTGATAAGAAACTTCCAAGGTGTTTTCCAGAGTGACTGTACCATTTGACATCAGCAATGAATGTGGAATCCAGTTTCTGCACAACCTCACCAGCGTTTGATGTTGTCACTCTTTTTTATTTTAGCCATTCCAATAGGTGTAGAGTGACATCTCATTGTGCTTTTAATTTGCATTTCCCTAATGGCTCACAATGCTGAACATCTTTTCATGGGCTTATTTGTCATATGTATACTCTCTTTGGTGAAATGTCTGTGCATATCTTTTGCCCATCTTTTTATTAAAATGTTTGTTTGATGCTGAGTTTTGAGAGTTCTTCATGTATTCCAGACACTAGCCCTTTGTCAGATATTTGATCTGCAATTGTTTTCTCCTGCCCTATAACTCATCTTTTCATTCACTTAACAGGTCCCTCATGGAGCAGAAGTTTTTCCTTTTGATCATGTCCAATACTTCTATTTTTTTTCCTTTTGTGGATCATGTTTTGGGTACCAAGTGTAAAAATTATTTCCCAAGTCTATGCTCTGAAGATTTTCTCCTAAGTTTTCTTTTCAAAGTGTTATAGCTTTGCATTTTTAAGCTTAACTCTATGATCAACCTTGAGTTCACTGTTGTATAAGGTGTAAGGGTTAAGGTCTGGGTTGGTTTCTCCCTCCTCTGGCTATCCAGTTGTTCCAGCACCATTTATTGAAAAGACTATCACCCTTCCACTGACTTGGAAAGACAACTGAGCCAAAACTAAGACAGTTTTGAAAAGGAAGAATAAAGTGGGAGGATTCACTTTACCCAATTTCGAGATGTGTTACATAGCTACAGGAATCCAGGTTGTGTGGTCCTGGCAGAGGGAGAGATGCATACATCAATGGAATAGATTAGAGAACCTAGAAATAGCCCCACACAAGTATGACCAGATGATTTGTGACCAAGTTGCCAAAGCAATTCAGTGGCAACAAAATAAAGGAAGCTTCATCCTAAACCTCACACCTTAGACAAAGATGAACTCAAAATGGATCATAGATGTAAACATAAAACCTAAAGCCGTTAAACTTTGAGAAGAAAACATGGGAGAAAATCTTGAGAATCCAGGGCTTGGTTAAGAGTTCCTAAATATGACACCAAAAGCCCAGTCTGTAGAAGGAAAACCTGATCAATTCATCCTCATCCAAATTAAAAAATTTCCCTCTGAGACAGATCTGTTGGGAGGATGAAAGGATAAACTACAGAGTGGGAGAAAATCTTCACAAGCCCCATCTCTGAAAAAGGACTGGCGTCTAGGATATTTTTAAAACTTTGAATACTTTAGTGAAAAAAACAATGCAATTAGAAAGTAAGCAAAAGACATGAATGAATGTTTCACCAAAGAAGATAAATGAATGGCAAATAAGCACATGAAAAGATGCTCAACATCACTAGCTACAGGGGGAAATTAAAATTAAAACCATGATGAGATATCACTAACACCTGTTGGAACAGCTAACATGAAAAATAGTGATAGTGACAAATGCTAGTGATTTATGGACAAACTGGATCTCTCCTACATTGCTAGTGGGAATGTAAAATAGTCTGGCCACTTTGCATAAGTTTGACAGTTTCTTTAAAAAACTTGGGGCGCCTGGGTGGCGCAGTCGGTTAAGCGTCCGACTTCAGCCAGGTCACGATCTCACGGTCCGTGAGTTCGAGCCCCGCGTCGGGCTCTGGGCTGATGGCTCAGAGCCTGGAGCCTGTTTCCGATCTTGTCTCCCTCTCTCTCTGCCCCTCCCCTGTTCATGCTCTGTCTCTCTCTGTCCCAAAAATAAATAAACGTTGAAAAAAAATTAAAAAAAAAAAAAACTAAATGTACACTTACTAAATGATCCAGCAATTATAATCACAGGAAGCTTATCGCAGAATAAATGAAAGTGCATATCCACACAAAAATCCAAACACAAATATTCGTAGCAATTTTATTTATAATAGGCAAAATTGGAAATTATCAAAATGTCCCTCAATAGGAAAATAGTCAAAAGGCAGTACATCCATATCATGAACACTGTTGAGAAATAAACTATTGATGCACAAAACTTGGGTGGATCTCAAGGGCATTAAGCTTCATGGAAAAAACCCAACCTAAAAAGGTCACACATTGTGTGATTTTGTTTATATTATATTCTCAAAATGACAAAATTACTTATAAAGGAAAACTGATGAGTGGTTTCCCAGAGCTAGGAATCATAGGGGGAATAGGGTAAGGGTGGCTATAAAGGAATGGCATGAAAAAGATCTTTGTAGTAATGGAATAATGCCATGTCTTGATTGCAGTGGTGATCACACAAATATACACATGTAATAAAATGGCATGGAATTATATACAGTTATTATACCAATGTCAATTTCCTGACTTTGATATTAATAGATAGATACAGTTATGAAACAGGGTGAAGTGTACAGGGACCTTACTATCTTTACAGCTTCCTGTTAATTTATAATGATTTCAAAATAAAAAGTTAAAAGTCTATCAAATAACCAGTATCTTTTTCTCTAGTATGTGAAATCCCTCAGTAAATGTGGTATTATTATAACAGCAACATTATTATAATCAAATATCTAGTCAGCAATGTAAATGGCAAAGTTACTTTTCTGCTGGGTTAGGAAATACTGGGGTTAGCTAGAAGTGGAATGGTCAATCAGAGTTCTCAGCCACACGAGTCACAGATATTAAAAGCAGCACGGTTTATTTAATTGGTTTCTAAGCTGATTTTAAAGCCTCACAGTCCAGGGTGTGCATCCAGGCTCCACCCCTTTACTGGGTATCTCTTTGGGCAACTCCTATAAACGTCACTAATAATAGTAGCATGGATGCTTTGCTCATTTCAAACCTCAGCACCCAGCGTAGCATCTGGCGCCAAATGGAGTCGCAATAAATAATTGTGGACTTGAGTGTCTTGATCTCTCTGAACCTCCATTCCCTCTACTGCAAAATTATTGTTTTTTTTTCCCCTCTGTTTTCTGTTCACCACCTGTTGCCTCCAAGAAACTGGCATTTTCAAAAGCCACATTTACATATGAGATTGACAAGATTAACACATTTATTGGTCTATTGTGCAAAGGGAGATAATCACAATGCTAAAAAAAAATTGGCAAAGGCAGATTTTTAATCACAGCTGTCTTAGAGTCTGCAAATGGGGTTTCTGACCCACAGTCAGAAGGTCGAGTACTTTGACTTGTTGTAGAGGTGACTAACCTCTATGACTGCTGATTTGGACAGCTAGTCAACCTCTGGCAAGTCAGCCATCAGGCCTTGGATTTTTTTTTTCCTTATAGTTCTTTCTTTTCCTCTCCTTATATATTTTTTCTTTTCTCCATTCTTCTATTTCTTTATTTCCCACCTGAGAAGTATAATCAATTATTTGTATAAGTCAGAACCACAGAAGTAGAACAATCTTTGGATCTTCAGTCTCATTAAACTTACAAGAACTGAGAACCTGACAGCAAGACAGTTTTCTGAACTCACATCTCAGGTCAATAGCAGAGTTGGAAATGCAGGTTGTGGTCTCTAGCAAACAATCCATACATAGTTCATTTACTCCGAACTATCTCCAAGAATCTCAGATCCAAAATGCTCATTTGGAAACTGGTCAGGTTCATTCCTTATAAAGTTAAAAAGATGTCAAGCTAGGCTCATTGCAGCCTTTCTTTTGAGATGAGAGAAGGTAAAAGCTATCTGTGCAATGTGGTGCACACATCCATACCTGCAATGCCCAGTGTTCAGGACACATGTTATAATTCACTGGGATAAAACTAAAGGAGTTGGAGGAAGATGACCTTGTCTATCCTACAAAATAAATCACTTTAAAATAAATATGTATAATGAGCAAAATTATTTCAAAAGTGGACAACATTCACTGTGGGTAGAATGTGGGGAAAAGGATACTCTCGACTACTAGTAGATGGATAAATTAATACAGTCTTTTGGGAGCACTACCTAGTAAAATTAAAACCACATATAATTATAAACATAACAAAGTACATACAGGATCTGTATGCTGAAATCTGAAAACTAAAAAACAAACAAACAAAAACCAGCACATGAAAGAAATCAAAGGAAGCCCAAATAACTGGAACGATGTCTCGTGTTAATGGATCATAAGACTCAACATAGTAAAGATGTCAGTTCTCTTCAAATTGATCTATAAATTTAGCACAACTCCAATAAAAATCCCAGCAGGATTTTTCATAGACAGATAGGCTTATTCAAAAATTCATAGGGTAGGGCACCTGGGTGGCTCAGTTGGTTAAGTGCCCAACTTCAGCTCAGACCATAATCTCATAGTTCATGGATTCAAGCCCCACATCAGGCTCTGTGCTGATAGCTCAGAGCCTGGAGCCTACTTTGGATTCTGTGTCTCCCTCTCTCTCTGGCCCTCCCCTACTCATGCTTTGTCTCTATTTCTCTCTCAAAAATAAATAAACTTAAAATTTTTTTTTTAATTCATAGGGAGAAGCAGTGGAACTAGAACAGTTAAAACAATGTTTAAAAGAAGAAAGTTAAGGAATTGCACTACCCAATTTTAAGACTTCTTAGAAAGCTTTAGTAATTAAGACAGTGTGGTATTGGTGGAAGAGTAGACCCATACATCAATGAAATAGAATAAGCTTGAGAAATTTTATTTTTAACAAAGGTACGAAAGGAATTCAATGATATTCTAATTGAATATCCATTAAAGGGAAGTTCAAACCGTACCTCACACCATAAAAAAGTTAAAAAATAATAATTAAGAATCAATCACAGACCTAAACATAAAAGATAAAACTGTAAAACTTAGAGAAAATCATAGAAGAAAAATCTTTGTCAGCTGGGTTCAGCAAAGAGTTCTTAGATATTACACCAAAATTATGATCCATGAAAGAAAAAAAAGGATAAACTGAACTACATCAAAAATTTAAATTTTACTTTGCAGAAGGCATTGCTAAAAGATTAAAAAAACAAGATACAGACTAGGATAAAAATATTTTCAAATCATATCCAACAAATAATTTTCATGCAGAATACATAATCTCAAAACTCAACAGTAAGAAAACAAACAACTCAATTTAAATATGAACAAAAGACTAAAACAGACACTTCACCAAGATGTTCAACATCATTAGCCACAAGTAAAATGCAAAACCACAATGATATATCATCACAAATCTATTATAACAGCTAAAAAATTTTTTTAAAATGCTGACAATACCAAGTACTGGTGACAATGCAGAGAAACTAGACATCTTATCCATTGCTGATGAGAATGCAAAATGGTACAGCTGTTCTGGAAAATTGTTTGTAAATTTCTTACAAGCTTAAAGATACATTAACACAGGGCCCAATAATCCCATTCCTGGGTATATACCCTGGAAAAATGAAAATTTACGGTCATACAAAAACCGTAAACAAATATTTATAGTTTCTTTTTTCATAATTGCCCCAAGATAGAAACAATCAATGTCATTCAGTGGGCGAGTGAATAAACACACTATGGTTCATTCATACAATAGAACACTGCTCATGAATAAAAAGGAATGAACTACTAATATGTAAAGTAATTACGTGATGATTTTGATGAATCTCAAAAGCATTATGCTGAATACAAAAAGTCAGCCTCAAAAGATTACATACTGTATGATTTCATTTCATATATGTCATTCTTGAAAAGCCACACTATACCTGTGGAGAACAGGTGTGTGCTTGACAAATCTTACAGAGGTGGGGCAGGGTATGACTATAAAGGGATAGCAGAAGGGGGATTTAGGGTTGGTAGAACTTTTCTGTATTCTGGTTGTATTGGTGGCTACACAAGCTTTAGAAATGCCCCCCCCCAACAAAAGGTCAATTTCCCTTTTTAAATATTAAAAATAAGTTTTAAAACTGCATACCACTCATGGACCTAGCCAATGATCATCAAAGGATGACTGGAAAGTTTACAAAGAATGCTTAGGCTATTAATTCCTGAACCCAGCCAGTGGTGAGGGAAACGGCAAGTCAAAGGAATAAAAAAATAGGCTCACTTTGGACGTTTTCACAGAACATTCACTATGTGAAGAAATACAGCAATATTTACAAAATCTTGAGGAAAAAAATATGGCCCAAGAATGTTGATATCACCAAATCACCATTCAAGTATAAAAGCAAAATATGAATATTCTTTAGCAGCATCTCTTTATAATTCTGCAAATATAATATGTCAGCATAATCTGATTTTTTAAATTTAATGTTCAGTATTTATGCTTGTTTAAACTGCTAATTCATGTCTCATAAATTTGAGTGAAGTCTCAATCATTGATTCATCAAACATTGCTTCTTTTATTCTCTATTCTTTCCTACTAGATGTACATTGAAACTTCTCACCCTATCTTTATTTTTCTTAATTTCTATTTAATATACTTTATTTTCTTTGTATGCAGCATTCTGGATAATTTCCTCAGAATTGGCTCCAGTTCACCAATCCTCTGTTTAATTGGGTCTAATCTGCTGATTAATTCAACCATTGCTTTTTGTCTTTTGTTTCTTTTTAAAAAATATTTATTCATTTTTGAAGAGGGAGTGCAAGCAGGGAAGGGGCAAAGAGAGAGAGGTGAGTAGAAGATCCGAAGCAGGCTCTGTGCTGACAGCAGCAAACCTGACATGGGGCTCAAACTCATGATCTGTGAGACCATGACCTGAGCCAAAGCCAGACGCTCAACTGACTGAGCCACCCAGGTGCCCCTGTCTTCGTTTTTTAATCTATCATACTTTTTTCATTTTTAGGAGTTCTGCTATTTTCTTTTTCAAATCTACTAGGACTTATGAAATATTTATATTTTCATTTTCTAACTCCTTTATAGCTTTAATCATTTTAAATATATTTATTTTATAATTACCATCAAAAAGACCAATTGTATAAAATGTGGGATGTCCTAATTGTATTGCTTATTGTGTCTGCTGACTTGCTCTTCCTTGGTGTGTTGTTTCTCCGTGTGTGTTGTAACTTTTTGTTGTGGACCCATCTTTATCAGAACTTCATCTGTGGGAATCCTTTGCTGTCTTGGGTGGGTGACATTTCCTGCACCTGGGTGGCCCAGCCAGGTAAGCATCTGACTTTGGCATGGGTCATGAAGTCATAGTTCATGAATCTGAGCCCCAAGAGGGGCTCTGCACTGATAGGCCAGAGCCTGCTTCAGATTCTCTGTCTCCCTCTCTCTCTGCCCTTCCCCTGTACAGGTACACAAGTGTGCTCATCCTCTCTCTCTCTCTCTCTCTCTCTCTCTCTCTCTCTCTCTCTCTCAATCTCTCTTGCCTGCTCTCAAAAATAAATAAGCATTTTTTTTAAATTGTCACCACCCAAAACCACTTACATAATATCTCAGTTTGGCAGGTCCTAGAGGGCATGGGTAATACAAATGTTAATCCTATACCTACATGAGAGTAGATCTCTGATTATAACTTCTTAAGGGGGATTTTCCACACTGAGAGCAGAAGCCACACAGTTTTCCTTATTATCTCCTTAGGCTGGTGGACAGATTTTTCTAATACATGTTTTCACTGAGGATCTAGCTATTTGAGGGTCCTGCCTTCAGTGGCTGTCTCATTTGCAATTAACCCTCTCAGGGTGCCAAAGGCATGCATTTTATCTCCATGTGGCTGTTGAAACCCAATCCTCTTAGCAGTAGAAACTAAAAAGGAAAAGGAAGACTACATCACACTGCGGTTTTCAGTTCCCTCTTCTTTTTAACCCCAGAGATATCCTTTTAAACTCAGCAATGTCTTTAAAAGGATGTCTGATACACTCAATCAATACATTAAATGACTTGTAATTCAAAGATTTTCAGATTTTCTAATTTATTAAATTGCTAGAAATGTAAGTTCTCAGGAAAACTAGATCAAATATAAAACTATGTAGTAAATACAGTACTTTGTAGCTCTTCTTTTAAAAACACACACACAAACCTCCACATAATCTTATCTGTGTGTGTAGGTATGTTCGTATGTCTAAAAATTGATATGCCAGACTCTAAGTGATTATTTTGCGAGAAAATAATGGGAAGTCAGGGACCAGATATAGGGGGACAAACTTTTATTCTTCAAATTTATGTGTTGCTTAAATGTTTTAAGAATGTTTTTATGTAATGTAAATACATTTTTAAAATTTCATCATGAATTTAATCAAAGACAGGCAACATATATACCACCAGTGGGACATCTTTAGAAGGGGAAAAGGAACATTTCCCCAACACTTTAGCTAGGTGATAAAGGCTTTTGCATTTCTATGAGCCAGATATGTTTTAGCTGTAATAAAGGGAAAAAGCATTTATTTACCAGCATTCTGTTTAGGGCATATACTTTCCTTTGTTTAGAAGAATATCTTAATATGTATTTGGGTTAGAAGATGAATCTCACCCCACCAACCATCACACACACCCTTGAACAGGAGGTGACACTGCTCTGCATGATAGCACAAGGACAATTTGGATCTCCTGAGAGAACCCAGAGGAAGTCCTCACATGTCAAACAGGTATCCAGAATGCCTCCTAAAGTGGCTTGAGAATCTAGAATAACGCAATAATTCTTAAACCTTAGCGTAAATCAGAATCACCTGGAGTGCTCCTGGAACACTCGAAATGTGAGGTAAAACCAGAGGTACAGATGAATGGTGGCAAAGCCTGGGACAAGGGGCAGGGTGACTACCAAGCATCTAGGGAGAGATGGAACTCTTCTCTGTCTTGATCTTGGTGATGCTTATGTCATGGCATGAGTGTATTAAAACTCTACAAGATGCATGCTAGGGGCACCTGGGTGGCTCAGTCAGTTAAGTGTCCAACTCCTGATTTCTGCTCAGTCATGATCTCACAGTTCCGGAGTTCGAGCCTCAGGTTGGGCTCTGCGTGCACAGTGTAGAGCCTGCTTGAGATTCCCTTTCTCCCTCTCTCTGCCCCTCTCTGCCTCTCTCTCTCTCAAATAAATAAACTTAAAAAAAAATGCATGCTGAAAGAGTTGGATTTTACAGTATGTAACTTGTCATAAAAATCGGCATAAAATACACACACACACACACACACACACACACACACACACACACACATTATGGGCTGTACCCACAGAGAAGTTCTGTGGAGGGGCTTGAGAATATGCATTTCTAAGAAGCTCCCAGGTGGCATTGTTGCCATTGCACTGGCCCTATTTTGAGAACCATGGGTCTGGTCCAGGGTAGCTAAGCATTATTATTGTTGTTGTTGTTGTTATATTTTTTTTGCATGTGCTGTTCCCTCTGCCTGGAATGCTGTTCCCCCAGATATCCACAAGATTAATTCCCTCACTTGTTTCAGGTCCATACTCAAAATTCATCTTCTCAGAGAGGTCTTTCTCTTTTTTTATGTTTTATTTATTTTGGGGAGAGAAAGCATAAGTGGGGGAGGGGTAGAGAGAGGTGGGGGAACAGAGGATCAGAAGTGGGCTCTGCACTGACAGCAGAGAGCCTGATGCGGGACTCAAACTCAAGAAGCATGAGATCATGACCTGAGCTGAAGTTGGATGTTCAACTGACTGAGCCACCAGGTGTCCCTCAGTGAGGCCTTTCTGACCATTGCATCTAAACCTGTACCCTCACTTCTAACACATCTCCCCTTCCTGTTTTATTTTCCTCCATAGCTTATTAGCCCCCAGTATACCATATATTATACTTATTTTTCTTACTTATTAATTGTCTGCCCCAACTAGAATAAAACCTCCATGAGGACAGGGATTTTTGCCTGTTCTTTCCCTGCCTCCAGTGTCTACAACGGTACTCACCCTATAGCCACACTCAGTAAACGTCCTGAATTAAAGGTGAAATAATTATTAACACCACAACTACGACAACACTAATAAAAATTCACCTGCCTCCATTTGGGATCCTCAGAATACAGCATTTGATCTTCATGCCTCCCCACATTGAAAGAAAACCCCCTTAAAATATAATGTAACACTGAGAAAAATTGGCTTTGGGGTCAAAGAGTAAGAGAGTTGTACTTTAGCTCTGTACTGAGCATTGTTGAACAATGCATCTAGGGTTTGTGAGCTTGGTTTTGTCAGCTATAAAACGGGGTTGGTACTACCTCTCTCTTTAAATGGGCTGATGTGTGTAGTATTATACAGGGAATGGCACATAGCTAGTACTCAGCAGTTGGTAATGATTGTTCTTTATTATAATTATTATTATTATTATTGTTGAGAGAGAGAGTGAGCACATGAATGGGGGGCAGGGCCAGAGGGAGAGAGAGAGAGATTCGTAAGCAGGCGCCACACTGAGCTTGATCAGCCGGGCTCGATCCCCCATCCCTGGAATCATGACCTGAGCCAAAATCAAGAGTCGGACGCTTAACCAACTGAGCCACCCAGGTGCCCAAGTAGTGACTCTTCTTAACCTCCCTCCAGCACCTGGGGCTAGAACTGGTTCAAAGTGCCTGGGCTAACTGGACCTCCCAGCACATGTTCTCAGCTGTTCTCAGCTTCAGGGCAGGGGTTCATCAAAGATGGGTTCAAAACAGAGAACATATTACTCCTCCTCCATAAATATCTATAGAGGAGTCTCCTTTCTCTTCAATACTATTGAGCAAGACACTTGCCTTCTCTGAGCCTCGGTTTCCTCACCTGTACGATGGGGTTAATTGCTGCTGCCAAGATTGAGTCTTGCAGACTCAGCAAAAGAGTGAAAGCAGCTAGCACCCAGTAAATCTCCCGTCAACACTGGTGGGCCCAATGCTTGCTCACTCCAGCCACCTCCTTAGAGGTCCTGAGATCATCAGGAGCGCTGTGAAACCTGCATGGCAAGGGGAGGGCAGAGCCCCCCTGGCCAGCTCAGAGGCCTTGATGGTTGCCTCCTCTGCCAAGCACTAGCTCCTAAAGGATGCTCCTGGCCCCAGAGAGATACGTGCTGCCCCCCACTCCCCACCCAACCAGGACAGTTGTGGAGCACGTCAGAATCACAGCTCTCCTCTTCTGAACTGTATCACTGGACTTCTGGAGCCTTCTGGAGGTGCAACACTGGTGCCTTGGGTAATTTAGATACCGCTGTACTGCTTGACCTTCTCTTCTCTGCCAAGTACCCACAGATTCCCGATGAGCTCAAGGGGTGTTCCGTGAGCCCCCACCCCAACTTGTGTGGGGTCAGTATGTAGTGTGGGAGAGACTCCTCTGTAAATTGAGGAACAGTTGGCTGGCATCTTTTTCTGCGATTCCTGAGAGATCAGAAGCCAGTCCCCTCAAATCCCACACCTTCGTTTCTGCCACGGGGTTTGTCAATCCCAGAACTCACAGACCGAAGGAAGAGTCCAAAAACAAACAAACGCCCAGCGCAAGAGGAAGAGAAATTGCTGGGTTTTCCTCACTTACAAGACTTTGCACTCAGTCCAGGGCCTTTGAGGGATGGATGGATGGATGGATGGATGAATGGATGGATGGATGGATAGATAGATAAATAAAATATGTTCTCTTCCTGACCCAAGTTGTGTAGAGTCTCTGGTGAACAGGAGGCGGTCAGCAAGGTATCAAATACCACGCAGGTGACTAAGAAATGATGCGGGGGAGGGGGGGGCACATGCTCATGCGCTCTCCTGCCAGGCTCAGCCCACAGCAGCTGTGGTCCTTTCCCATAGAGAACTCTGCGGCAGCTGCTGAAAGCAGGATGCTGGGTTACTTTTCATGGTCCGTTGGACTTAGACATGTAGATATATAGAGTCACTGTTTTCCTTCACAGCTGAGACATGGCTGATGATGATGTTATTTCCCACACAGGCAGATTAAAATACTGGGGATAATGATGTAGTCTAGCAGCAGACCCAAGAGGCCCCTCAGGCTCTGGGACCCAGAACAAAGCAGGCTGGCAGAGGGGCCCTGGTGTGTTCCTCCAGCTCTTGGAGAGCGGTTCCCTTCCTAAAGCCTCTCCTGCTTCCTTGGGCCACAGGAGGGTTTAGTGGTGGCTTTTCCACCCACAAAAGGAGAAGTAAAACCAAACGTGAAGTTACAGGTATATCCGGACCCTATGTCTTGGGACTTGTCTCTTCTTCCAAATGCTCATACACAGAATGCCTGCTGTTCACGCAGAGTGGTGAGAGGGAGTGGGTTCTGACTTGAATAATTTTCCACCCACTTCCTCCTGCCCTCTCCTTTCTCCTTATGCAATGCTTCCTCCCTCCCACCAAATTCTCCCTCCTCTACCCAGACATGCTGACCCACCCAGACCTGCACTCCCATCCGTGTCCTGGGTCCCGGTTCTCCTGTCTCCTCTGTATGCCCACCCCTACTCACAGTCCGCACCACTGCTGGAAGGACTTCCTGAGGAATGCAAACCTGGACATGAGCTCGGATGGGTGGCTGGGTGGTCTGAGAACCGGCTCACCTCTCTTATACACTCAAGTCTCTCGAGGCTCCAGCAATACTGCCCCCCCCCACACACACACACCTGCCCTGCTGTGTGCTGACCCCTTTGCCCAGTGTCCTCCCTTCCCACTACTATTTTGCCTGGTTCTCTGTTGCTTGCCTTTCAAACCAAAGCTCAGAAGAGCCTTCTCCAACTCCCTCCTTTCCCCTTAGTCCAGCTTGGGTCTCTTTTCTTTGTACTAAACTGTGGTCTGCAGGCCAAATGGGGCCTGCCATCTGTTTCTATAAATAAAGCTTTACTGGAACTGAGCCACACCCATTCATTTCTATATTGTCTAGCTGCTTTCGTGCTGTAACAGCAGAATCACGTGGTTGCCACAGAGACTATATGTCTGGCAAAGCCTTAAAGTCTGGCTCTCCGCAAGAAAAGTTTACCCACCCCTGTTCTAAAACCCTGCATCATAACACATGCTGCATTGTACCAAATCTCTCCCTTTTTACAGTCATCTCTGCACCGTGTTGGAAACTTCTGAAGTGGATGATCTCAGTCTATCCACTTTTCACCAGAGCAGGGTGGCTAACCGTCCAATGCTGACGTCACCCTGGTTGAGTTGGTATGCTGACTTCCTTACCTACCAGCTCTGTGAACCCGAGCAAGTTGCTTAACATCTTTGGTCCTGTTTCCCCACAGATAAAATAGAGATAACAGCAATACCCACCTCAAAAGCTTGTTAAGAGTATTAAATGAGTTAAATGTAAATTTCTTATTATAGTGCCTAACACATGGACAATAGTATAGTACTATATAGTATAGTACAATAGTACTATATAAGTGCTGTTATTACTATTAGGATCATTGTTTTCAACCCCAGATGCTAGCAGATGGTAAGTCTTCAATAGATACATTTGAAGTTGAACTACTATCTTGGTTTACATCTGCAGAAAGCCAGCAAATCAGAAAACCATCTAACGTCGACATCTCTAGCTTTTAATCCAAAACCATATTATCATTGCTTACTGTTCAATCCATAAGTACTGTCCTTCTCCTCTCTTTCCTTTGTTCTCACTGCTGACCAACACCAAATCCTGTCCATACTAACTCTAGGACATGTGCCAAATCATGTCTACACCTCCCCATGGGTGGTAGTCCATGGATGGATCCCCAGGATGGTAGTCATCCTGGTCTGAGTCACGGTCATCTTTAGGCTACCTCAGTAGCTTCTGTATCAGTTAGCTTTTGCTGTATGACAAACCATTCAAACCTTAGTGGCTTAAAACAAAACCAGTTATTTAGCTCAGAATCTGTGGGTCAGCAACCTGGGCTGAGCTTATCTGAGGGGCTCTTGTGGTCTCTGCTAAGCTCATTTGTGTATGTAGTAAGCTGCTGGACTTGGCTGGAACTGGCTGGTCTAGGATGGCCTCCGCTGGGAGGCCATGTGGCCATCCTTCCTCCAACAGGTCAGCCCAGGCTCATTCACATAGCCATTGGATCAGGTTCTAAGAAAGCGTGTGTGGTCTCTTGAGCCCTAAGCTTGAGCATACTGTGACTTCCACCCCATTCCATGAACAAGGAAAGTAGCAAGGCCCACACAGTTTCAAACAGTAGAGAAACAGACTCCACCGTTTGATGGGAAGAACTGAAAAGTCACACCACAAGAGGCATGGAGACTGGAGGGTGGAGAAGCGGGACAGTTGTGCCCATTTGTGCAAACCATAAACAATAGCCTCCTCACTGGGCTCCCCATTGTCCCTTTACTGTGACTCCAATCCAGGTTCTGCATAGGAGCCAGAGTGACCTTTCTAAAATGTAGATCAGATTGGGTCACAACGTTGCCTTCACACCCATGCCCCTAAAATTTCAATTTAGATAGCTCACCCTGGGGTACCTAGGTGACTCAGTCGGTTGGGCATTTGACTCCTGATTTTGGCTCAGGTCATGATCTCACATTGCAAGACCCGCATGAGGCTCTGTGCTGACAGCATGGAAACTGCTTGAGATTCTCTTTCTGCCTTCCCCTGCTCACTATCTCTCTCCCCCCCCTCTCAAAATAAATAAACTTTTTAAAAAATTTAAATAAAATAAATACTTTACCCTGAGAGATGGCCTCCCAATTTAAATGAGCCTCACCATCTTGCTTTATTCTCTTCCTAGCATGATTTCATTCTCCAAAGTATCCTTGTGTATTTTTCCATTGTTCCTCTCTGTCCACCCAAAATGGAAGCTCCGTGAGAACGGGGGCCTCCTTTATCTTGGTGGTAGGCTCAAAGTGTAAACTGGCTTCCAATTCATAGTAAATGTTCAATAAAGAATTGTGCAAAAGATGAGTCATGCCATGTGCCATTTTCTGCATTAGTACCTTATGCCCATTACCTCATGTATTCCAAGCAGCCAACCTGTGAGGTAAAAACCCTTGACCCAATTTTACAGTTGGAAAAATCAAAACTCAGAGGGGTTGGTTGATGTTCTTTTTTAAACTCTAAGTCATTCTTAGCAGTGGTTCTCAATTCTTCTCGGCTGCTTTACGCTTACTTCTAATGGTGTGTTTTCCTGTGGATGTGTCTTTTTTTGGTTTCATTCCATTTTGTATTTTAGAGCACAGAATTGATGGAATCCAACACTTGGTGCAGGATGCTTTTTTCTTTGGAGGGAACGTTTTCTTCTTAACTTTGGAAAGTTGGCCTTTTAAAATAGAAATGTCCATATACTATTGATTTCATACACCGTCCACCCCCAGACTCGAGGCTGAGGCTGTCCACGACACGAGGCACATAACATGTGTTGGTAGGGATGATGCATATTAGGATACCTTTGGTTCTTAAAGAGGTGAGTTCACTGGGGATCATCCTCACACCACAGATGGAAAAGCAGAGGGCAAGAGATGGGTGGAGACATGACCAAGGCTACCTGGTAACTGCTGCCACTTACTGGCAGATTATACCAGAAGCTAGGTCTCTCATGCCATATACGAGCCCTTCCATTCTCTGATGTTTCCTTCCTTTTCCAAAGCAAGTGGAGGAGATCAGCGGACCAAAGACAAGCACTAAGGTACTTTAAGTATTTTTCCTTTATCCTTCCTTTGAAATGACCCATTTCCTTGAAATTCCCTCCAGTGCCAAACAATGGACACCTCTATGTGACTAAAGTCCTTCAAAGTACTTAGAGCTAATGAGTCCAAGTTACATTTCCACGCAATAGAGCATACCACCAATGTGTGTTAGGGACATTCTGCACGTAGGGTCCTAAATTACATCATAACCTGTGGTTACTGCCAAACGTCCATGGTGCCACACTATTGGAGCATCCCCTTATCTTCGTACTACCATCACCCTTTTAATTCAAGACACCAACATCGTGAACCTGAGCTCAATGCTCACTCCTCACCATCACCCCCCAACACTTTATTCCCTTCCTTGCTCACTCCCCAAAATCAGGCAAAGCATCTCCATCCTGCCTTTGTTTACAGCCTTCCACTGGCTTTCTTCTCTGAGAATAAAGGTAAAATGTCTTGGTGTGGTTCTGGAAGCCAGATAAGCTGGTCCTCCTCCATGTTGGAGCCACATTTCCCACTGTTGACCTCACTCTCTCCTCTGAGGCTGCAGGAGACCTCTTTAGTCTTCACCACATGTGCTGCTTCTTCCTGACTCAGCCCTCCCTCTTCTCTGCTGTCATCTTGCCTTCCCAGCCTTCCCTTGACTACTCATCACCTAGAAAATTTCTAGTCAACCTTCTTTCCTCAGCTCAGTGTCACCCCCTCAGGGACATCTTCCCTGAATCCCCAGCTGCATCAGTCTCCCCAGTATATCTGCTCATTTCATGAAGAGTGCTTACCACAACTACGTGTTTATGCCCATGATTATTTGCTTGATGTCTGTCTCCTCCATTAAGTTGTAAGTTGTAAGCAGTTTGAGGGAAGCAACCATGGATCTTTTGTTGATAGGTGTATTTCCAGAGCCTAACACTAACACTCTAGCTGGAACACAGAAGAACTTTAATATTTCTGGAAGGAAGGAAGGAAGGAAGGAAGGAAGGAAGGAAGGAAGGAAGGAAGGAAAGGGAAGGAGGGAGGGAGGAAGAAGGAAATAAGATGCTTCTTTTGGGGCTTTCCAATCACTATAATCTGTTGGTTTGACAGGAGTAACAGGTACATAGGCCAATCAGAATAAGGAGAATGGACAGGTCCCAGAAGAAGACAGTAATGTCCAGTGGTAACAGTAAGAGTCTAGAGTCATGTGCTCTCTGTGTTATCACTGAGCCTTGGCTCCAACATCCATAAAAAGGAGATGATGATGATGATGATGATCATCATCATCATCATCATCCCACAAGGAATCATTTTTTTTTCTAAACATGCAGAGAACAGTATGAAAACCTTTCCTCAAGGTATCGTCAAGATCCTCCTAAGGTCCAAGGACAAACAGCAGCCAAGCTTTACAACACTTTGGGATGCTAATCCCATGCTTACTAAGGATTCCGTTCTCCTTGCCGCCTTCCCTCTCCTCCTCTGCCCCTTCTCCCCATCCCTTCCCCCTCCTCTCAGGTTCTTGCTTAGTAACCAAATCTGTCTAACAAATGGGTGTACCTTCAAAATCATTCTACATGTTCTCATCTTATTCAGTTCTCCCTCTCATTCCTAACTGCCCACAGCATTGCCAATTAGGCACTTCCTTTCCCAAAAGGCTCTCTTACTCCCCAGGAGTGGGACAGAAATATCACTCCCATTTCAAAATCTAGAGCACCATTTTGCCACCTCCACCAAAGACACATATCAACACTCCTCTTCATTTTCCCTTTTCTCCTTCCCACATCCTTGCCCCATTTTACTTTGACATCATCCATTCCTTTCTGCTGCAATGAACTTCGGAATTCCAAACCAACCTGGAAAAGGCAGACAAGCCATCTTAGCCATGTTGCTTCCCCTTACTGCACCCTGGTTTGCTTGTGTGTTACAAGAGCTGTAGGAAAAATGGAACTGGCTCCTCACATGGCAGTTACAAGGATGAAATGAGATAAGATGCATAAAGTGTCAAGTATGTTTGACACACAGTAGATGTTCAGTAAGTGTTGGTTCCCATTCCTTTCACTGTGTGGATATTTTCTAAAGTACAAGTCAGTAATTATGCCTGACAAATGAACAGAATATCTAAAATTAGGGCCCTTCAGCGGAACCTGTACAATCACCCATCTGTGGTTTCTGGCCAGCAACGGGGTGCAGCTTCCATCCTGTGTCAGTGCCGGGCCATTCTCCCTATCTCCTCTCCTCTCAGAAAGATCCTTGGATGAGATTACAATCTTCCCAAGGAAAGGAATCTGGTCATGCTCAACTTTGTGCCTGGCCCAGTGCCTGACAGGTACTGCACTCTAAAAAGGTTTTCTGGGAACCAGCCCAAGGTTGACTGGTGCCTCTGCAGTTAGCTAGAAGGGATCATGACTCTAATTACAGACTTAGCAGCCGGGCTATGTGGTTGTCTCCCAGGACAGGCAACAATTCCCTGTAAAAAGTTCTTTGCTACATCCTCAATAAAGAGTAACAAGGGAAGCTTAATGGGACAGTATTTAGAGTCTGGCAGAGAAGCCTACAAATATGAATCCCACAATCCACTGCATTCAGTCATTCCCAATAGGTCTTTTTTTCCATTAAAGTCAGGCTTTAAGAAGACCACCTGTGCATGAATTTGTAAATAGGTATAACCTACCCCCTAGAAGCAAGATTCTGGCAGTCAGAATGGACCATACCAGTCATCAGAACATAGCCGTCATCAAGTTCTTTTTTTTTTAAGTCCCCAAATTAGATGTTGGCCACTTTATTTTTTTTTCATATTTACCTGAGGGCCTTATACTTTTTTAATATGAAATTTATTGTCAAATTGGTTTCCATACAACACCCAGTGCTCATCCCAACAGGTGCCCTCCTCAATGCCCATCACCCACTTTCCCCTCCCCCCCCACCATCAACCCTCAGTTTATCCTCAGTTTTTAAGAGTTTCTTATGGTTTGGCTCCCTCCCTCTCTTTTTTTTTCCTTCCCCTCCCCCATGGTCTTCTGCTAAGTTTCCCAGGATCCACATAAGAGTGAAAACATATGGTATCTTTCTCTGTATGACTTATTTTACTTAGCATAACACTCAAAGGGCTAGTATCCAAAATCTATAAAGAACTCACCAAACTCCACACCCAAAAAACAAATAATCCAGTGAAGAAATGGGCAGAAAACATGAATAGACACTTCTCTAAAGAAGACATCCAGATGGCCAACAGGCACATGAAAGATGCTCAACGTCACTCCTCATCAGGGAAATACAAATCAAAACCACACTCAGATACCACCTCACGCCAGTCAGAGTAGCTAAAATGAACAAATCAGGAGACTATGGATGCTGGAGAGGATGTGGAGAAACAGGAACCCTCTTGCACCGTTGGTGGGGATGCAAACTGGTACAGCCACTCTGGAAAACAGTGTGGAGGTTCCTCAAAAAATTAAAAGTACATCAAGTTCTTACCTGTCAGCCTCGACTGCATGTTAATCAAAGATCATGCTTGCAGAAACCTTAAACTGGTAAATTTAACAAACCAAACCAAAACTTTTCACTCTTACTAATATCATTTATTTCTTGTTGCCCTCCTTGGCCACTATCTTGTCAATCTGTGCATATGGTTTATTCATTTTCCTAGTGCACGTGGAAACTGGACAACCAAAAGTTTCATTTGCAGCAAGGGTATTTCCTTTGGTATGTAATTCTGTCCCCTGCCCTCTACCGCCCCCCTCCCACACACACCTCCCCTCACCTTCTAAAGTCCATGAGGATTTGAAAGCAGTCATTCCTACAAAAATGTGTTATTTACCAGAGCAAACCAAAGCAACTTCAGAGCCACAGATTGGGGAAAGCACATTGGGCTCCTCAAAAGTCCCATTAATGGGCACCAAAAAGAAGTTCATTAAAACAATGTAATATCCTTAATGTAGCTAATGTGCTCCCTCCTGTTCTAACAAGCTCATGAATAATAGATGAAGGGAGCTTCATCTGTTTTAATTAATTTGGTCTCAAAATTAATTCAATCCAGTACAAAATTAGCAGGCAATTAAGTCTCATTGGCCAACTGGACAAAAACATGCCAACGTCATTGGCTAGAGAAGCAAACTGGAAATGGACAAGGGGCCATGGTCCACTCTTCCAAATTGGAATGACAAAAAGGAGTATCTATCACCCATTCCCCAGGAGGCCACAACTTGGTCCCCTTTCTGGATCTCCTAATTGAGTAAAAAACCTCATCACTAGGAATTTTAGCTTTTATATGTTAGGAAATTCTAGGGGGAGGTTTCAAATGCATAGCAAGATTGCTTTTATTTAAGTTGTATTTTGTTCATGAAACCTCCAAATAATTTACAAGAATTTGTTATGCACTAAAGCATAGGATATAATAGCAATTATCAACTGCAATACTTGGGCACATGCAATAAACACATTTGGTTCTAAGAAATTATCACAGTTTGTTATGTACATGAGTTTAGCAGATTCTTGGTTCCATTATCCACTTGGCAATTACATATAGTGTTATAATAATAGTTTATCTTAAAATAGTGCATTTCTTCTCTGGATCTTGGCGTGCTTAATGAGCACTTTTTTCTTAACCCTCACAATGCCCTTTAGAATTGGGAAGATATAAATATCGTTAAAATTACTTTGGAAACAAAGATACCAGGGTACAGAGATGGGAACAGACAATCGCTGCATTTTAAGTAGCTTTAAAAGACATCAATTCCAACCACCTATCTGGTACTTGAATGCTACCTGTGTTTTCTTGAACACCTCCAGTGATGGGGAACTCATTAGTGTAGTAAGATGCCCATTCCATCTCTAGAGAATAAGATTGTTAGATTGATCTAAATTTGTCTCCAGTAGATAAAGACTATTTTTACCCCCAAACAAGTTTGATTCCTTTTACATATGGCATCTATTCTCCAGAATTAGTCACCAACACCTCCTCCCCAACTCCTCCAGTCAAACCTCATGACATGGCTCTGAGCCCTTCACCATCTAGACATTCTTCTTGGAATCAGCACCAGGGGACAGTGCAATAGCAGTGGTAACTATCAGCTTGGGAGCCAAGCAGACCTGGAGTTCAGTTCTAGGGATGTCACATCAAGAGTATCTGTGAACTGGCTACATGCATAACCCTTTGGACTTCAACATCCTCATCTATAGTATATGGAGAAACTGCCTATCATGCAATATTGTTATAAAGATCAAATGAAATATTGTACAAAGAATTTTTATCGTGGAGTCCAGCATGAAGAAGTGTTCAGTAAATGGTAACCGAATACTAATTATAGCTAATTCCTACAGAGCATATACTAAGCACTTTATACATTAACTCATTTTTACTTTATAACAAGTCATGGCATTGTCATTACAGATGAAGGAACCAATGTACAGAGAGGTTAAGTACTTTGCCCAAAGTTGCACAGCCAGCAAGGGACTGGGCCAGAACATGAACCAGGACAGTCTAGCTCCAGAGTCTATATTTGGTAACTATGACTTTCTTAAATCGTGATCCCCTCTAAAACTGAATGCTTTTCAAGCATTGTCTGATCCAAGCAGAATAGCAGATTAGGACCTTCATCTTCTCCCAATACAGCTCAAGATTGTGTCATTGTTTCTTGTATGAGCTTTTATCCATTTAGACACGCTTCCCCTATAGGGTTCTCATTGTGACTTGTGCAGCCCTGATTCCCTGACTCTGTTTGTTCAGCTGCTTTGTGAATCCAAGGGTATAACTTTAGCTTTTAAAACATCTTCTCCTTATATTTGTTCCAGAATTCCAAGCTTCTGGCATCTTCTAGGGTCCTGACCTTCTCATTCAACATATTCTCTCTCTTCCCAACTTCTCTGGTCCTTCACACATTTTATGAGAGTTCCTTTACCAGCTTCACCCTGGGCACAGATAAAAATATCAGTTCATACAGGGCACTGTGCCATTAGGGTTCCTTTCCAACATGGCATCGATCTATTGATCAGCACCCTCTCAGTAGGGATCAGTCCTGCATGAAAATAGAACATGATTCATCTTTTCTTTAAGACCATGGCTTCTCCTTTGTTGTTGTTTAATCTTTTCCTTTTATATAAGGTAATTCTGGTTAGTAAAACATGTAAAGTCAGAGTGGTAATCAAACTCTAAAATTAAGTGATACCCCTTTTTTGGGTTTTCATTTGTCCATGTGTAAAATGGGGAGGAAATCTAATGTGTGATCTCCAAGAATACTCCGAGCTTAACACTCCAGGAAAATACAAAGGTGTGCCAAGTTTTCCATGGTGCATACCTTGCCTCCCTTTAAAGCCTGAAATCCCATCATTCTCCATTCACACGTTATGCTCCAGTCAGCCAGAGAACTTGTACACTCTCATGATCAGTTTTGCTAGTACTTCTCACCACCATGATTTTCCACCTGCTGCTTCCTCTGCCTGCCCGCCCTTCATTTGTCCAGCTGGTGACATCCTGCTTTTTCCTCAAAACTAACTCAGGTCAACAAACAGGTCTGGAACAAGTGAATATCTATAAAAAAAAGAACTTCCATAACCCATATGAAAATGTCATATGAAAAATTAACTCCTAAAAATCACATCCCTAAATATGAAACATAAAAATATTAAAATTCTAGAAGAAAACAGGAAAAAAAAATCGGTGACCTTGGATTTATAGCTAAGACTTCTTAGCTATGACACCAAAAGCTTGATCCATTTTAAAAGTGATGAATTGGACATTAACACAATTAAAAACACTGTTTTCAAAAGATACTCTTAAGAGAATGAAAAGACAGGCTGTGCACTGGAAGAATGTGTTTGCAGATGACATTTTACATATAAACTCTCAAGTCCCACTGCCAAGCCAGTTTCTCTATATTCATTTCTTTAAAAATTATTGAGCACCTTCTATGTGTTGGGCACTTGGAACTGAATACAACAGATGAAGACCTCTGCCCACGTGGAGTTTATATTCTAATAGAGGGAATTTATATTCTCAGGAAATGGCCAGCGTGACTCATGCTTGGCTTATCTCTTTCTCTCGGACCTCATCAGTATGTCCTGTCAGTTCATTCCTCAGAGCACATCCAGAATCTGAGCACTGTTCTCCATCTGCACAGTAACAACCCTGTCCAAGCCACCTGGATGAGCACAGTGGCCTTGTAACTGCCCACTTGTCTCTGTCTTTCCTCCTTTTGTGTTTCTCATAAGTAGCATCCAGAATGACCTTTTAAAACATAAGTCAGATCATGCCACACCTCTTCTCACAATCCCCCAATGGCTCCCTCCCTCACTCAAAGTGAAAGAATCTTATGATAATACCGGATCAGGCCCAAGTCAATCTTTCCCCCTGCAACCTCGCAAATATCTTCCACAATCACTGTCCCCTCACTCTCTCTGATCAACTGACCTTCTTGTTATTCTCAAACAGACCAAGCAAATAATCTGCCTCAAGACATTTGCACCTGCTTCTCCCTCTGCTTGAAATTCTTTCTTCTCAAATACCCACATGACTCATGCCGTCATTTCTCTCAGCTTTGTGTCCAAATGTTACCTTAACACTATGGCCTCCTCTGACCATTCTATATGAACTGAAAACTCAATTCCCCAATCTCTCCAGAGGATTCTCCACCCTCTTACCTGCTTCATTTTTCCCCACAGTATGTATCTTCACCTGACAATTTTGATTGATTAGCTGATTCTATTTACCCCAAGGAGCCATTAAGCTCCTGGAGAGCAGAGGTCTGCCTATTTTTTTCACAGCTGTATTCCTAGTGTCTAGAGTAGTGCTGGCATATGGAGATGCTTCACAAATATTTGCTGACTGACTGACTGAATGAATGAATGAATGGTTTTGAATGATAGGATATTTCTTTCTGTCTCTAGAAAGATACACACCAGAGTTGGGTTATAGGTACTCAACCCTAGGTTGCTTATGTAAATAAAAACACTAGAGTAGTTCTGAGAGTATAAGGAAGAGTCACAAGGATCTCAGAGACTGGGGCTGCCCCTTGCCAGGTGTGTGACCTTGGGCAAGCCACTTAACCTGCTAAGGCTCAGTTTCCTCCCCAGTTTCCACCTCCTTCAGAGCTGTTATGAAGATTGGAGATGTGCTCTGAGCACTAAGTATAGTGCCTCATATCATGGCAGCTATTATTAAGGGAAGCTCAAAGAGGAGGTGACAGTGGAGGGGGACATTTCAGTTTAAGGATGATGTGGGAAGAGCATCATTCAAGGCACACACTTGGTAAAGAGAATGGGAGGTTGTGGGAGCAGCATTGAGAGCCAGGCAGGACTCAGGATGGAGACAATTCTGAAAGCATGTGCTATCTGTCCCAGACACTCTCAGCTACCAGGTACAGAAGTAAGAGGGCTCAGAGTGAGGCTAAATGTAATAAATGTGAGATCTCAGGAGCTAATATACAGCCAGAAACAGATGATATTTAGCACTTGTGAATGAATTGGTATTTGAAGACTTATACTCAGACACCAGGTGTGATGGGCAAGAAAAAGGAGCTTTCACCAGAGCTTTTTCACTTTCAAAGACATCTCTCCCAGAATGGAATGACTAAAATCCAGCCCAGGGTTTTATCAAGCCCTCTGATCTTAAAAAGTATAATCTGTGATGTTGCGGCTTCTCAGGAGAATGGATGTTTTCAATAAAGGGGCAACCTGTTCCCCTTTGTGGAAAGTTAAAATATATTCATTATCAGCTCTGAAGTTCAGACAGTCAGTAAAGATAGCATTTATAAGCAAGGGAAGTTCATCAGAGACCAGAAACCCTGCTTCTCCTAATGATTGTGTAGCAAACAATGATACAAGCTCATTGTTGGGTCTCCACAAAGTTGAGCCCTTTCTCTCTGCTCCCACTTGTAGAACAAGCCTGACACATCATCCTACCATGAGAGGCATTTAATGGAAATTTTCCATAAGTAAAAAACTCTTCCTCCTTCCTATTTCCTTCTGCATTTACTAATGTGCTATTAAGCATTCTCTACCATAAGCGTGTGTGTGCGCACGCGCGCACACACACACACACACACACACCTAGAATTCCACCATTAAGAATTTATCCTTTCGTGTTATGTTTGGCTGTCTTCCAGCCATGGTCCTTTAAGATGCACATATTCCAGAAGGGATAATAATACCGCAGTTTATGTTTAGTTAGCAATTTAGAGTTTGGAGAGCACATTCACTTCCTTTTTGTTTTTGGTCTTCAACCTGGTCTCCAGCTCCTCTTACCCAGTGCTAGAAGGCAAGCTGCTCTGAAAGTGTTTCTTGAATGAATGAATGAATGAATGAATGAATGAATGAAACTAATAGATGAACTGACACCATGACATTCACAAAATAGAAATTATTGTCTCCACTGGAACCAAAAGCCATCAAGGTAAATGAATTGCTCAGATTTCAGTGCATCTGAGGTTTGGCCACTGGCCGAAGGTGAAGAAAGGGCAAAACTGAGACACTATAGAAACCAGGGGTTTATTGTGAAGGAGTTGCATTTTGTAGACTGGTTATCATGGGCTTACTGAAAGCCCCTTACCATAGTGGATTAAAGAGTAATTTATTTAGGAGCTATATGGTTTTGAGCACTGCAGAGTGGAAGAACATGTTTGGGTAGATACAGAACCCACAGCCCACTCCCCAAGTCATGGTAAATGCTGTAATTAAGAGGGTCTCTTTCTTTAAAAAAAATTTTTTTTAAATGTTTATTCACTTTTGAGAAAAAGAGATACAGAGCATGAGCAGGGAAGGGGCATAAAGAGAGGGAGACACAGAATCTGAAGCAGGCTCCAGGCTCCCAGCCATTCAGCACAGAGCCCGATGCGGGGCTTGAACCCACGAACCGCGAGATCATGACCTGAGCCAAAGTCGGATGCTTAACCAATTGAGCCACCCAGGCACCCCAAGAGGGCTCCTTTCATGTGGGCATTCCATATGACTTTGTTGCTGCAAAACCAAAAAAAAAAAAAAAAGCTGTGGAAGCCTTATCGAATTTGCTGCCTCAGCTTCCCCTCCCGGGTCTTACAGGCACTAATAAAAATATTAGGTTAATTAACAAGAGAATGGGAAAAGGCCAAGGGGAGTCAAGGGATTCTGCTCAACAAGGTGGAAAGTTTTAAAAGGTCATTAAGAAATAAGATGAATAAAGCAAATGTTGAAGAAATGAAACCAAGAGAACAGAAAGGGGCAGTCACAGGGTTGGTTCCAGCAGGGTGGAAATCTTTAGATGGTTATTAAGAAATGGGAAATAGGATGACTAAAACTGGGGCGCCCAGGTGGCTCAACTGGTTAAGCATCCAACTCTTGGTTTCAGCTCAGGTCATGATCTCATGGTTCATGAGTTCAAGCCCCACATCAGATTCCATGCTGCCAGTGCAGAGCCTGCCTGGGATTCTCCCTCTCCCTCCCCCTCTGCCTCTCCCCTGCTTCTGCTGTCTCTCTCTCTCTTTCTCAAAATAAATAATACACTTTTAAAAGAAGAAAAGAAATGGGATGACTAAAATGGACCTTGCTGGAGCTAAAACAAAGGTTTTAACAGAGCATGACCTAAGGTTGGGAGGGCCATAGGAAGTCCCCATTAAAAGGTACCAAAGGGGGCACCTGGGCGGCTCAGTTGGTTGAGCGTCCGACTTTGGCTCAGGTCATGATCTCACACTTTGTGGGTTCGAGCCTTGCATCAGGTTCTGTGCTGACAGCTCAGAGCCTGGAGCCTCCCTCTCTCCAGGTTCTGTGTCTCCCTCTCTCTCTGTCTCTCCCTCACTCACTCTCTGTCTCACTCTGTCTCTCAAAAATAAATAAGTGTAAAAAAAAAGGTACCAAATAACTCCACTCTCTATTACCCTGTTTGGAGAAATGTTAAAAGACAGAAGGCAAAGATTACAATGAGAAACATGACCAACAATGATTTGTGGCAGTGGTCAGGCAAGTTAATCAAGATAACAATTGACAAAAGGGTCCAGGTCCCTTGGTACAACCTCTCACTGGGGACCCAAAGTCTGTTGCACAAGAGTGGGTAAAATGGTCAGTGGGTGGAGAAGAGAAGTTTCCAAGACCCTTTGATATGGCACCCCCATGAACTGGGACAGCAAATCCCATTGGTGAAGCCCTGACTAGGGAAAACCTAAAAGTATGAGCATTGAGGCAATTACAAAAGCTGGATGTTTAAGTGGTTATTTATGTAATGTTGTGTCAACTTTACCCAAATGCCTTATGGAAATATATATCACATCTGATTATGGCTACTTCCCCCACCTAATATTATAAAACCAAAATCTGTTGATAAAGTCCTAATGGAGGTTGAATTAATGGAGGTTGAATGGGGGTTGATGGAATTAAGGTAAAAGTTTGCAGAATTGGTATGTTTGAACAGACTTCATGTGAAGAGGCTGTGTTTCTGTTGCCTGATTATATTTTGTGAGGATGGACATTGTATCTCACTGGGAAACATCCCCCCTCTCTAGTATTGTAAAACAGAAGGCATGTAAATCTTCCCTTCAAGCAATATCAATTGGACATTTTAGATGGGAACCAGTAAGATTGCTTGAGCCCATGTAGTATAAAATAAAAACTGGAGCACTGGTAGGGACACATTGTCTGTACCATAGCCCTTTGTGAAGACTACACTGGGGCTTGACAAGGGGCTATGGGTGCCTCCCAGTGACAAATCCTTGGACTTAGGACTAAAGAATCTCCACCCGAAGCGGATTTACTACCACTGGACACTAGCTGAAGCCACCTCAGTAACTGAAGGACAAAGTAATCTTAAAACCTGAAATAGCCATGATATCTGGAATGATGTTGGAGAAATGTCCCATGGGGACAGCAGTACCCAGAAGACTTCCATAATAATATGGAAATGGTTTATACAGGATCTTGCTATTGGAAGGACACAAGGAAGTGATACTCATGAGCAGGACTATTCCCCTAGGACTGTCTCTGGAAATGTGTAAGGAGCCGTGGATTCCCTGTTACTTGGACAGCACTCTATAAACATCTCTCAATTGGCAAAGAGCTGCTTGGTTTGTGTAGAGCACTTCCACAGTGAGCAAACATCCTGTTTGGAAGGCCACCACCTTGATGGAAGAAGAGAGAAACAAATCAGTTCAGCAGCTGGATTCCATGCTGTTTTCCTAGCAGTGAAGAAAGAACTGAACAGTGGCCAAAGTCCCTATGTTTGGGTTTCTACTGACTCATGGACAGTAACCAATGGCCTGGCCGTATGATTAGATTTAAGGGCAGAGGAAGGCTGGTCAATTAAAGGGACACCTGAATGGGGCACAGCCCTATGGGAATTTGAGGCGCTCATTGTAGTAGGACATGTCAGTGCCTATCAGACCTCCTTCCAAATTTGAAAGATGACTAGAATTGACAAATGGATATCCCTGTGTGCTTGACAGAGGTAGCCACCTGGGCCCATGAGGTGAGTGGACATGGGGGACCCACAGAAGTGCAGAGATGGGATGAATCTAGCCATAGTCCTCTTCCACCCTCAGAGGCACAAAATGCCAGTAAGAACTGTTCTGTCTGCCAGAAAAAGAGACAGAGTACAGATGGCTATGTGGCAGATTCCCTGGTGGGAAAGCCCTAAACATAGCTGGCAAGTGGCACTGATGGCTAGTAGCTCTAAGAGGCTACCGGTGGATCCTAACAGGAATAGACACTGGCTCTGGACCAGGCTTTGCTTACCCAGGGGTGGATGTAAATGCTCAGAGTGCATTTATACAAGAATCAGAACAGAAGATATTGCACCAATCTTGATGGCTGACAGTTGATGGTTTATAGCCTGTGATGTCCAACAATGAGCAGAGAGGCATCCTCTTGAGAGTACCAGCTTGATGGGGAATTAGAATGGGCGATTAAAACACGGGTGTTTAGGGGCACCTGGGGGGCTCAGTTGGTTAAATGTCCAACTCTTGGTTTTGGCTCAGGTCATGATCTCTGGTTTCGTGAGTTTGAACCTCACATTGGGGTCCATGCTGACAGTGTGGAACCTGCTAGGGATTCTCTGTCTCCCTCTCTCTCTGCCCCTCCCCCACTCATGCTGTCTCTGTCTCTCTCAAAATAAATAAATAAATAAACTTAAAAAAAAACTGGTGTTTAAAATGGGGAGAGAAGGTATGAAGGACTGGAAGTGACAGGAGAGGGTGTCCCTGGAGAGGACACAGAAACTCTGTGCCCTTTCCCCAGATCCTGCTGTATGCATCTCTTCCCTCTAGCTATTCCTGAGTTGCATCCTTTTATAACAAACCAGTGATCTAGTGAGTAAAATGTTTCTCTGCAATCTGTGAGTTGCTCCAGCAAATTAATCAAACCCAGGGAAGAGGTCCTGGGAACCTCTGGTTTACAGTCAGTTGATCTGAAGTACAGGTAACAACCTGAGCTGGTGACAGACATCCTGAGTTGGAGGGTGTCATTGGAACCTTCAGTATGTAGCTGGTCAGTCAGAAGCACAGGTGACAACTTGGGCTTATGACTGGTGTCTGAATACAGGGGGCAGTCTTGTAGGACTGAGCCCTTAACCTGTCATATCTTGTCTGTCTTCAGGTGGATAGAGTCAGAATTGAGTTGAATTGTTGGATGCCCAGCTCGTGTTTGGAGAATCACTTGCTTTTGGTGTGTAAGGAAGCCCCACCAACCCCACACACACTGAAATTGGGCCCAAGAACACCCAGAAGAGTTGATGGCAGTTATGGGGTGGCATGGGGTAGAGAATTGGGTAGGGAGGTGCTGGAATTAGGGCTGAAAGATCTGGGATGACCGTTCACTTGACCTCATTTCCTTAACTTTCAAGATAGAGATAATAATATCTTAATATGCAAGGTTCTTATGGAGATTTAAACAAATAACTGTTATAATAGCATTTTGCAAAACAGTAAAGAGCCATGCAGATGATAATAAATAATGAGGAGGTGGTCAGAACCTGAGTAGCCCGTGGTTCAATTTAATCTCATTAAAAATCAATCTTAATACATTTCTTTATTAATCAAAGTGAACCTCTTTTCCACTCTCTGTGTCCCGACTCTCCCATCCCACCTCATTCTGCCATGACTTGGTCCCCTTGCATATCTGTTTTCAGGCGATTCTCTCTGGCAACTCCTTTATCCATTGCTTTGTATTTACTGCTTTCCTTGCAAACCTTGCTAATTTATTGTTGCAGATTTCATTTTCATTGAAAATTAATTATCAGAAAGAGCAAATTTTACAAAATGAGCTGCATGAGAAAGCCACATGAGGCAATCACATGCTTGCAGAAACAAATTTTTGCAAAAGAGCCTGGGGCAGCAAGGGCCAGTCACTGGACTCCAACTTGAGAAATAACATTGGTCCCAGGCTTACAGTCAAGGGTGTAATCTCCTGCCAATGCCACTGAACCATCCTGCCTCTTAGATATACTTACCTCAAGAGCAAAAGGCCCTGGACCACTGTCTGTTTGGAGCTAACAGGTACATTTCAGTCACATTTTCCCAAGACTCCAAGATTTACATCATACTACCCTGTAGGAGTCCCTGGTGGTCGTTCTTTCTCTGACCTGCCAGCACTTCCCATTATAACCGCCCAGCTTTCTAGACTGTAGACCTCTTAATTCTGTTAGACTCACAGAATTCCTACTCTAGGGGACCTTTTGGGTGGCTGGGAAACTGGGGCCCAGAGGAAGTATGGTTTGGCCCAAGTCACACAGGTAGAACCCTACAACCTGCATAAGGTGGAAGGGAAATTAAAAGACCACCTAATATGATCACCACCCTCCCCATGAGTAGCCTTAGCCTCTAGGATTCCTGCCAAGCCTCATTCATCCAGCCTCTATTTGAATACCTCTGGCAGTGGAGAACTCATCACAACCCTAGCCAACTCATTTTATCTTTGTTTACTTCTGACCGCTGGGAAGATGAGCTGGAGGCAGTCACTTTCTCCCCTTCCCCTCCCTCCCTGTCCCCCAGTCTTGCCCATTCACTCCCGTTGTCCATGTTGAAGCCACACGAAGGAGACCCTCCCCGCCCCCACCAGTAGAAGAGTCAGAACCAGAACCAGGTCTCCTGACTTCCATTTCCTGCTTGTCCCCTGACACTGTGCCACTCCTGCCATAAGAGGGACATGTGAGAAGGACAGGCAGATCATTTCCAATAATATTTTTGACAGCACATTAATATTCCCCCATTTGTATGATGACTACCTTAGTCCACCATTCTCTCACTCATTTGTTGTATTTATTGAACATTTCCTCTGTACTAGGTACCATGCATTGACCATTAAAGAGCATAGGGGCCCTTGAAATCAAGAAGCTAAAAAAGAGTGGGGCGCCTGGGTGGCTCAGTCAGTTGAACATTTGACTCTTGATTTCAGCTCAGGTCATGATCCCAGTGCTTTCTTGTCTTCTGCCCCTCTCGCCCTCTCTCACGTGATCTCTCTCTCTCTCTCTTTCTCTCTCTCTCAAATAAAAAATAAATAAGTAAATTTTTAAAAAAGAAACTAAAAAAGGGTAACCAAAATTGAGGGAGGTAAGGGTTACACCAAGGGGGTTCTGCAAAATGCTGGGTGGGCACAGAGGAGAATGTGGCTAATTGGGAGGAACTTTACCAAAAACATCTTATTTATTTTTATATCCCACTGCTCGGCCTGCAGCACTCAACAGATGTCTGAATGAAAGAATGAGTGAATGAATGAAGCGATATTTTACTAAGCTTTGAATGATAAGGAATTGTCCCCAAGTTAGAGAAATAGCTTGCAAGTTCTTTATAATGTTAAGAAAGGAATTTATTTAGGACACTGTCTTAGTTTTCTATGGCTGTCATAACAAAGTACCACAGTTCAGTACTCAGCTTAAAACAACCAAAATTTATTCTCCTGCATTTTGGAGGCTAGAAGTCAGAAATCAAGGTAGCAGCAGCATTGATTCCCTCTCAAGACTCCAAGGGAGGATCTGTTCCCTGTCTTTCTCCCAGCTCCTGTGGTTGCTGGCAATCTTTGGTGTTCCTTGGCTATAGACACATCACTCCAATCTCTGCCCCAATCTCCACATGATGTTCTCTTTCTGCATGTGTCCAAATTTCCCGCTTATAGGACATTAGTCATTGGATTAGGGCTCACCCTACTCCAGTATGACATCATCTTAACTTGACTACGTCTGTAGAGATTCTATTTCCAAATAAGGTCACATTCATAGATAGGAGGAGTTAGGGCTCAGACAGATCTTTTGGGGGGACACAATTCAACCCACAACAGACACCATCTATAAAAAAGGGAGATATTTTGCTTATAAAAACACTTATTCAGTGCCTGCTCTGAGATGAGCACTGTTCTAGATCTAGGAGACAAAGACAAAACAGGCAAGAAACCTGCTCTCAGGGAGCGTACATTCTAGAGGTGGTATTGGGGGAGCTACTAGCACTGACCATTAACCAACAGACACAAACAAGAAAATATGGATAGTGTTTGTGAAGGATGGATGTCATAAGCTGGTCAGGAGTGACTACTTTCTTTTTTTTTAATGTTTATTTATTTGTTTTTGAGAGAAACAGAGAGAAAATGGGGTAGGGGCAAAGAGAGAGAGGGAGACAGAGAATCCCAGGCAGGCTCCACACTACCAGCACAGAGCCTGATGCAGGGCTCAAACTCATGAGCTGTGAGATCATGGTCTGAGTCAAAACCAAGAGTCAGAGGCTTAACCAACTGAGCCACTCAGGCTCCCGAGGAGTGACTACTTTCAATGGGGTAGTCAGGGAAGTCTTCCCTGAAGAGGTGACATTTAAGATTAAGTCTAAATGAGAAGCAGGAATCAAGCAGAGAGCATGTCCTCACTTTTGAGGTCATCCTGAAATACCAAATAAGTGAAGAGAGCACCAATGTCTGCTCTGCTTCTCCCTGTGAGCCCACTGCTGCACTCTCTTGTTACCAAATGACCACTCTTTTCCATATTCTCTCTTTCAAATTCAGAAAGAGCCAGTCAGATTGCTTAGTGCTCACACCAGGCCATGTCCTGAGGCCATGCTATACCTGATCCACTTTAACCTAGAACCACCATATTTATCCCAGGCTAGCTACCCTCAGATCTGGATATGAGGCAAGACCAGTTTCAGATAAAACTAGACAAGGGCATTCCCAGGAACTCTGACCCCACCGTAAAATGCACAGGTGCTGCAGACAGGGCCCTGCCAGCAATGTGTCCACATTGAGGAATAGAGCAGCCACTGGGGATTTGGTTGTGAGCAACAAACAGCAACTCCAACTTCAGTGAAAATGAATTATTGGCAGAGTATGGGATAGAATGGAAATGGAAAACTTCAGAAATGGGTCTTTGGAAAGAACAGGAACCAAGGCAAATCTGGGTCTCTGGGAGTCAGGAACAAGCTGATGATCAGTTTGGGCAGTTGTTGGATTGGATTGAGTGGATGCCACTGTGTTTACAGTCAAACTCCAGGGAAAGAGCATTTGATTGGCTGAGCATGAGTCCTGTGCTCTCTCCTTTCCTGGAGGTACGGCTCCTTGACCCACAGTCTCACAGGCTGCATCCAATGGGCAAGCAAACATATCCATAATAAAATCTGAGTGCAATAACCAGAAAAAGAGGTAATGTTAATCAGGCAGGCAAAACCCACAGTTGTCTTTCACAGTTACCAGCAAATGCATTTCACTGGACAAGGTCTAGTTTAAGTAGAAGAGTTCACAAAAGCTCCATAGAAGTTTCTGGATTTACTGATTAGTTCTGTGGCTTTTTGCCTATTTATTTAAAAATTTTAAATTTCCAATAGTCATGCAGCAGTTCATTTTCTCCAAGAAGGCTTACACCAAAGAGCCAGCATACCACCTTCCAGTCAAACAATCTGATAAGCAAGCACACTGGCATTTGAAAGGCCAGGTCTGCGAATGGTCCCTTTTTTCCCAAGAAGTAATTCATATTAGGGACCTGGTGAAAGATGGAAAGAAATAACATGCCCTGGTGCTGAATGAGTTTGAACCTTAATGCTGTCAGCAGGGTCTGGATGTGACAGGAGCTGATCTCAGATTAAACAGCTCCTTCAGGATAGAGGTGCTGGGCCTTGCTAAAGCCTGGAGAAATGGAATTGCCAGAAGTGGATTCTCTTTTTGCTTCTCAGGGGGAAATCCAAACGTTGGCCCCTCCTGGGGAAAATCTTCACAGTGGAAGAGAGGTGTTTCTATGTGGATGTCAAATCTAGGTGGTCCCTCTCGAGCTTGGCAGCTGGCCTGGACAGGGTCGCAGCCAGAGTGAGGTTCTCACCTCTTCTGATGAGGGTGGAGATGAGGAGGGGCTCAGTTCCAATGTCTCCATCCGTCCCAGGATTCTACCCCACTCCAGCACAGGGACAAGGAGACTTGAGAACTGCTTCTTAGGTATTCACATGCCTTGGGCACCAAGAAAAACCCTGTGGGCACCCAAGGCAGTGAAACCACATTTCCAGGAGCAGGAGATGCCTGCCTTCTATGCAGGAAGCACAGAGCATTAAAGAACATTGGCTCAGGGTCCACAGAACTAGATGGTGCTCCTGCCTCAGCCACGTACCAACTGGATGACCACTGTTTGTGCAGCTGCAAAATGAGAATAACAGGCCTGGCATCACAGGGTTGTTAGGTGAGGTAACTTAGGTGAAGGAATCAAAGTGCTAGAGATGATGCCTGATGTGTAGTCAGTGTTGGATGAACGGTAGAAGGCATGATTGCCATCATCACCACCAAAGGAGACGGAACCAATGGTCATTCCCTCTACAACCCTGAGTTTTTATTTATTGAATCACACCCATCTCTCCTATTGATGAAGAAATAGGAGCTTGACTGACAGTTCACAAACAGGGTCTGATACTGGGAATAATTTTTGCTAACACCACCCGTTCCGCAATCTGCTAGTCACATCCACTAACCCCTAATTAGGTGGTGTCTACATTGTTATGTGGAGCCTTACTAAGACCTCCAAGAAGGCTGAGATTCAACCCATCTGGGCTGATGCCCCACCCTGGAGACCAGCTTTCTTAACCCAGCCTCACTGCATCCTACTCTGCCTTAAAAAGACCATCTAGAGGGGTGCCTGGGTGGCTCAGTTGGTTAAGCCTCCAACTTCAGCTCAGGTCATGATCTCATGGTTTGTTAGTCTGAGCCCTGCATCGGGCTCTGGGCTGACAGCTTGGAGCCTGGAGCCTGCTTCAGGTTCTGTCTCCCTCTCTCTCTGCCCCTCCCCTGCTCGCTCTCTCTCTCTCTCTCTCTCAAAACTAAATAGACATTAAAAGAAAAAAAAAGACCATTTAGGGGTGGCTGACAGTAGGAGAAAATACCAACTTTGAGCTAGATATTTCTGGTTAAAGTCCCTTGCTAGCTATAGAGGCTTGGATCAAATGTTTCACCTCTCAGGCTTGCATTTGACTTTCAAAGGTATTGTAGGTTTTAGAAAGAACCCATACAGTTGTGGTTGGGGAGTGGGGTAGGGTGCTTCTTTCCTATACCAGATCCTTCCTTCCATGTGTGGAGAATCTCCTGGCCTTTCTCTTTCACTTACCCTTCCCAGAGAAAAAAGAAAGAGTGGTTTTTTTAATGTTTATTTATTTTCGATAGAGAGAGACAGAGCGTGAGCAGGGCAGGGGCAGCAAGAGAGGGAGACACAGAATCCAAACAGGCTCCAGGCTCTGAGCTGTCAGCACAGAGCCAGATGCAGGGCTCGAACTCACAAAGTCAGACACCTAACTGACTGAGCCACTAGGCTCCCCAAGAAAGAGTGTCTTATCTACTGATGTGTTTATGAGTGTGTGTGTACGTGAGTGTGTGTGTCGTGTGACTGTGTATATGTGTGTGAGTCAGTGTGTGTTTCTGGATGAGTGTGTATATATATGTGAGTGAATATGAGTGAGTGAGCTTCTGGTGTGTATGTGGTATGGATGGGTGTATGCTGTACACATGAGTGTGTGAGTGTGTATTGTGTGAGTGGGTATTGTGTGCACACGTGAATGTATGTGTTTGTAGTATGGCTGTGTGTCGTGCATATGTGTGTGTGTGTGTGTGTGTGTGTGTGTGTGTGGAGAAAGAGAGAGAGATAGAGATTCTGCCTCTTACTTTTTTACTATGAGCTGCTGGAGGAAATTTCTATTTCCTCCACTTCCCAGTGCTGTAGATTTTACAAGGGTCAGAGCCCCACCAATGACACTCTGCCCTCCTAAGGGCGTTAGGTCAGCCGTTGGTTGAGATTCCCACCATCTTGTACACTGAGCCATGAATTTGGGGGAAGAGACAAGAAGAAAAATTGAGGGAGCAAAATTAAGTGTGGAGACGAGCCACATTTTCTGGAATGCCTGGATGATGACTAAAGTTTATGGTGATTTGTAGAGTATAGTTGAGCCTCATTCTGAGCCACACACTTTGAATCCTGGTTTTGCTGGTGACTAGCCACAGGACCTCAGCAAGTGATTCTGCTGGCTCCAGAAGGGAACGTTGAGTGCGCCTCCCTCAAAAGTCCGTCTTCTGTAATCATCGGCATTTGAGTTAAAAGGCCCACGCGCTGGTCTCTGGATACCGACAGGAGGGGGCCAGGGATGCTAGGTCACCTCCACCATCCAGGAACAGGTGTCTGGAAGGTGTAAGATGTTCACCTAGCGCTTTAATTATGTTAATACCTTGATCTGCACGTGGCTACCAGCTTCTTGTCTTTCTCCTTTCTATCAACCAGGCCAGACTGTGAAGAGAGGATTTCATGTGTTCACTCAAAACAGATTTGTTTTTAATCTTTATAGAAAACTTGTACTAGGCATTGTTCGAAATGCTCGAGATACAGCATGAACAAAAAAATAAAATTCTTGTTCTCCTACAGCTTACAGTCTAATGAAGTAAAGCAATAAAAAAAAGTGTTGTGTTGATTGCAGAAAGAGAGAAAACAGAATGTCAGGTGGCAATAAAGTGACCAGCAGAAAAATAAAGCTGAGAAGACAGATAAGGTAGGAAAGCAAGGAGAGGGGAATGGGGACATGAAGGGTCCTTGCTATTGTATTTGTAAACCTTCAGCAATAACCAAGCAAGCAAATGTCACAAAGATTTGGAAATAGCAATCACTGAAGTCCAGCTTCAGTCCCTCTGCAGCCCCAGGGCTAAGCCCTGGCAAGGCCCCCAAGGGGTCTCCTGAAAATTGTAGGGCCTGAGGCTGGCACAGAGGGCATGCCAGGCAGGCTGAACACGGCGTCCAGCCCCTCCAGGCCCAAGCTGGAAATAAGTCTCAGTCACAGAGCAGAAGGGATTCAGAGAGATCTCTCACACTCTCCAGGCCTGGACCTCTTGACTGTAGCTGCAGGTTGGAATCATTTTGGAAAGATTTTAAAATATGGACGCCCCTCGCCCTTCCCTGCAGTAACTCCAACTTGATTGGTCCAGGGTGGGGCTCCCAAAGTGACTCCAAGTGCAGCCAGGGTAAGGCACCTCTGCCTGGGGGTGCCCTCGGGGCTCTGCTCTGATTGAGACCGGAAACAGGGACAGGACTGGACCCAGTGCTGGAGCATGGAGCTCTGAAGAGGAGACTCTGGAGAAGTTGAAAGCTTATTTTCTTTCTTTCTTTTTTTTTTTTTTTCTGAAATACTGTCTTTGGCATAGGTATGAGGACTATTCCACCTCTTGGAGCTGCTCTCCCAAGAAGCTGAAGGAGCCAAGGAGAAACACCACGGTTCCCACCCAGTGACTCCTATACTTGAAGGACAACTACAAAGACTGAAGAGTCTGGAAAAAAGTAAGACCCCCCCCCCAAATAGCCTGCTCTCCCCTCTAGTCCAGGCAAAGACAGGTCTCAGGCCATCACCCAGCTCACCCCAGTAGGAAATCTCAGAGAAATTGCAGGCCAACATCCAGCGAGAAAGCAAGCCCAGCCATTGCCTCAATGGCTGTCTGCCCCATTGGGTGTCCATGGATTTTAGGGGATCCTGGCCAAGTCTCTCCACTGAAGAAGACACAGTGAAAGAGCAAATGATAGGAGACAGACAGGCAGGTAGGTGACAATTAAAAAATATAAGAAAACAGGGTGTCCAGGGTGGTTCTTCAGCTGTTAAGCATCTGACTCTTGATTTCTGCTCAGGTTATGATCTCACAGTTTTGTGAGTTTGAGCCTGGTGTGGGTTTCTGCACTGACATTGTGGAGCTTCCTTAGGATTCTCCTTCTCTCTCTGCCCCTCCGCTGCCCACGCTCTTCTCTGTCTCTTTCAAAATAAATAAATAAACTTCAAATAAATAAAGCATGTACTGCATGATCCACTGAACCATGTTCTCCTTCAGATGCTTTCCATGCATCATCTTGCTCAGAACCCCGTCACTCTCAGACATGGGTATTGCAGTCTCTGGTTTACAGATGAGGAGACTGGGTCAGAGAGGGCAGGTAAGTTGCCCGATGTCACACAGCTGGCAAAGAGCAGAGGCAGATCTTTCTAATTAGCTCTTTCTGCCCCCTAAGCAGTGACAGAGATGGGTGCTTGGCAGGCAACACCAGTGTGGAATCTCTGAGACTAAATTTGTGGGATGTCTCTGCTGGAATGTCCCTTATCCCCACCACCCTGGAGTGGGCTCTGAGGGTCAGGGTCGCACAGCAACAGTGGGTGCAAACCCATCTGACCTGGGGGCAGGGGACAGTTTGCATCTGCCAGTCAAGCCCAGGGGAAGCCCTTTCCTTGCTTTGGCCAAGAAAACTTTGAAGGGTTAAGTTTTCAGTCTCAAGAGGCTCATCGGAGAAATTCCTTTCTCTAGCTAGCCCTGTGAATTACAGAACAAAGTCAAACCAGTGGGCAGCCCTGCTGAGCGTGAAGTCAGGACTTGATTCAGGCTCCAAGGAGGAGCAGAGGGCACTCAGGGTGGCGAAAGGTGGTGGTGGGGGGTGTGTGGCTAAAGGGAACAGCTTGTGCCCTGCTTCCTGGGAGTTGCCCTCAGACAGGGTTAGGAGGGCACCCCAACGTTGACAGCTTCTGCCTTACGGATCTGGGCCACAGTGTGATCTTTCCCCTTCCTAAGCGCATTTTTGACACACACTATATTTGTGTGTAATAAAAATTGAATGCTGGGGTGGATTTCCTTAGCTGCATGTGATCTTCTGACCTCGCCTGCCAGTTCTCAGCAGGTCCTAATTGCACAGTGCAGGGGATCATGCAGATGCACCCTTTGTCTCTGCTCTTCCAAGGTCACCAGCAGTCTGGGGCACCGCCCTGGCTCTTCTCAGAAGCCTTTGCACCAAACTCCCTCCCATGGAGATCCTAAGTGGATGCTCTGAGTCAGCAGGGGACGTCTTTCTGGCTGGAGGAGCCATCACCTCACCCATGAAGGTCCTTTATCATCACTAGACTGTCTAAAATTATCTGTTTACTGAGAGGAAAAGAAGAGAGCTCCCAATTTCCTCCTATCACACCTGCTTCTCCCGGTTGCCTCATTCGGAGACAAGTAATAAATCTCCCAGGATGTGCTCATAGTCATCAGACCCAGTCTGCCGGCTCTGTTTCCCTCCGTGTTGCCTTTCTCATGCTGTCTCGCACTCAGTCTCCAAGCCCCTGACTTCAGCCTCACCCCTCCACCTCGATGCACCAGCTGGCCACCTGCCCAGTTTCCCTTCTTTGGCTTTATTTCCTATGCTCTCTCATCTCTTCCCTCTGGCAGAGCTCTGCACAGACTGATAATTTGGTAATAAAGCTTCAGTTTGGCGTGTACAAGACAGTTACTCATGTTATTAGATTTGAGAGGGAGCCCCCTGAAGCATGGGTTCCATTGCTTCTCATTCACCATCATAAATGGATACTTTGGAGTCCCGAAGACTTTTCAGTTCAATTGAATGAGTGCCTGGTTTACACCTATTATACATCTGTTATACACCTACTATGTGTACAGAGCTGGCCTGGGTGATCTAGGGGATGGACAGATGGCTTGGGTTGTTAGCACTTAAAGGGACCAGCAACAGGAATTTTTAATATGTAACTATGGGCCTCTGAGATTACATGGATGGTTCCTAGTTATCTGAAAACAGTCTTAGATCATAAGTTACCTATCTGGAAAAGCATTTTTATGTCACACTATATTAAGGTATTGTTTCACTCCTGACAAGTATCATTATCATGGTCACCATTTTATAAGAATAGGATCTCAGTGATAGGAAAGTAGAAAGCCCAACTGCCCTTATGATTCCCACATGGTTGGTCTACATCAGTACTAGATTGAACTTGAGATGTTGACACAGCTCCCTGTTTTTTGCTTATACTTTTATCAACAGACATGATGGGGTTCCACTGTTGCTGTCCGTTTGTATGACCTTGATCTTGCCAAGGAACACTTAAAGCGACCCTAACTGAAGTGGCACCTGACACTTGTCCATCCTTAGTCTGACATCAGACAGGATGAGTCATTGGCAAAAAAACAAAAATGGGCCCAAAGCAAAAATTCATAAAAAATTCTCCTGAAAAACAACAGCAACAACAACCACATTTTTAAATGATTGGGGCGCCTGGGGGGCTCAGTCAGTTAAGCTTCTGACTTCAGCTCAGGTCATGATCTCACAGTCCATGAATTCAGCTCCGTGTTGGGCTCTGTGCTGACATCTCAAATCCTGGATCCTGCTTCAGATTCTGTCTCCATCTCTCTCTTCCCCTCCCCTGCTCAATGCTCTGTCTGTCTCTCAAAAATAAATAAACATTAAAAAAAATAATTGTTGGGGGGCACCTGGGTGGCTCAGTCAGTTAAGCATCTGACTTCAGCTCAGGTCATGCAGTTTGTGGATTCAAGCCCCACATCGGGCTCTGTGCTGAATGGCTCAGAGCCTGGAGCGTGCTTTGGATTCTGTGTCTCCCTCTCTCTCTGCCCTCCCATGTTCATGCTCTGTCTCTATATCTCAATAATAAATAAACATTAAAAAAAACTAAGACTTTTAAAAAAATAAATAATTTTTTTAAACGACATGATAAGAACAATATCAAGCACTTATTAAGTATGAGGCATTCTGCCAGGGACTTGCCATATGACCGTTAACTTAATTCTCTTAACAAACACATGTTTGTTAGATATTGTATCATCTTCACATTTTTCAGATAAGAAAACTAGGTGGTTCAGTCAGTTAAGCATCAGACTTCAGCTCAGGTCATGATCTCACAGTTCGTGGGTTCGAACCCCACGTAGAGCTCTGTGCTGACAGCTCAGAGCCTGGAGCCTGCTTCGGATTCTGTGTCTCCCTCCCTCTCTGCCCCTCTCCCACTTGTGCTCTGTCTCTCTGTGTCTCTCAAAAATGAAGAAATGTTAAAACAATTTTTTTAAAAACCTGAGGTCTGAAGAAATTAAGTAACTCATCCAAGGCCACATAGCAGACAAGGGTAAACCAAGGTTTAAGTTTATTTTCACCAACCTCAGAGCACTGCAGTGCAAAGCTATGGTACCTCACTGCCACCGTCCTTACTCTTTGGAGGACAGGAGTTCTGTACCCAATCATTGGTGAGAAAAAATTTCTTGATGGATGATACATTGGCACTGGAATTATGGATGGGCTAACCATGGGTGCTCAGGTTTGCCGTATAGCTGGTAACAACCCCCTACTCTCTTCGATCTAATAGTGGAGGCATCAGCTCCATACCTGCATCCACACTGGCTGTTCTATCCTTTGTGATGACCTTCCTCCCAGCCATGGCCCTTCCAGCCTCTTACCCTTTCCTAAGAGTGACTATGTTGACTTACTACTACCCCTAGGGGAATCTTTTGTGAAAATGATGTGTCACTTGAAAACTCTGCACTACTAATAAAACTTGGATTTGCCCCAACACAGAAGCCTTATCTGGAAGATGTAGAAGGTTCTACTCAATCCTCCCCTCTGCCCCCAACCATGTCAACCAGCAGTAAAAACTTTCTATATGGCCCTGCCCTCAATGGGGAAGCATGATACAACAACAACAACAACAACAAACTCAGTTGGTTTCCAGAATGCCATAATGGTGACAGCAGTCTCAAATTCCTGAGCAAAATAATCAGGAGCTAAGCCCTGAACAAAACGAAGCATGAGCACTAAATAAGAAATAAAGAAGACTAAGAGAGGAAGTAAGATATACCACCTGGGCTGAGAGGAAGAGGTAGTTTACCAGAAATTTGGGAGAGGGCAGTGAGAGAGTCAGTTATTTTGGATAAATCTCAGAGGAAGGAACCACAGTTTTTGCCGTAGCTAGTGGTTGAAAGTTGGGAAGAAAAGGTGGTTCACAGAAGGGCCAAAATGATTTGAGGAGACCTCAGAGCAGAGAAGACTTGTGCCTTCTCTTCCAGTGTCTCTTGGAGAATCTGCAAACCTTGCAGAGAGGCTCTTCTCAGAAAAGCAATGGCAGAGGGAGAAGTCTTGCTGGATGGGCTTAAGTGTGGGGCCCTGTATACTCCAATGACAAGGACACTGAGAGTTTCAAAGCCATTAAGGAGAAAGCAGAAGTGCTGAGGGAGTGTAGCTGATGCAAAAAGGACTCAGAGTCAGAAAGAGGATGTCACACTGAGCATGAACCACAGAAGCAAATGTCAATGTATGACAGCAAAGACCTTGTTAAGACATTTCATTCAAGGTCAGAGGATGGTCATGGATCAGATGTCCCATGTTCTTCTGGTACTCATCACCTGAGGGGAAGCAAAGGAAAAAGGAAAAGGCAAGCATCCAGAATTAATTGCATTTTTATCCCAAGCAGACTGAGTTTTAAACTAGACTTGGCTGAGCCTAGCTGGTTTTGGAAGATTAAGTTTTCCACCGTCCCTGGAACTGGGGACATGAGAGCTAAGACATTCTTTCCTATGGAGATAAAGCAGGTTAACATATTTTACAAACCTGAGTTTTGAAGACTGCCTTGACTATGAAAATTTATTCTCTAACCTTTGCTCATGGCATTGCCCAGAGGGCGGGGGCAGGGGGGCAGAGGTGGGGAGCCATGCAAACAAGCTCATTGCAACACTTCAGTTAAGTTTGCTTGGGTCTTGGAGCACTGGAACAAAGTATGGCACCACTCCCCAAAGACATTAAATTTCCTCTAGTATTTGGAAGCAGGTCATGGCATTGGCAGCTACTTCCCTTCAACTTGCAACAGGATGTAACTACTGACGTCTTTCAATGCAGCCAACTCTTGGTTTTCATCTGTTTTCACTTACTCCATCGGAGAAGTTCTATTTTGCAAGTCCCTTTGGGAAACCTCACTGGTCATCCACACCTTCAAAATGATCAATAGTTTCATTGCCAAGCAAAATCTCACTTAGAGAGAAAAAATGGTACTCAGGGAGCAAAAAGAATACCACTGTTGCTTGGAAACACGTCCGGGTTAAGGGGAACCATTTTTCTCCCTCTCATAGCATCCCCACCTAGGCCCATAAAATAGTCACTTTTGCCCCTCCTTCCACATTTTTCTTTATCTCCTTGATAGGAGAGGAGATGTCTAGCATCCACTGGTCCACTTTTCTCTACAGAGTAGAGGATAATGTCCCCACCCAGGCTCATTTTTCTGTTTCTTTCTCTCTGGCATCCACCTACCCCAAACACACATTTTTTAAAGCTCCTGCAGGGGGACATCTCAATTCCAGATGGTTACTTTAATTCCAGGGGAGAGGAGGTTGTAGAAAGTCTGTTCAGACTACAAATGCAAGCCATGTCTTCATTCCAATGTCACCAGTAATAAAGCTGATATCTGATCTGCTCTGTTGAACTCTTGTGTACTTCTCTCAATTGTTCTAAGCTCAGAAGTTTGATAAAAGGACATAATTTATTGGCCCCCATGAGACCTAAAAGACCTTCTTTCATGCTTTTGCTTGTGGTAAATTGGGAAGATGGCCATAAATTCTTCTTTTCTTTTTATCCACATTCTCACGAGGTAGCTATTCTCATTGGTAATTGGAGTTTGGGTCCGTGCCTTGAATCTGGGCTCACCATGTGTCTTGTTTTGACCAGTGGTATAGGAGCAAAGGTCCCCCCCGAACACACACACACACACACACACACACACACACACACACACTTGGAAAGCACTTGGGCTTATTCCATCAGCTTGCTCTCTGGCTATTCTTAGATTCCACCCACCCTGTGAACAGGCCAGCCTTCTGGAGAGTAAGAGACCATGTGGAGAGAGGTCTCAAACATCCCAACTGTGGAGACCAGGCTGGCAATCGCAAACCAGTGGGTCCTGACCACACACCAGCATTAATGCAAGTGTATGAGTGAGCCCAAGAGAGATCCCTTAAGCCCAGTCCAGATCAGAAGACTCACCAACTCAGCCCTGCCCAAACTTCCAATCTACAAAACCATGAGCCAAATAAATGGTTGTTGTTGAAGCCACTGAACTGTGGAGTGGTTTGTCACACAGCAATTGAGAACAGACACAGTGAAGAAAGAAGCGGCAGGTGGCATCACCCCTCGCCCCTTTCTACATTGGTGTGCTTGAGTGTCGAACCCAGCCAATCAGCCTCAAAGAACTTCCTGTGTCCTCACCTGGAACCATCTTTTCCATACATTTTATCAAAAAACAGGGAAAGACTCTGAAGCCCTTCTCCAGGGAGGTTTACTGACTTTCCAGAGAATATGTCTTGAAGCACCTGATGAACTTCTGGCAGTCAGTCCCACTTGTTACAGACTAAAGAATAGCCCTTCTTTATTCAGACTAAAGAATAATCAGATGGAGAAATTCCTGGTGGATGTTTTTGGCAAGTCGAGTGAGGCAACACAGAACTTAAACTCAACATACTCACCATTATGGACACTACCCCAAAGCCCCAAGCTGTTCGACTATTTTCACTGCTTTGGACAAGCTGAGAGGTGGGAATTATCCAGTTTCCCAGCGCAGAAGAAATGCTTCTGTGGACTGTTGTCCACAGTGACCAAACCTTGTCACTTTCTCTGCAAGCAGAAATCTGTAGCCACCTGGAAACAGGGCTGAATGCTTTTGATGTTTACTATTGTATATACAGCCTTACAATTGAACTGGAGTCATGGTCCTTGCTTTCTGACATAGTATCAAGAATGTAGAGAACTGGCCAAAGCTGACTTCACTAACTCTAGGACAAAAGGGATCATACAACATAAATTAAATTCAAAGAGTCTTAGGAAATTCCAGGGCTCCTTGACACGCATCTGACCATGGCTGGCCAGGGAGCTGTGGGAACAATGGTTCCTTGGTTACTTACCTTTGTGAGTCACCGTTTGGAGTACTTATTGCCAACAAAACAAAGTTGAAATCGATCAGACAGCAAAAGTGATGTCGTTGTACAAGGACAACTCCGAAATTTCTTTTTCTCATTTAGTCAAATAACAGCAGGCTTCTCGCTAAAATTAACATTTCATCAGAATTTAAATTTACATTTTTTTATTCACTTGAAAAATTTGGATTTATTGCTTCTTTTTAAGAAAGTGGCCACTAACGTTTTGTAGGAGGAGAAAAATGAGAGAGAAATAATTCTTGGTAAAATTTCTTTTTAGAGTCTACCCATATGAAGGAAATCAAATTCCCGTGCAATTAAATAAATCGCAAGCCAAGTCTTGTTTGTATTTCCGTGTATATCAAGACCGATAGCTTTCATCAGTTGATCAGAAATGAAAAGAAAGATTAAAAATAACTGTCATGAAGAAAGAGTGGGGCAGAGTATGGAAGAGAATTGTTAAGGAGTTAGGCGTTTTTTTTTTTTTTTTTTGCAACTTAATATAGCATGATTTAGGGAGAATATAAATATCCCCGAGTTTTGTTAGTAAGAATGTGACTAATAATGCTTATCAAATAGGGGAGTTTAAAGATTTTGTGAGATCCGATATATGCCTGGCGCACGGTAGGCGCTCCGTAAATGCAGCACCCTGTCTGCTAATTCTGCGTTTAACACAAATTTGCAGGTTTCATCTACCATCGCGTCATACGTTTTGCATATATATGTCTCAGCAGCCTTGGCCTGCTACATGCATAGCTTCTGGCAAGTTCCTTAAGTTTCTGACCTATGAAATAGATACTTGCAGCATGGAATTGTCCTAAGGATTAAATGAGAGTGTGTATTTAAAGTACTTGGGATAGTGCCCTCTGTATAATAAACACTCGATACATGTTAACTTGATATAATACCTCTCCCGCTCATTATTAGTACATACTAGCTTCCCGCCTCACCCTGTAGTCTCCCTCTTCCATGTTGTCATAGATACCATTTTATTCTTCTCTGCTTTTCTCAATCCTGCTCGTCCTTATCCTTAGGTCCCAATTCACAGTTGCCTGTCCTGGGCCACCATGGTGCTCTCCACATGCCCCTAGTCATCACAGTATGGTTCCTTGATCATCTGTCTGTCTCTCCAGCTAGCCCGTGAACTTCTGAGGGAGAGGATGTGCTTTATTCATCTCTGCATTGCCAGGACCCAGCAAAGAGCCTGGCTCACTGCAGCTGCTCAGTGAATATTTGTGCAAGCAAGAGAAAGAATAAATGCATGGCTTCTGTCTCTTTCCAAACAAGCCATAGCCCTTGTTTGATGTCTGTATTAATTGTTAGTATTTTAGTTTTAGTGGGAAAAGTGATACAAAGAAGTTGAAGCAAAAGGCAACGTCTCAGTTAAGAAGTCTAGGTGACTAGCTTCTGGCATAGCTGGACGCAAGTGCCGTCTCCCCTTCTTGCCTCTGCTTTCCTCTGTGTTGCTCTCATAGCGATGGGTATGGGCCATACTTCCTCTTGGTGGCAAGATGCCCACTGGTGACCTCAGACTCACATCCATCCAGCCAACAAGTCCCAAAGCAGAGTTTCTCCTTCCTAATAGTTCCATACATTTCCCCAAATTGCAATTCATTGGCCTGGTGCCCATCCTTGGAGGAAAGTAGGAGGAGCCCCACACACTCTAAAAAACAAATGGCTTCCCCATGGAAATTGCCAGAAGTTACCAGAAGAAGGGGAAATAGATGCTAAACAGGCAAAAACATACATGTCTAGCACAGGTTCCCCACCTGGTGTTCTAATCTTGCTTATAAAACTTCACCTGGGGACTTGGGTTTCCACCAACATTTATCACCTGCTTTCTTCAACGACAGTTTATGGATGGCCTCCCCATACAGTGTTAAAAACTCTGAGAAGACACTCCAACCACCTCAGTCCTGTGAGCCTTGACCCAGAACCTGCTGCCCTGTGTCATAAATGCACAGCTTGTTGCTTATGGTCATCATTAGGGCTGTAGGGGTCCAAATACAAGATTCCCCTTCCCTACTCTGGCACAAGGAAGGCATCAACCAAGGAGTCAGGTGGTGGGGATCTGAAATGTCACCTTCACCACTGATCCCGCTGTGGGAGATCAAGGCTTACGTAAATAGCAACACTGGTTTCCTGATGCTGCATCGCAAAAGTAGGCAGACTGGCCTACCTGGTCACAAGCAGTGCTGAACACCTGCAGGCTCCCCCCATGCTGCTGCCCCAGTAAAACCTGAAGCACTGAGGAGGAGAGAGGGGGTGTTCCCTGCAGGCGTGTAGCATGAAGAGAAAAACAGGAAGGGGACCAGTCGGGGATGCCCAGTTCCTTCTCCAGACTAACAGTCAGGTAAGTCTCTGCCCTCTGGAGGAGAAGTGTTGGAAGTGAGAGAGACAGGAAGGCTGGGGTGTTACTCTAGCAGGTGCCCTTCCCCATGGAGTGGGAATTAAGTGTCCTCCTCCCCCACCCGCCAGCTTGGTCTGGCTCATTGGTGCACTCCAGGGCTGTCACTCTGAAAATGAAATCTTTCCCTTTCCAGTCATGCTCTCTTTGCAGGCAGTCAGAAGTAACTAACAGGGACGTTGTCACTCTTGGAAATGGGCAACCTATACACTTTGCACATCTCCATGAAGATGCCACCTCACCTTCTACAAATGGTGGGATGGGGGGAGGGGGGAAGGGGGAAGAGGGGAGGGAAGGGGCAAGTAGCTGACCCATAAAACCAACCTGATGGCAGTTCCTTTTGTCTTCCAGAAAACAAAGTGTGCAAACTGCCAAAGGTTTTTGCTGACTCTTGGCTTCTCTGCTTTTACATCTAGTGCTATTGTTTGCCCTTGGGATTTATGGTAATTCTTCCTCCCTAAAAGATATCTCTGTAAGAATGCTCATAAATTTAGGGAGCATTGTTTCGATTTTCCTCACTAATTATTTTCCCTCTCAGTTACCCATCAGCAATTTTTAAAGTCAGAGGATGTTTTTTAGATAAAATGGAGTATAAGACACAGGATGCTGAGATTCTGTAGACACCTAATTAACAGTCATCAGGCAATAACATTGGCAGGAAACATACAATGCACAGAAGACCACTCTAGGTGCCACGGGAGACCCAGGGGAAATAGAAATGTGGTAGCTGACCTTGAAGAGATTGGCCATTCCCAAGGCTGCTTGCCATGAATATGAAATGGCTTAGCAAAGCAAGCACATTTTAATACAGTAATTTTGTTAAGGAGATTTCCCACTACATCAGCCAGGGTCCTCTTGATGAGTACACAAGGGAGGCATTTATTTCTGTTCCATGTACATGAAAAATCTAGGCTTCAACCAATAAACCATTTTGTTTTCACCCCCTGGACCATGCAAATCTTACCAACTAATCATGTTTTCCCTTTTTATTTTGGCTGCCAGGAAGCTCAAAGCAGATATCCAATGCTCTTATAACAATTTTATAAGACCTTGGAGTCGGCATTTTACACGTGAATCTTAGTTCAATTTGATTTTCTAACCCTCACTGCCCCTTATCCCTGATTTCTTCATCTAGTTATTATATCCTGTTCACTGTGTTACAGACGCCCCAGCTTCCACTGATCCACAGTTTCAGAAACCGGTCCCAGCTACCCTCCTGTTTCTCTGCTCAGGATTTCAGAAGATGTTCGTCATTATATACAGCTGATAGCTGCCCACCCTGGAAAATCGGTAAGGGGTGCCTGAGATGAGGTAGTTTAGTAGCACGGGTTAGGCACAGCCAAGAAGGATAGTTAGCGTCGCAGAAGGGGGTGGGTGTCATAAACAAGGACTTGCCTGGGTTGACGCAGGGGGACAGAAAAAAGTGGGGGCACCTGCACATGCCTCGGAACGTGGGATCATAGGAATGTAAATGTCATGGATGCAAGGATGTGATTGGCACTCGGCAAAATCATGTTCATAAAATAATAGTTGTAAAAACAAAACATGTTCCATGAATAAATGCCCAAATAGGGATGGTGAATCAATAATCTGATTCTCTGTGAGATCCTCTCTAGCTGTCTGTTGCCCTTGGTGATGGGGCTGGAGAAGGCAGAGGAAATCCACTGGCCGCCAATGAGCATGGCTCTCCTATCAGGAGTCCTCAGCATGTTATGCTGGCCAATATATCTTTGTGGGACAGACCTATAGCATGTTCCTTCAGATCTTGCAGTGCTGTAGGTTAGCACACAGGCTCCAGAGCCTTCATATCCCAGCGCCACAACTTGGCATCTGTGCGACCATAGACAAGTCACATAAACACTCTTGGCCTCAGTTTCTTCATCTGTACCCTGGGGATGATAATAGTAGCAACTGAACAGCACCGTTGTGATGACTGATTGAACTAAGATATGCACCTGTCCATACAACACATATTATGCCTGTTGGCCATTATTATTTCTACCGTGAGACCTGGTCAGCTATACCTGTATGGCAGTGCCACAGACTTGGAGTGGACAGACCTTGGGCACTGGGGGCAGGGTGAAAGGGGGCAGGGCAGGGTATGAGGACAAGCTGTAGAGGAAGGGGAGGAAGTCTGACATGGCAGCCAGAATAGGGTTCAAATGATGGTTTGGGAAGGACAGGTGTGTATCAGCAGAGCATGTATCCGGAAGATGCACCATAGTGTCCATAGGCTAGGATTCAAACATGAGATTGGGGGCTCCAGGCCAGAATGGAAAAGGTAAGACAGAGGCCCAGATCTGGAAGGTCTAGAACAGTAGGAAGAATTCTTGGTTCTTGGCTCTTTCCCAACCTTATGGGCAAAAAGGAAAAAAATCCCTGTTCCTCCCCCAAGTGAGTTCTAAAACATTACATTCACCTGCACATGCAGACCAAACACCTGAGGCCCAGCCTGGCATCCCCCGCCCTTGCCCTCACCCCCAGATTCTGTTGTCAGACGTGACTTATAGCCATCTCCTGCCCTGCCCCCCTTGCCTCAAAAGCTGGCAAGACCTTCCTCACTGGGATCCCAAGTGTGTTCCTTTCTGTCTGCTCGGTGTTCTCCAAACAGCAAGTAGATGATCTTCTTAAATGTAAATTTAACCATATCCTTAGAACTCTCACTGCCTCCTTTGGGCCTCAAGATTAAAGCAGACTTCTTTAATCTTTGAGGCCCTGAGTCATCTGGGCTCTGCTACCCTCACCTTCCACTCCATGCCTTCTCATGTCCTGTGATCTAGCCCCATCATTCTACTTCCCAAAGGTGCCAGGATTTGACCATGTCGTGGCCCTTTGCACGGGCCCATTCCTTCTACTGAGAGCTCTCTGCCTTCCAGGTTTTCTGTGGCTGATGTGTCCTCACCATCTAGACCTCAGCTTGGGTGTAAGACTTCCTCTTACCACCTGTGCCAGCAGGGCACCCCACGCCCCCATCTCACCCCCTTCACTGCCCTGAAAACTACCAGGAATGCTTGGGCCCTCACCTAGTGGGAAGGTGAGTGAAGGACAGGAACAGCCTGTCCTGCTCATGACTGCTCCCCCAGTTCCTGGAACAACGCCTGGCACATAGTTGGTGCTCAGCATGTCTTTGTTGAGTGAGCAACTTAATCAATCCATCAGGAAATACCCCAGGGCCCGGAATGGTTCTGAGCTTACACATGAGCATGGGGAAGGCAGGACAGAGACTAGAAGGCAGATAAGAGGTGAGAGGGAAAGTTCAACCAGATATTGCAAAGTCACTGGCTGGGAATGAGAAATCTAGGTGTGAGCCACGATAGACACAGCTGCTGGGATGGAGCAAGTCAAAATACAGAGGGCCCATTCAATCTAATAACCCTCTCAACAGACCTCTGGTGACCCCTATGTGAGTAAGGCACCAAGGGGCACAGAAATGAGAAAAATGTGGTCCCTGCCTTAAGGAAGCTCCTGGGTTAGCAGGAACACACACAGAGCTGTGGCCATGAGACAGTTAATACCCAGAGGACAACGGGGTGGGTACACAGACAGGAAGTGTCACCTCCACTCTACCTGGAGCCCAGGAGGGCTTCCCAGAGGAGGGGGAGCTCAAGCTGGGTCTTGATGGATCAGAAGGAGTTCCCAGAAAACACATTGGACCTGGTAGGGTAGAACCCGAGACCCTGTGAAGTCCACGAGAGCCATCCCTTCTGCTTCCCCACCTGACCCTCCTCCTCGCTAGTTCTGCGGATGGTCTCCCTCTCTCGATATCGCCTTTCAAATCATGTCTTTAATCCGCAACACCTTTGAAGCTCCCCAGACTAGCTCTCTTCCACTGTTCAAAGTAACTCCAGAAAATGCTACCTCTCAGCAGTGAGTGGTCACGCTGATCCATCACTGGTGGGAGGTCACATTGGTACATCCTTTGGGAGAGTGATTTAGAAAACTCTTCCACAAGTCTTTTCTTTTAAATGACCGTACCTTTATTATTAAAAAAAAAAAAAATCCTGCTTTTGGAAATCTATCCCAAGGAAGAGATCCTAAATTTGGAAAGAAAAAAAAAAACTTTTATGTGTAAGTGTTCACTATAGATACCAATAATGTCAAGAACAACCTGAATGTTCAGTTGTAAGGAAATAATATTTTAAATGGTTTCAGGCAGTGGAATATTATGCAGCCATGGCAAAGGGCATTTTCTTAGAACATGAGAGCTCCAGCAAATACTGTGAAATAGAAAGTGAGATAAGATTTCAGGATTTGTGGGCAATGTGATAATAACTATGCAAAAAATTTGATGCCTTTGGCATCTTGGGACAGAAGCTGAAAACAGTCGAGGAGGGCCATGTGCTGTGTGGCTGAGGCTTGTGGGTATTTGGGGGCGACGTGAAGGAAGCACAGGTCTGTTTAAAGTGATGGTTCAATGTACTGTTAAAACCCAAACTGATGGGATGCCTGGGTGGCTCAGCCAGTTGAGCATCTGACTTCAGTTTAGGTCACGATCTTGCAGTTTGTGAGTTCGAGCCCTGCCTCAGGTTCTTTGTTGACGGCTTAGAGTCTGGAGCCTGCGTCAGATTCTGTGTCTCCTGCTCTCTCTGCCCTTCCCCCACCTGTGATCTGTCTCTCTCTCTCTCTCCCTCAAGAATAAACAAACATTCAAAAAAAACTGAAAGAGGCACTTGCATTAAGTGGGTTTCGAGTGCCCACCCCACTGGTACAGCTTGTTTGCCCGCTCTCCCACACTCACCCCACTAGGAGAGTACAAGATCCGCCTGTCAGCACAGAGCCTGAGGCAGGGCTCGAACTCACAAACTGCGAGATCATGACCTAAACTGAAGTCAGATGCTTAACCAACTGAGCCACCCAGGCGCCCCATCAGTTTGGGTTTTAACAGTACATTGAACTGGCTCAGGTCCCCCAAGGCACAGAAGGAGACAGAGGCTGAGAGTCTGAAAACAACTGTAGCAACATAAGGGGATCTCAGACAGGAGCACGTGAGGGACACCCTCACGGAAAGCAGCACCATCCACAGAAAGCACCGGGTGGAGACCTGACTCTTGGTTTTTAAGCCGTACATATTTCACCTGTACAACTTGTTGAGTTTGGAGAGAAGTGGATGAAACCGGTGGACAATATGCTAAGAGAAAAAAGCCAAACACAGGGGAACACATAGTACATGATCCCACTTACATGAGGCATGGAACATAGTCAAAATCATGGAAGCAGAGAGTGGAATGGGGGGTTGCCAGGAATAGGGGGGAAGAGGAAATGGAGGAAGAATCAGAGAAACACAAAGTCTCAGGTACATAAGATAAATAAATACTAGAGGTCTACTGATCTACCAGACAGCATGGTGCCTATAGCCAACCAAACTGTAGATCTGATGTTAAACATTTTTATAACCGAATATATATGTATTTTTTTCTAAGAAGAACGTGGAGCACATTGCCTAAGCCACAGCTGACCCATCTCACACCAATTAGAAGGTGTGAGAACTTTAGCCAGATGCTCCAATACCGAGCTGTGTGAAAATCCAGGAGAGGGTCAGCACAGGCCCAAAGACGCAGGATGCCACCCCATCTGAATTGGACCAGCCTCCAACCTTCCTGGTCAGGAACTCACACCTCTACTTTTTGTTTATGCTGTGCTCTGGACTAAGTCATTTTGTCATTTTTGCCCTTTCCAGTTCTGGATCTCTAGATAGATGATATTAGATAGATAGATAGATAGATAGATAGATGATAGATCAATAGATAACAGAATGGTAGATGATAGAATCATAGATAGATAAAATGATGATAGATTGATGACGATAGGTAGATAGAATTTGAATTATTATAGTCAAAATAATGTGCCATAAATTGACAAAACCAATCAGAACATAAAAGGGTTCCCCTCACAGACTATGGTTTTAAAAATGCTTATTCATACTGGGTGGACTATATCCAAAAGCCTAGATACGCAGGAGGGGAAAGGTGGCTAAAAAACTGTATTAGGATGTTAACAGTGACTAACTTTGGATCATGCAACTGGGTGATTTGTTTTACTTTCTTTTTCCGTTTTACTGAATTATACCAAATTTTCTTAATTCTCATGTATTACTTTCATATTCTTAAAAGAAACCCTGCCTCTGGCCCAGGTCACAAGTAACCTGGCAGGGTGGGGATGGGGGGAGTATCATGCAATCCCATAAGCAGCGCAAAGTGTTCGCATCACACAAAAGCTGCGCTCTGGCCGCCCGCACATCGATGTGGACACTTCTTTCCATTGTGGTACGTGCTCTGCCTGGATGTGAATATGGTGTTCCTCCAGTGCCATAAGCTCGGAACCGTCTTCTTAGATGCCTCCATCTCAACACTTAGCTTCTACCAGTTCTACCGCACTCCTAGACCTGATTGGGAGCCAGGACCGGCAGTGGGGGTCCTGATTGCTGTTCCGGTCCTCCCTTCCATCCCTATTCCTAATAACTAGGCTATTCCGCCTAGGAGCTGTGGCAGATTGATTGTGTCAATGGCCCAAATCAATGGCCTTCCTGGATCTGTGTGCCTTGCAATGGAGGCTGCCGGTCCCCTCTCCCCCACATACACACATATCTGAAGATGGTGTCTCTTTCCTCATGCCCTTGAATCGGGCTCACCTTGCAAATTACTTTGGCCAGTAGAATGTGACAGATGTGACAGGGCACTAAGCCTAGGCCTTAAGAGCCCCTCATCTACAAGGCAAGGATAATCAAACCCACCTCGGGGTCATCCTACAGATTAAAGCAAATGTCACTTGCCACCTGCAAAACACCAAATGCAAAGCAGGTGCTTAGTACAGGTTAGTTTCCTCTCCATCTTTTTCTTCCTTCCATCAGGAAGGAAATAAATGGTCAGAAATAAATGGTCAGCCTATATTTATTTATATTTAGGGCAAAGACCAAACAACCAAATTCAAAGGGAATGTAGGGTAGAAGAAAGATTCACAGCGTGTCCATTCCCTAGAACCTTGGTTTCCTTTTTGGGAATAGAAACAAATCGATATTTTGGAAAAAAAAAATTGTGTCTAATTCTTCCCATTTTAGAGACAGGAAAACTGATGCCCAAAAAGTAAAATGACTTGGACAAAGTCACACAGAGAGTTAGAAGCAGACCTTGCATTAAAAGCCAGCATATTAATCAGCTACTGCTACATAACAAACATCCACAAATTGCAGCAGCTTAAAACATCCGTCATGGGGCACCTGGGTGGCTCAGTTGGTTAAGTGTCTGACTTCAGCTCAGGTCATGATCTCACCGCTCATGAGTTCAAGTCCCGCATTAGACGCTATACTGACAGCTCAGAGCCTGGAGCATGCTTTGAATTCTGTGTCTCCCTCTCTCTCCGCCCTTCCCCTGCTTGCTCTCTCTCTCTCTCTCTCTCTCTCTCTCTCTCTCTCTCAAAAATAAATAAACATTAAAAAAATTAAAAACTGTCCTATGATGGAAGGATTGTTATCCCATTTTACAGAAGAAGAAACTGAGACAGAGAGTAATGTGCCTCATGTTAGATAGCAAGACATCTACATTTCTCAAAAAATAATTCTGACAGAGCAAATGACCCAGTCTTCAGAAAAATTCAGATAGCATCCAAAATCACTTCTATGAATCCCAAAGACAGTTATTAAATCTCTATGGCCAGTATATGTTACTAAGTTCTCACAACTGCCCTATGAGGTGTTATCTTATTCTCATTTTCATCAGGGGAAATTAAGGCTCAGAGATTTGAACTCATTCACCCCACTCCATAGACCATGGAAAAAGAGGGATGGGAACTCACAGCTGTCTAGGTCCATCAGAGAGTAGAGTCTCAATTGAGAGATGAGGCTCTTGAATTCTTACTTACCTTCCCTCCAAGTCCCTCACTCCTCATCAAAGACCCAGATCCATCAGAGCCTCCCCAGAGCCCAGTCCGGAGACCCCAGAAGGCAGGTCCTGTGTTCTCATCCTGTTTTCCCCACCCAAAATTATTCCTGTTTCTCCAGGGGTCTGGAGGAGGCTGTGACAGGGACAAGCCCTCCTTCCTCTTGGCCCCCTCAGCCTCTCCCCAAAAACCCAGATTCAGCTTGCCTTTTCACGCCTAAAGAGGTCCTTCTCCTAAAACCCCAGGGCTCTAGAAATTTTACGAGCAGAACAAAGCTTAATGATGAAATATTCCACTCTCATTTTACACACAGGAAACTCTGAAGCTTTGGGATAATGCCCACCCTCTGACCTCTGGCCCTCCATCCTTACTTCTGTTGTGTTAGGTTTTGCTGCTCTGATTGTTGTTTACACCACACACGTGAGGACCAAATCTGTCCCGTAGGTTCCCTCGTAGCCGCTTTTGTATCTTGGCTTTCAGTCATAACATCAAATAATCAGACAGTGAAGCCAGAGGGGCCCTCAAGAATTCACAGGCCAGAACACCGAGGAGCTGAGTGGAGAGAATAGTGAAAAATTTCCCAAGGCCCACCACCCTCTATAATAGTCCCAAAGCCCACCACCCTCTATAATAGTGCTGGAGGGATGGAGGGAGGCACGGACCCCATGGGGAAAGACGGGCCCTCTTCCTACTCTACCAGAGGTAGGTGACAAACTTCTGTTGGCCTCTCTTCTAGAGTTGTTCAGTAACTGGATGGAGTAGCAGCTGGATGGAGTAGAGACCATCATCAGTACAAGGTGAGCAGACCAGCTCTGAAACTGACAGCCGGAGCCAATGAACTCAACCAGGCAAGACAGGTGGAGCAGAGGATCACACAGATGCAGAGTGAATGAAATTAAAATAATAATAGCAATAGCTAAAGTGTGTTGTGTTCCCAACAGCTGACATGTACCAACTACTTTAATCCTCACAACAATCTCTGAGGGGAGTATTACTACTGTCCCTATTTTACAGGTAAGAAAACCAAGGCCACAGAGATAAAGTACTTTGCCCAAAGTCACACAGCCAATGGGTGGCAGAGCCAGGATTCAAGCCCAGACTCTCTGGCTCCAGAGGGTATGCCCATGACCCTTGCACCATGCAAGCCTTAGGTGATGCTTCTCTTTTGGATGGTCAGCTCCTTGAGGCCAGTGGCCAAAACGTCTCAGTCACTTGTCTTAGTCCGTCCAGGCTGCTATAACAAAATACCACAGATCAGGTGCCTTATAAACCACAGAAATTTCTTTCTCACAGTCCTGGAGGCTGGAAGTCCAAGATCAGGCTGCCAGAATGGTCATAGACTGGTGACCTCACGTTATATAGAAGGGGCGGGCTAGGTCCATAGGGCCCCTTTTATAAAGGCATTAATCCCACTCACGAGGGCCCTGTCCCCATGACCTAACCACCACCCAAAGGCCCCCACCTCCTAATACCTTCACATTGGACATTGGGATTTCAACGTATGAATTAAGGGGTGGGAAGGGACATGAGCATTCAGACCCCACACCATAACACAGTTCTATCCCCAGGGCCCAGGAGGGGACCCAGAACTGAAGATTCATTGACTTGATTTAAATTGAATTGGAAACCTTGGATCACATGGCCAGGAGAAAGCTGGCTTCGTTGGGTGACCCAGAGGAAGTGGCTTTATCTCGAGGACTGCATCTATAAATGGGGGTAATATACCAACACCCTGCAATTGCTACTTGAGACTGTATTTGAGGAGAACTCTCCAGTGCCTAGCACACCGTAAGCAGTCAACAGTGGTAACGATTGTTATTAATGGGGGCAGGGGAAGCAAGACAAGAAAACAAAGCCCAGTGGTACCAGCCAGACCGTGCACATGCTCAGAAGAGGCCAAGACAGAGATGTGGAAAAAACAAGACCACATCTTCTCAGACAGTGGGGAAACAGAGTGCCTTTGACTGAGCCCTAAGTCAAAGGCATTTTTTATGAAAAAAAATAAATGAAATAAAATAAAATGAAATAAAATAAAATAAAAAAGCATTTTAAGCAGTCAGTTCTTAGACGTAGACCCTCACACAAGTCTCCTGGCCCACGCAGTGTCTGCACCAGAGGACCCCTGTTCTGGGGTCCAAGGACACCTGGATTCAGGGCCTGGCTCTGCCAGAGTGACCTTGGACAAGCCAGCTTCTCTGGGCCTCAGATTTCTCGTCTATAAAATAAAGGGTTTGAATTAAACCACCTCCAGGCCTCCTTCCAGCTTTAAATAATAATCATGCAAAATGACCAGAAACAGAATGTCTTGCAGGCCATCTGGCTGGTTGGTGGGGAAACCAGGGTTTTATGAGTCGGGGGTTGGGACCAGGCTCTAGATGGCAATGACGGCTCTGGATCGTGTGTTGTGCCGGTAACTCACAGTTCATGTGGCATTTCGCCACTCGTAGCAGGCACTCTGCGTAGGTGCTCATTTCGTCTGCACGGCAGGCCCCCCGAACGTGGTCAGACGCGCTCTGTTCAAGAAGCGCCTTCCAAGAGCACGTCAGGAGTTTGCGCACGAGCAAGTCACACGCGGCCTGACCATTGGGCTTAAGGAAGCAGGAGCTCGTCTTCCCACAAAACAAGGAGCCTAGAAGCGGGCGGTGGCGGTCGGGGCAGTGGCAGCCGGACGGGCGTCCCTGCGATCCTCGGGCGTTCTCTCCAACCCTCCTAAAACGACCCGGACACCCCTTCTGCAGTCAGGCAGGATGTAGGGGAGATGGGTGCTGGTGACACCAGCCACCTTTCCCGGGACAGCAAGGCCTCCCCAGAAGTTCTCCTACCAGCACCCTTTGCCCTCACCTGTCATTGCCAACGCCCTGTCACCTGGCCAGTCCTAGCTGCAGAGTCCTTTTCTCCGCCTGTTTCGGTGCTGGGGCTGTCATGACAAAGTACCACAGACTGGGTGGCTTACACAACAGTCCAGAGGCTAGACATCCAAGATCAAGGTGTCCGCAGGTTTGCTTCCTTCTGAGAGCTGTGAGGGAGGGGTGCGCCCTCTGCGGCTTTGGGAGGTGGCCCGCTGCCTCTCCCTGTGTCATCTTGCATCACCTCTTCTCCGTGCATCTGTGTCCAGATTTCCCAGGTCCACCCTAACGGCCTTTTTAACTGGATTGTTCCCATGAGACTCTACTCCAAAGAAAGTCACGTTCTGGGGCACCTGGGTGGCTCAGTAGGTTAAGCGTCTTTGACTCAGCTCATGATCTCACAGCTGGTGAGTTTGAGCCCCATATCGGGCTCTGTGTTGACAGCTTGGAGCCTGCTTCAAATTCTCTGTCTGCCTCTCTCTCTCTCTCTCTCTCTCTCTCTCTCTCTCTCTCTCTGCCCCTCCCCTGCTCTCTCTCTCTCTCAAAATTAAATTAACATTAAAAAAAAGAAAGTCTCGGGGCGCCTGGGTGGCACAGTCGGTTAAGCGTCTGACTTCAGCCAGGTCACGATCTCGCGGTCCGTGAGTTCGAGCCCCGCGTCGGGCTCTGGGCTGATGGCTCAGAGCCTGGAGCCTGTTTCCGATTCTGTGTCTCCCTCTCTCTCTGCCCCTCCCCCGTTCATGCTCTGTCTCTCTCTGTCCCAAAAATAAATAAATGTTGAAAAAAAAAATTAAAAAAAAAAAAAGAAAGTCTCATTCTAAGGCATTGGGGTTAAGATTTCAACACATGAATTGGGGGGTGGGGGCACAGTTCAACCCATAACACTGTCTCTAGAGCAGAGGCGGCAGGGGATTGGCCAATGAGCAGTGTCTGTCCCTGAGAGTTAAGGGATTTACTCAAAAGTATTAAGTGGCAATGTTAGGATTCAAATTCAGGTCTTGACTGGAAGTTTGGGGGTCCCCTATGGAGACTTCCTGCCCCTCATTTAGCCCCTGGTTAACAGGAGACAGTATTGTACAATAGCTGAGAGAACAAACTAGATTCAGATTCCTTGGGTGAAAATCTACACTTGCTGTGTGACCTTAAGCAAGCCACTAAACCTCTCTGGCTTCCATGAAAGAGGAGACTCATTCAAGATTTAACAAATATGACCTGAGTCCCCTTCTATTTCTGAGGCACTGTTCTCAGTGCTGACAGTGAGATTACAGAAATAAAAGTACCTATTGAATAGTGCTGTTTTGAAGATTTGATGAGACAGTCCGGGTAAATAAAATCCTTAGTTCTACAGTGTTTAGCACTAGCAAGCAATCAGGAAATGGTATTATTACCATCAAAGTAATTGTTATTAGCCACTCTTCCTCTGTCTATTCCTGGGCTCTCTGCAATTGTACTCTATAGTGCAGTCACTACACGTATCAGCCCTATGGATGTAGGTCAGCCATGGACAGTGTGGCCGGCGGGCACAGAAGTCTGGAGAAGGAAGCCACTTTCCCCTTGATGCCCCACAGAGCAGGAAAGATGGGGAGGCCAGAACCAGGAGCCTCCAGCAAAGTTCTGGAAAAGTGAGCCAGAGCAAGAAGGAGCCTGGGCCCCTCTGGGAAGATAGTAATAGGAAATAAACAATTTCCTCCAAAACACTGATTGCAGAATATGATGTTTCAACAGGAAGAGTTAAGGTCTGTATCAAAGTGGGAAAGGCAGGACCAAATGGCCAGGACCTTGGACAGATTGGAGGGAAAAAGCCAACATGTAGCATCGGCCTACTAAGTGTCAGACACTTTATGGACTTTTGTCTCCTCGGGTCCCTATGACAACCAAGAGAAGCAAATGGCCTAACAATTAAAAGTGGAGAGTTAACAGGATGATTGGAAAAAAACTCAGGTGTGAATCCAGCTCAGCTGTTTGCTTCCAAATCCCGTGCTGTCTCTGGCAAATCACTTAACCTCTCTGAGTTGGTTTCCTTATTTATTAAGAGCGGTGAGTGCCCAACATAACATAACGAATGGAAAATACCAAAGTAAGAGGTATCACTACTGGTGTGATTTCTTCCTGTCCTTATTCTTACTGCTGCTGCCACCCCAACTATTAAGTAGACTGTGGTGCCAAAGGAAATTTTGGAAAATCCTGACTCACTCTGCTAAAAGGCTTCTTGGCCATTTGTGTGTGATGACCCATCCTTCATCTCTGAACATATGGAATGGGCCCATGGATACCGGGAGACCTTAAGTCATTTTGTTCCCAAGAGATAATTTATATAAGTTATAGCAAGCGATTTGGGAGAAAAAAATGTAATAAAGAAAGCCCTGCCCCCCAGGGGCACAAATGATAAGGTTCCTATGGTCAGCTGACCTCTCCCCACCCCCCAACACCCCACTCAGAATGGGGAGGGGACTACAGTCTGCTCAGATGGAGACTCACCAGCCAAGGGCTGCTGATATAGCTTTTTACTTAATACTCTCGAGTAAAAAACAAAGACTGTGTTTTAAATTTTTTAAAAAACTTTCTAATAAATATCTATCTCTTGGTGTTCAAGACCCTTTGTGCAACATCTTCTGTAAAGAATAAATGTTGTGACAGGCAAGGAGAATTTTTGCCCACAACTCTGCTAGAACATAACTCTCCCCATTTTCTATACAAAGAAAGCCAGTGTAGGCAACGTGCCAATACACAACAACCCTGGATTTTGAGGTCACGTCTGTCCATCCTCAGAGGCTATGTGAGCACCTCGTCCATTTCCTTCCTTTAGACAGAGAATCTGTACATTCAGCAGCTTCGGGGCCCAGGACAGGAGTCTCTGCCTTGAAGGGCAAGTCTCGGCCAGCGCGTGAGAATAATAGCAATTGCTTCTGGGCAAATGCAAAGCTCCCAAGTCCAGTTCCTGTGCTAACCTTTTATGAGATTTACTTAATCTTCAACAACCCCTTGAGCTGGATACTATTAACATCTCCAGTCTGTAGAGGAATTTGAGATTAAAGAGGTCAAGTGACAGGCCAAAGGTCATTCCATTTTGACGACTAAACAGTGGAGCCAGGACTCAAACCTGGGCAGAGTGACATGGAGACCCGCCTCCTAACCAGCGCATATAGCAGTCTCTGACCTTAACACACCTTTCAGGTGCTGGGGGAGGCCTGTACAGAGATTGGCAAGACCTGTCTCCCCGAGACTTTTCATCAGTGACCCACCCTGACCAACACAGCAATCACTGATGAGTGTTCCTTGACTTTTAGAGGGTACAGGCCCCGAAGCAAGAAAAACCAGGAAAGGGAGTGAGCCAGGGAAGGAGGGCAACCAAAATGCCACTGAACTGGCCACTGCTAAGGACAACAGATCTATCCACCTTACAGGACCATCTTCCCATCAGCCATATCAAATGCATCTTGAGATGGTCTATCCTGGGGTGGAGGGGCAAGGAGGGGAGAGAAGAGAGAAAAACTTCTATCTCCACTCCTATATCCCATTGTGCAAGAGTTCACCCCAAGGGGGCTCATAAGCAACACCCCCAGTTCTAAAGGTGCCTGATACTTGAACTTCAACAGGGAAGCTGTAGGGCAAGAAACAAGAGGCTCACAGCATTGGACATAAGTGAGGTGCAATCAGGGTGTATCTACCTGAATGTGGTCAAAATCCACATAGCAGGAGGAGCTAGGGTCCAATGCAAAATGAAAATACAAGGACCCTTGTTCAAATATTGTTAAAAATTTGAAGGCAGCTACGCAAAACATTAAACCAAGCATGGAGCCCCTCTAAGCACAAGGCTCTTAACCCCTCCTGGTATCCATATGTCCGTTCTATTTGTTCAGTGGTGAAAAATGGGTTATCACATGTAGATTGCCAAGAAGTCTTCTAGCAGAATGAGTCAAGACTAACTAAAATCTCTTGTCCCACTACCCAGATCTAGCTGGTAGACTCTACTAGAAGAGCTGGAAGAAGGCCCTGAAGACAGGTAGACAGGTGAAGTCGAGAGCATCTGAAGTGGCTTCTGAGGTGGGTCCAGTGCAGAAGCTGCCAAGGGATATTATCAGAGAAGCTCAGAAAAACAAGACTGGGCCAGAATGGGCTGGGACACGGAGGAACCAGTTTCTATCTTGTGGGTTAGGGAGCATGATGACACAAATAGCGGTCTGTGACAGTAGCCGCATGGTTGTATGTGTGTGTGTCTCTCTCAAAAATAAGCATTTAAATAATGATAATGAATGAATGAATGAATGAATGAAGTCTGGGTAAGTAGAGATAACCAAATTGGGGGGGAGGCGGTCATGAGGATGACATCAGGCAGGGAGGGCTTTAGGGAGACAATGAGACACTGTCTGGGGAGAGAGAAAAAAGAAGGAAGGAAAACAGCGTCTTTCATTTTTGTTCTCTCCAAGTACCAGGTGAAATTTGGTGCCCCAGCTGCCAGTGGAAGTCTCTGCCATGGAAGCCAACTAGCAAAGTCCTTATCTGTGTACAGCAGACAAGAATGCCTTCCATTTGTGTCTGGAACCAGAACATCCCTAAAGTCACATGCCATTGCTTCGTACTTTGGTACTCTTTCCCCATTTCCCAGTGAGCCGGGGATCTCTTACCCTCCCATGGCCATCCCGACCCTCCATCCACGTTGTGCCAGGCACAGCACTCTAGTGTCTTCCTGTGAAGCTCCAGGTTCTGCACCACCCACTCTCCTTCCATCATTCATGGCCGGGGGTCTTTGTACCTCTGGGGTTGGTCCTCATCCCTCCACTGCTTCCACTCTGCATCACTTCCACAGACTTGACATTCAACACTGCCACCTGATACTGTTATCAGATTTCCAAGTTCCCTCCAGCATGAGTTAGGAGCTCCCCAGCCCACCCCAAGCTATACTGTCTTCAAATGACACCCTCAGAACCCCTGCTCTACAGCACTGTACTTCTGGGGCTCACCCTGGTCTCATGAACTAGCTGTCTCCAGTTCAATAAAATGATGGCCTTGGAGCACCTGGGTGGCTCAGTCGGTTAAGTGTCTGACTTTGGCTTAGGTCACTATCTCATGGTTTGTGAGTTCAAGCCCCGCCTCAGGCTCTGTGCTGACGGCTTAGAGCCTGGAGCCTGCTTCAGATTCTGTGTCTCCCTCTCTCTCGGTCCCTCCCCCATTCATGCTCTGTCTCTGTCTCTCTCAAAAATAAATAAACATTAAAAAAAATTTAAAGGGGAACGTGGCTGGCTCAGTTAGTTAAGCCTCTGACTTCTGCTCAGGTCATGATCTCACGCTTTGAGGGTTCAAGCCCCACATCGGGCTCTGTGTTGACAGCTCAGAGCCTGGAGCCTGCTTCAGATGCTGTGTCTCCCTCTCTCTTGGACCCTCCCCTGCTTGCACTCTGTTTCTTCTCTCTCTGTGTCTCTCTCAAAAATAAATATTTAAAAAAAAAAATGATGCCCTTAAACTTCAGGGTCAAGTAAGCCAGTCCCAAAGAGGGGATGACACATAGGTATAATCCCATCTCTGTATAATTCTACACTTTAGATTTAGATTATATTCATCTGACTCAGAACCCTGAGGTCTAGTCGAGACCACTGGAATCAGGGGCAGGTGAGAGTCCTGTGATTCCCAAGCCACAGCATTCCCCACCATACCTACCCCATTCTGGAGGCCTAGTCTAGACTAGCTCTCCCTGGATCCACACTCCAGTTTGTTGGCTGACCTACATTATATCCCAGCGCTGGAAATCTGGGACTCAGCACACCTATGCTCACCTAAATGCTCACATCATTCCTAGTGTTTGTTGGTCTCCTCCTCCTGAGTCCCAGATCTGCCCTTTCCTGTGCCTCAGGCTGCTGACTGAGCAGCCCCACCCCAGGGACCAGGCACCAGTAACTTCCCCCAAAGCCCATATGCTTCTCGTAAGGTCAGCCCCAGCCTGTTACTGCTCTACACCTTGCTGTCCACCCATTCAGCTACTTCAACAAGCCCCACTACCAGAATTGGGTCTAACATGGATACAGCCCTTCGGACCCTATGTCTGGTTGTCCCAACTATCCCTTCCAGAGCCTGACTCTGTGGCCAGGACAGTTTCCCAGCCCCCACAGTGCACGGTCCCAGCCCCCTCTACCACTGTGGGGGCCCAGGGTGCCAGGCCGCCAGCGAGCTAAACTCTAATCTGCCCAAACATGAGCAAGCACCTTCCTGCCCCAAATGCTCTATTCATCATGCCCACAGCAAGCACAGAAATCCAGACCAGAAAGAGAGAGAGAGAGAGAGAGAGAGAGAGAGAGAGAGAGAAAGTTAATCCAAGTAGGGACTTCCACCAGCTCCACCAGCATCACTCATTTGGGCTTTATCCACTCATCCATTTCTTCATATTGAATGAATATTTGTTGACCAAGCTCTATATGCCAGACTGGAACATTGCAATGAACAAGGGCCCAAGGATCTGTTTTTATCACACTTAAAATCTAGTGGGGACAGGGCACCTGGGGAACTCGGTCAGTTAAGTGTCTGAGTCTTTGTTCTGGCTGTGGTCACAATCTCACAGTTCATGGGTTTGAGCCCCACAACGGGCTCCACACTGACAGAGCAGAACCTGCTAGAGATTCTCTCTCCCTCTCTCTCTGCTTCCCGCCCCCCTTGCATTCTCTTTCTCTTTCTCTCAAAATAAATAAATAAAAATTTAAAAATAAGGGGCTTCTGGGTGGCTCAGTCAGTTGGGCATCCAATTTCAGCTCAGTCATATTTCACAGTTCATGGGTTTGAACCCCGTGTTGGGCTCTGTGCTGACAGCTCAGAGCCTGGAGCTTGCTTTGGATTCTCTGTCTCCTTCTTTCTCTCTGTCCCTCCCCTATTTGTGCTCTTTCTCTGTCTCTCAAAAATAAATAAATAAACTTAAAAAATAAAAAGATCAAAAAATAAAAAGAATCTAGTGGGGGGAACAGACTTCAGAGGGTCAAATGAGGCACCCCAGGACCCTTGCACTGGTGGTAGAAATGTACAACCATGGTTCACAGAACAGAGGCACCTGTGACAAGCCCTCCACTTTTCTCAAATGAACATGACAAGGAGATTGAAACTACTGTCTGAGTCACAAACTCTTTGGCATTATTTCTGACTGTCCCTAACATTGGGACAAGCCTTAATTTTATGATTCAAATAAAAATAAAAAGCAACCTACCACCTTCTGAATTACCATCATCAGTGCTATTAATAGCTTTCAGCTCCTTGAAAAGGAAGAAAGAAAAAAAAACAGAAGAGAATTCTCTGGATAGATAAATGCCAAGTATTGTTTCATGATTGCAGTTCACATTACAGAGAGGAGCCAGGAAGCAGAAGTCAGGTGCCTTTGGGATTTCACAGCCTGGAGACCCCATGCATTTTTCTAATTCAAATAGGATAAGCCTCAGAGGCCTTTAATGCAAGATGGTTTTTAAGTGTTTCCAAGCTTCCTGAGAGAGATAAAAACCACCTTCTTCATCAGAATTATTCAACTGTGGCACCACTGCTTAGCATGGGGATGGAAGGAGCTTGAATTTCTCCCGTGGCCTCACCCACCCGTTCTGACCCTCTTTTCTCCCAGAGTGATTTGCTTTTGGCTAAAGCCAACCTGAGCTCCCTCTCCCTTCCTTTCTTGGCCTCTCCCCATCCTGCCTTCCCAGGACCCATCCCCCATGCCTCAAATCCCTGTGCCACCTGCCTCCCCTCAACCCCCCCTCCAGAGTGGCCTCATGCTCTGAGACGCAGGACGGATGACAAAAGCTCTCCATCCCTCAGTTTCCTGAGAGTACAAGGAGAATAATGATCATATCTCCCTGAGGGGGTGTTGCAAGGGTGTAATGAGCGAGTCCAGATCAGGCCCTTGGACCGTGCTGGCTTGTCTGAGCCACATATGAGGGTTAGGTGTTCTTTATAATAATAGCCGCCACACATGCTTTTCAGGATTTGTGTGGAAACCAAATGCAGGAATGCTTGGGACAGTATGCTTTGTACTCCAAGGGCTAAGAGAAGCCTCTGACTCTGAGGTCAGTGACTGGGTGTCAGGAACAAAGGAGCAGAAGAATAGAAGCTGTCCTCAGAGATGGTCCCCTGAGGATGAGGACTGGGCCCATTTTTAATCACTACTGTTTCCCCAAAGCAGTGTTGGGTCTGGCATAGAGTTGAGACCTAGTAGCTATTGTGCAAAAGAAGGAAGGAAGGAAGGAAGGAAGGAAGGAAGGAAGGAAGGAAGGAAGGAAGGAAGGAAGGGAGGAGGAAAGGGAGGGAGGGAAGGAGGGAGAGAAGGAGGGAGGGAGGAAGGAAGGGAAGAGGAAAGGAAGGGAGAGAAGGAGGGAGGAAGGAATGGAAAGGAGGAAGGCTTTTGCATGAAAATGGGGGAGATGGAGCAGCTGAGGCCAGAGAATGTTGTAGGGCACTTAGTGCCACGTGCAGCTCTTCATGGGGACGCAGGTGAGGGATATCTCTACGGGACAGGCAGCCCAGGGGGGAAGACAGGAGGTAGGCAGAGCAACCAGGGAAACAGGGGCATGAGCTTGACCGAGTCACAGTCAGAACTGGGTTGGTCACAAGTTATATCTGTGAGTGCGTAAACTCACTTCAGTTTTATACACCCGTACTTTATTTTAACAAGCCTCCTTTCCTACTTGACAGTAAGAAAATGAAATTTAGTCCAATTCAGTCCACACAGCCCTGTGTCGTCATTGTCTAGTCACTTTTGTGTTAAGATTTATGTTGGGTAAGTGTTCGACCTGATATGGGTGCTCATATTATTATCACTCTCAGTAATAAGAAAGTGAACTGTAAGAGGGCAGGGATGCGGGCAGGTGTGTTAACCGCTGTATGCACAGCACCTGGAACACTCACCAGTTCACAGTGTTCAATAAATATTTGTGGGATGGATGACAGCCCGGCTCAAAGCCTCTAACCGGATGCACACTCTGCTCCCCACTGTGAGGGGCCCCCCGTGCTGCCCATTCCTCCACGGCAAGAGGAGAGGGACTCAAGATGCCACCAGCTGCTGCATCTATCATATGGCACATTCGATGATCCCTGGGTCCCCAGCAGTGTCTTCCATGCAGCCTCCCGCCTCCAGTAACAGTATCAACATGGCGCCCTTCCTTTCCCAGAAGTGCTGGTTCTTCGTTCCACCAGGGGCATCTTGGGATGCTGAGCCAGCCCCGGCCCTGTGGAATTGCATGCCTCACTCCAGGCCCTTACAATCAGCATCAGTCACCTCTTGCCACAACTTAGCTGTGTAATAAATGACCCAAACTCACTGGCCGGCAGCAATAAGCATTCTCATGACATGCACGGGTCTGTGGGCCAGCTGGAAGTTTCTCCTTCAGGCTTCAGGTCTGTGGGGCAGTTGGCAAGGTATTACTCCCCATGTCTCTTATTTTTCTGGAAGAGCAAGGTACTTAGGGCACCCACACCCCTGTAGCTAACAACACAAGCCTCAGAGTACCACCCCAACCTTCCTGGAGGAGAAGATCACACTCCAGCTCCCACAGGAAGGACTGCAGGGTCACCGGGCACAGGGCATGGAGACAGGATGGGTGGCATGTTGGGAACAGTAATGCACCTGCCACAGCAGCCCTGCCATCCACATGGTGGGAATGTGGTCAGCCCTGGGTGCTGGCCTCTCTCTCAGCTGCATCCTTCCCTGTAGCTTGACCCCCAGCTAATGCGGGGTCTCCAGGGGGAGCCTCCAGCCCTCACTTGGGCTCCAGGCAGGAAGCAAGCAACAGACCAGGCTTTGGTCTCTGCTCTTCACAGGGCGACAGGTGGCCTCCCAACCATCTCCCTGTTAAGTTAGGAGGGCAAGATGTCCTCTCCCAAACAGTACCCCCCTCCTTCACCTTCCTCGGAGGGAAGATGGGACAAACCAGCCATTCTCATGCTCCACAGGGACTCTTTTGAGATTAGTCTTGGGCAAGCTGGCACCTTTGTTTTTAGTGATCTGGGTGTAAATAGAAAAAAAAATGGCACAACTCATGGTTCAAATTATTGCCACAAGGAAATACAGGCTATTCCACAACTTTGTGTAGGAACTGGGGCTCCAGAGGATGGTAAGAGAACACACAGAAGGCAGGATGGAGTTGAATAAGAGTGGGGGGGGGGGGGTGGCAGGGAATAATGCCCTCCCACAGGGCTTCAGGGAGGCTTCAATAAGGAAAGGTAGGTGTTCAATAAATATTTGTTTGCTTTGGTTACACTTCGCTCCAGCTCTAGGAAAAGAACTCTGGCCAGAAACACCGCTGGGTGACTTTATAGCAAAATAGCAGCAGCAAGGAATGTGGCCTGAGAATCATAATGTGCCAGTGGATGGGGGAAATGCAACCAAAAAAAGACATTATTCATCTTAAGCTTCTATAAGCGCGAACCTGGTCCAGGCACAGTTTTTAAGTGGCTTGTACTCACACACTTACGCACATAAACAAACCCTATTATTATCCAAAGCAAATAATATACTAAACAGATTTCTCACGGATAGGAAATGGCACGAAACAAAGAAAAAGTAATAATGCCTAGAAAATGTGGTTAATAAAAGCACAAAGCTGGCCAACTTTTGCTCTTTAATTTCCACATTAAAATTATTACAAGGCATGTGCATTAGGCGGGCTGTAGGCGTCAGCAGCATTTTATCCACCACATAAAGGATGAAATCTTTGCTTAACCCACAGGCAGCATCTCTTAGCACCAGGTCTAAATCCATCCTGTAGGGCACAAAGGCCAGGGGAAGAGATGAATTAAAGAGACTGGAATGTGGCCTGCCTCCTGCTAGAGGGGCATCAGGGTGTCTGATGCATTTTAGGAAATGAAAAGAGCTTGTGCAAAGGCACTGAGGTAGGACTAGAGCATTCAGGAACCAAAAGGCCAGTGTGGCCAAAACACTCAGTGGGAGAGGGAACAACCAGGGGAAGTGACACGGGAAATATCACTGGCCAGATTAATGCTGGGCCTTGGACTTCATGTTATTTACTGCTTGGTTGATGACAGGAGTTCATGCCAGCTCATATGGTGAGCAGACATGATTGGTTGTCATACACAGAGTCCAGTAAATAATCAAACTTTTCCAACTCATGTTAGTAGGCCTTCCTTCCTGTAGTTTTCTTTACTTACATCTGAAGAGGCCTCAAAAGCTGTACTCTGACCAAAAACAAACAAGAAAAATCTTACCCCAGCCCACTGGCATTGTGGATTCTTTACAAAAGCACAAGTCTCTTTTCTTATCTGACAGCTGAGGGATTAAGGTCTATAGCAAGGACTCCATAGCTATTCACCAAATCCGTGTTCTTTTCACCCTCGGAGCACAGTTAGGCTAGATTGCAGGCTTCTCTGCTGTTAGCTGGGGACATATGGCTGAGTCCTGCCCATGGGGTGTGGACAGGATTGATGTTTACCACATCTAGGGGTGGCCCATAGAAACTTCCCATGCAAACCTGCATTTTCTCTACTCCTGTCTGCTGGCTGGACCTCAGGGTGCAGAGCGGCCATGGAAGCCAAGATGCCTGTTGAAGATGGCGCAGCCACCATCAGCCTGGGTCCCTGGATAACTGTGTAGAGCACAGCCGATCACTATCTTCACCCTCCCTTTGATTCGACTTCCTGTGAGGGTAAGATACACTTCTATTTGGGGGTACCCGGGTGGCTTAGGCGGTTGAGCGTCTGACTTCGGCTCAGGTCACGATCTCACGGTTCGTGGGTTCGAGCCCCACATCAGGCTCTGCACTGACAGCTCAGGGCCTGGAACCTGCTTCAGATTCTGTATCTCCCTCTCTGCCCCTCCCCTGCTCCCCCCCCCTCAAAAATAAATAAACATTAAAAAAAGATGCACTTCTATTTTATAAGTCAACTGAGTTTTGGAGTGTAACTAACAGCAACTACCATTACCTTAATCAATACAGCACGCAATCTGGCATCTGGCTTATTTTCTGAAGGACAGTTTGGGTTAGCTTTGTCACCATGTGGGGTTGCAGAAAGCAAGACTCGTGATCCTGGAAATTCTCTTTCAGAAAGGAGATGCACTAAATTTGTTGCAACAGGCTAAAGTCACAGCCTGGCTACAGTCATGCAAGCTGGGATCCCAGCCATCCAGCAGTCCATCCCTGAATCCCCGGTTATATTTTTATAATCCGTGGCTGCGTGGCTGTTCGCCACTTCCTGAGCCAGTGAGGAAGCAGAGCAGAGATGTGGCCCCTGCTGCTCAGGAATCCATCAACTTTTTCATAAAGGCTTTCCGTTGGGGCTTATTTGTAGAACCCACAGACCCATCAATCATTGGTATTCTGGGTGGGTCCCGCGAATGTCCTTCTAATCACTGACTTGCATGGACAGAAGGCACTTCAAGTGGGCATTAGGTCATGTTACAAGTCAACAGAGGTCTGGGATCGGCTGCTTCCTGGCCTTCATCTCACACTTGGAAGCTTCCGGCAACTAGGGAAGAAACTAGATAAAGGGCAATATTTTTCTATCTTTGCTTCTGGGTATTGAATCTTTTCCCTTTTGAGGAATCTTCTCCAAAGAGAAAAAAGCTGGGTGTAAGTTCCGCGATGGGCGGGTACAGGAGAAAAGTCAAGTGTGTCTGTGTGTATGCACGTGTGTGTGCCCATCAATGTGCAATGTGTGCATGTGATGCATGTGAGTGTGTGCATATGTGTGCCTGAACATGCCTGTGTGTGTCCATCAGTGTGCATGGACATGTCTGCATGTGTCCATCTGTGTGCGTGCTGGGTCTGTGTATCCATCTGTGTGTATATGTGTGTCCATGTGATGCACATGAGTGTGTCCATCTGTGTTTGTAGGGATGGCTGTGTTTATCCGTCTGTGTGTGTATGTCTGTGTGATGAGGGTGAGTGATGTGCGTATGTGCATACTGAAACAAACCTCTGTGACAATCACAATTCTAGGGGCGTCTGGGGGGCTCAGTCGGTTAAGTATCCGACTTCAGCTCAGGTCATGATCTCACACTCCGTGAGTTTGAGCCCCGCGTCGGGCTCTGTGCCGGATTCTGTATCTCCCTCTCTCTCTGCCCCTCCCCCACTCACGCTCTGTCTCTATCAAAAAATGAATAAACATTAAAAAAAATTTTTAAAAAATCACAATTCTGTTATTTGGAGTTGACAGTAGCAAAGCTGAAAGTGTTTAGTAAAATCTTCTGTTATTGTCACCCAGGAGAGAGGAGGACAGTGACAGAGTGAGCTGTTGAATAGCCAGGGTAAAGATGGGCTCGACTGTTGAAAGCCCTGCAGAAGGAAGCCTGAATGGTGTAAGAAGCATGCGTGGACGGCAAGGTCAGGCAGGCCTGAGTTCAAGTCTAGGCTGCACCGTGTAGCCTGGACAAGTTACCCAACCTCTCCAACAAGGACTTTTCTCGCCTGTTAAGTGTGGATAACAGCAGCCATGCAGGGCTATTGGCAGCATCAAGTGGTATCATGGATGCAAGCCTCCGGCAGAGTAGATGTTCAACAAATGGTCACCATCATGGCCTTAGAATCGATAGACCCCTGTGTGGCCCATTTATTGTCTAACTATTTCATGTGTGGGTTTCTTTGGTTGGGGTTTTGGTTCAGCAACCACCTCAGTAATCTCCCACCTGCACCTAAGTCCCCAGAGCAAACCTCTAGAGCTGCACCGTCCAGTATGGTAGCCACTGGCTTCATGTGGCTGTTTATTTTTAAAGTTAAGTCAATTCAAATCAAATTAATTTAAACTAGAAATTTAGCTCCTCAGCTGCACTAGCTACATTTCATGTTCCCAGTAGCCTCACACAGCCAGTGGATACTGCGTGGATGGTGCAGATGGAGAATATCTCCACCGTCGCAGAAAGCTCTCCTGGACAGTGCCGAGCTAGAAGGCGATACAGAGACTTATGAGCTATTTTCTGGTCACTCCAAAGGCCTAATGAAAACCATACATTTACCCACAAGGAGACTGCCCAGGTTAGCTAATGCACCTGGGAAATTGCTTGGCTGGAACTAGAGCAGGCTCGGTGAGAACACAGTTAGTTTCCCCCCCTGCCAAAGACCAAATAGGTGGTGGGCTGAGGAATGAGCCAGAGCTCCTGGCCCTGAGTTCAGACCCAGAGGGCTGGCTTTGCTACGGGTACAGTGGCCAAAGGGCAGGGGCAGTCACCGGGTCCGCTCCAGTCCCTGGAAGCCTCACAGTGGGGATATGCAGGAGTCTGGGGCTGTGAAGCCCCAGGTACAGGTGGCAAAGCCAAAGAGGCGGGACAGAGATGGGAACAGGGAACAAACCAGGTGTCGGAGATGTGGGAGGGAAGGCAGCACTGATCCCAAGCAGGAGCTGAAATCCCCGATCAAGAGCAGTTCAGTGTCCCCACCCCATGTGTGGAGCACGGGCTCTTGAAGGCAGGAGGAAATGGATTTAGATATTACTTGTCAACGCCTAAAAATGCTCTCCCTAGAAGCTGTGCATTTGGCTCATGAAGGAGAAGAAACAAATTATATATTATTTTGTACATGCAGTTTATTTGGTGGGTGTGATAGACATTGCTAAGAACAATGGGATGTGTTCTTCCCTTTTTCCTAAGGGAATTCCAACTGTGCCCAGTGTGGTAACGTCCCTGGTTATAATTACCCATCTCCCATACTCACCTGAAGCTAGGTGTGGCCATGGGGCCCAGTTCCAACCAATGAGATTTAAAGGTGGAGCCTCTGAGAAAGCTACAATTTCCTAATAAGAAGATATAGACTTTTTACCAGTTCACTCCTTTCATCCTTTGCATTTTTCATCTTTTCATCCTTTGCAAAAACCTCCCACTTGGAATTCAGATGTGAATCCGGATGTACAGCAGCCACCTTGTAACACTGAGGCTAGAAGCCACACCTTAAAAAAGGGAGACCAGGGAACTAAATGGACCCTGGGTCCGTGGTAAGTTTGAATTTGCTCTAAACGAACTAATTTTTGTAGTTGGCTCCCTTCTTGCTATGTGAGCACATGACCTCTTCTTGGTGTGTGGAGACAGAGAGAGGGACTAATCTCTCTTCTTCTTCTTTTTTTTTTTTTTAAATTTTTTTTTTCAACGTTTATTTATTTTTGGGACAGAGAGAGACAGAGCATGAATGGGGGAGGGGCTGAGAGAGAGGGAGACACAGAATCGGAAACAGGCTCCAGGCTCTGAGCCATCAGCCCAGAGCCTGACGCGGGGCTCGAACTCACGGACCGCGAGATGGTGACCTGGCTGAAGTCGGACGCTTAACCGATTGTGCCACCCAGGCACCCTTCTTCTTCTTCTTATAAGGCCATCTTTCCTACTGAATTAGGACCCCATTCTTGTGACCTAATTACTTCCTAAAAGCCCTCTCTCCAGAGAGAGTCACATTGGGGATTAGCATTTCAACACATGACTTTGTAAGGACATAGTTCAGTCCACAGCATAAACCCTGAAATGTTGGCCAGCAAATAAAGGCTCTGTTGTTTCTAAATTCGGGATTCGATCGAATAGTGGCCCATCCTCCCCTTCCATCCATCCTCATACTTCTCAATCAATCACACCACTGCCTTCATTTCATTTCATTTACTTGAAATTTCAGTTAGCCCTGTACAGCAGAAGTCTGCAAACATATTCTCCTATAAAGGGCCAGATAATTGATATTTTAGACTTAGCAAACTACATAGTCTCCGTCACAACCCCTGAACTCTGTTGTTGTGACACAAGTGTAGACGTAGACAACATGGGAATGAATATGCATTGCTGTGTTCCAAGAAAACTTCATTTACAGCAACAGGCAGTGGGCTAGATTTGACCACAAGCTCTAGTTTTCCAATCCATACTTTAGAGGCAACATGGCAAGGTAAAAGAGCATAGATTTTGAAATGAGACAAATTTAGGTTCTTATCCTGACTCCAAAACTATGATGCTGAATAATTTTGTTCATGCTTCCAAGCCTATTTTCTTAGGTATTAAATGGGAATGTCCATCCCTGCTTTGGAGGGTGGCGGTTTAGATGTAAACCCGTGTCAAAGGCCCACACATAGTAGGCTTGCACCAAATGGTCTCTGCTGTTGGTTTTTGTTAGCGTGTTTGGAGCTGCAGTTGTTGGGATCTACCTCAGCACAGGTGATAGCCTTGTCACATAACCCATGCTTCTCACCTTGGGCAGGTGCTATTCGACCCCTCTCTCTTTGTGAGGAAGACTTCACTCTCCACCACGACTGTGTGTCTGTCATCCCTGCAGTGACACTGGCCCAGAAAAGAAGGAATTGCCAAAAGTTGCACTGGGCCAGTTGAGGAATGAAGGCTTGCACAACGCTATGTAGATCTATTGTCATTGGCATAAGTAGAAGCTTCTCTCATGGAGAAAAGAAGGGTCAGAGCATGTTTTGAGATGCCCTAAAGTCAGGTATAAGTGGTATATCAAGTCTGAGAGCTCAAGTCAGGGTTCACTGCTGAGAAATCAACAAGGCAGGACCAGGGGCAGTATTGCTGCCCTGTACTTAGTGTCCTGGCAGCTCTTTCCACCAAGTGCGAGGTCCACAGGCAAACACCTGGGCGATCTCTCCTTTACCCCCTCACTCCAAGCCATAACAGACAGGGTGAAAACAGGTGGGGAGAGTCACTGACAAGATGTCCACTTAGCAAGAGTGCCATTGGCGTTTGGAAGAAAGCCTGGATGATGTGTGTGTCAGGGAGCCTTGATCCCCTCTGCCAACAAACCCCAGCTTGAGTGTGTCTGGCACCAAGTCTCCCAAAGGAGAAGAGGGTCCAAGGAAAGGGAGCAGAGAAAGGTGGAGAATGAGGTCAGAAGAAGAGTGGGCAGCCAAGATGGGGACATATGGAGGTTAATTAAGGGAGCAGTGACACTCCCCAGTGGTGGAACAGCCAATCAATAATTCCCCCACGTCTCCCCACAAAATCTCCCACTGAGTCTCCATTGCCTACTGATGCACGGAGTGAGTGGCCTCACCAGGGTACACGAAGAGACAATGAGGTCCTCACTGTGCTGAATGGAACAGCACAGGACAACTGAGCAGTCTGGGAACAGCAGGCATTTGGGACTCCACAGAAACCTGGAGGATTGGCTCTGGACTCCCTGGGGACTGGCAAGGGTTTCCATCATTTCCACTCTGGAGGGGCCAGGGACCCTGTTAAAGCGTGCAGTGCAAGACCGACGGGAAATCGTACATTTCGTCTTTGCCACAGCTGCTTTGGAGGGAGGGCTGGGAGCACCCAGAACTGAGACTCAGAACATAGCCGTGCAAACCCCGGCTCTGCACTTCCAGGCCGCTTGACCTTGATCAAGTTCCCCGACCTCTTGGAGTGTCATTTTCATCTTCCACGGTGCCTGGTTCCTAATCGCCCTCAACCACTCTCCAGCGACTTGCAAATGAGCCTGGTGCTAACAGCAGCCCTTATGCAAGATGGTGCACAGACTCGGCCGTGGGAAAGCAGGGACAGGGGAGAGGGGTGCCCCGTGTCTCTGAGGAAGTAGGAGCCCTGGGCCCAACGCACCATCTGTCCCAGGATCTCTAGGGTGGTCTGCATTCCCCCCCCCAAAACATACATCTCTGTGTCATTCCATATAAAGGCATAGAATATAAGCTGGGATCCTACTGAAAGTTGTTCACAGTTGGTAAAGTCAAAATGGACCCCACCGATAAACTGCTGTGTACCAGTCATGCATATAGGGCATTATCTATATACTGAATAGAACCCGCCGAGGGGCGGGCAGACATTGTGGTCACCAGAATATCAATGCCTGCCCTTTGAAGGAAGACATACTCTGTTCTCCACTGTAGAGCCTCACTTACTACCATGTGACATTAGAAACACCCCTTCCCTCTATGAGATTCAAGTTCCTCATCTATAAAATAGGTATAGGAATAGCCTGAGGGCTGAAGTCAGGTTTGGGCATAATAAATAAAGAGCACCTGTTTGGGTCAGTTTTCCCAGAAGCAGGCTCCAGGGCAAGGATTGGGAGTCATGTGTTTTTATTAAAAAGAAGGCAGCTGGGGCTAGAGGGGAGCAGGACAGAAAGTGGAAGGAATCTCAAGGGCACATTTTAGGAGTCCCATCCTCGGCTTCATCCTCTGGGGAGATTTGGGTATAATAGCAGCTCAAACTTGGATGATGTTTGTCTGGAGGCAGACGAGCTGGGCATTTTATACCCACACAGTCCACTCCTGGCTACAAGCTTCTGGGAACAGGGGTGACAGACTCCCAGGCATGCTCGCTCTCCCTGTGGTCAGGAAGGCTCCAGTGCCCAAGGACAGTCTTCTGCAAGTGACAGGGGCCGGTGCCATCTAAAGAAACAGAGCACGCTATGGCTGGGAGATGGGACATGGAACCATTCAAGGGATCCGCAGAGATGAGGCCAGGGGCCAGCACTGCCCACCATACTGCCTTGCACTGTTTTGTGGGAATCAAATTAAATAGCAACAGTATATATCTGGTTTTTTCATCTTCTTGCCTATGGGCGTGACAATACTGATAATTATCTACATGCCTCTTACCACGTGCCAGGCACTGTCCTGAGTGTATTAACTTATGAAGTTCTCACCCAACCCACTGCTATCCCCATTTTAAAGATATGAAAACTAGGGCACAAAGAGGGTAAGTAGTTTGCCCAAAGTCATGCCACCAATTAGAGGCAGGATGGGTATCTGTGCTCAGAAAATGGGCTCCTAGCCCCAGCTCTTAAGCACCAGGCTACACTGCATTTGGGTGGAGCCAAGTCCCTGCTCTCACATGCTCTGTTCAATATGGGAGCTGCCAGCCATATGTGGCTCTATACAATTAAAGCTAAACCATTCAAATTAAATAAAATTAAAAATGCAGTCCCTCAGCCACCCCAGCCACCTTTCAAGCACTCAATAGTCACATGCAATTGGGGACTACAGTACGAGACAGTGCACACAGAGAACACTTCCAATAGAAAGTTCCATCCAACAGCACTGGAGAGAACAGAATCCTAGGGAGAATGAGGGTAGGTGTTATGACTCCAGGATCCAAACTAAGACTAATGTGGCCCCTAGCCCCATGGTGACACTCTTAGCTGTATGATGTCAGCAAGCCTCCATTTCATTGCCCTTTAAAATGGGCATAGAAAAAAGCATCTCCTTCTCTTGTGCTTATTGTGAGGACGAATTGGGGTCATGAACATTGAGTAACAAAGTCATCACAGAATAAACACCAGCTATGGTTCCTCCTGTTACGTCTACTTCCTATTGATATTGTTATGCTCACTGTTACTACAGAGCTGGACGGAACCACCTAGGAGCTCACACCACATCATAAATAGAGAAACTGAGGCCCAGACGAGGAATTCAGCATGGTGGTGACAAAGGCAGGACTAGATTCTCTCTCCATTCCCTGGGTGGCCGTCTTTCTACCAGTCTGCGCTATAAAACAATTCTGCAGCCATTTCAGCTCTCCAGCTTCAAGCTTTGTCTATTGGATTTAAATATTCCATCTCTGACCAACCGTGAAACCATGGAAACTGAATGGCAAATTGAAAAGGCAGCAAACAAATTAGCTTGCAAAGCCCCACAAATGATATAATCGCTCCAGTATTTAAGCTGCAGATATTCTCTGCGTTTTAGCCAAGGCCTTTCTCAATTGCTTTTGTAAACCTGCACCGTGTGTCCCACGAGCAACATCACCCCCGCAGGATCAGGGCCAGACTCTACATCCGTTCTCAACCCCAGAGATTCAGAGCCCAACTCAAAAGGTGAAGGCTGCCATTGACCCCGTGGGGCTCATTTAGTCTCCCTCCCTCTGCAGGAAGGCCAAGCCACATGAACAGATCTCCAGTTCTGACATCTCTGCCCTCTTCGGAAGGTCCAAGAATAAGCAAATAAGAGTGGCATCCTGTGGGTGGAAAGAGAGAAGAATTGTTTGGAGTGGACCGAGTGGGAAATTGCAATGAAAATTACCAGAAGCATGGCAGGCATCTGTGGTTGATTGCATTAATGGCCAATTCTTCAGCCCGCACCGTACCCACACCTTTTGCCACTTATGCTTTCCCATTATGCTGAAACATAATTCTATGGCCTTGTGGAACTTTCATTGGCCAATAGAATATTAGCAAATGGGATGCAGAGTCTTGAAATGCTCTTGTGTAATTGAGCTTGCCACCTCCTGTGCCTCTGCCATTACCATGAGAACAAGCCTATTCACCCAGAAGGAAACAGAATCAATTGGATGAGAGCTGCCTCAGCTTAGCTTACCCAGACAAGCGTAGATCAAAGCAGGGCACGCAGTACTCTCACCCCTGCTGAGCCACAAAAGCATGAACAAGTCCAGCTGGGATCAATAAGGAGCCTATCCTAGAACAGCCAATCCATAACCAGTCTACAGATGCATGAGCTATAATAATAAATGATTGTTGTTTTAAGCCACTGAACATGGGTTGATTTGTTACACAGTAATAGCTAGCTGATACAGCATCCTTGATTCCTCTCTCCCTCACTTCCTATACCCAGTCCATCAGCAAGCTTCAAATAAACCTACCCACCTCTTTTCCAGTTCCACAGAATTATTTCTCAGGCACAGCACTAGAGCTGACTGTTACCTGGGTCTCTCATCTACACTCTTGCCTCTGCTCCATTCTCTACACAGAAGTCAGGATTCTTTTCTCAAAGCAAAATTGAGTTCTATCTCTCTAGACATGGAGTTGGGATATATCTGAGGATAAAACTCCTGTCTCCCCTGCTGACCTCCTCAGCTCTGCTCATGTCACTCTCCTTGAAATCAGGCCAATCTTCCCTAGGTTCCCGGAACATGCCAAACTCCCTCCCACCTTGAGGCCTTTGGACCAGCTGCTTCCTTTGCTGGCAATGCTTCCCTCCCTTCTCTTAGCATGGCTGGCTCTTTCTCTTCCTTGCATCTCATCTTAAACTTCCCTTCCCCAACCAGATTCCTAAAGGGAGGCTCCTTCTATCTTCTCCATCTCAAACTAGTTACCTCTTTCTTAGAATTACTGGAACTGGTTGTTGATTTATTTGTCTGTCTGCTTACTTTATTCATTTACCCCAAATCATTTATTGAGCTCCTATTGTGTGCCAGGCTTTGTTCTAAGTGCTGGGGAGACAGCAGTGAAGAAGGAAGACCAGGTCCTAACCCTCACTGAGCTTTCCTTCTGGTGCGGGAGACAATGAACAGGGAATAAAGTGGCTCTCACATCTTGCTTTCGTTAGATGTCTGGTCAACATGCTAAACAGGGGATGTTTCATGGGTGTTAGTTGCTTGACTTCCCGGATTGGCTGCAGGGGAAACAGTGGGAAAGATAACAGGTGTGTGCAGACCCAGAAGCTCCATGTCAGTTTCTTCTATACACCATTCAATATCACCCCTTTGTAGTCACACACTTATTGTGTTGTGTTCTGCTTATTCTGTTGTGCTCCTCTCATTAGACCCATACCCAAGCCCCAGTCACCTTGCCTTTACTGTTGTTTACTTCATTTGCATAGGGCTTTTCTCATTATTGTTTGAATACGGAATTCCATACCTAAGCAACAGAGCGTGGGAGAGGAGCCTCCAGTCACCCTCTGCCCCTCTACCAAACCCCAGCTGTGTTCTTGGCTCCCCTCACCCGTGCGCTCAGACCTCTGCTGGGCTTCTGGCTCCCTTTTATTTTTTGTCCTTTCCTCCACAGGGTCGTGATGATTTATACCAGTTCCCATGCATTCACGAACTTCCCACATTATATTTCTTCTTGCAAGACTTGATAACTTTCCCTTCTCCAATGTTATAAATTTACCTCCTGGTGAATACTACTCCACTCAAGATAGATAATGTAATTTTAGATAGTGGGAAGTGACATGAAGAAAATAGAGCAGGGGAGAAAATATAACTGACTAGATGCTGTGGGTGCTCCAGTATATGCTTGATAAATATCTGTTGAATCAATAAATTAATGAATTTATTAATTTGTTGTGAATAAATTAAGGCTCCTACAGCTATTCTCCGCCTTCCCAGGTCAAGTTTCCCCCAGCCCCTCAGAGAGTTGTATTGAATTAACTGGACCACTCTTCCTCCAGATACGGTCCAGGTGGAGATCCAGTATATCAGTATACAGACTATGCTGCTGTAATAAACTAGCTCCCAGTTTTAGCTGATTAAATAAGATAATGGTTTACTTCTTTCTTACCCAACAATGGAAGATTAGTGGTCCAGGCTGACAGGGCAGCTCTGCTCCACAAAGTCATGCAGGGGCCCAGGTCCTTCTGCCTTCTTGCTACACCAGCCCCTAGTATGTTGCCTTCACCTTCATGATCAAAGCTGGATCATTACCGTGCCCATGCTTTGCTCCACAGGAAGGAGGAGGTAAGCCATTTCTTTTTAAAAGAAGGACTAGCATGTTGCACATTCCACTGGTGAAAAATTAACCAGATGACTACAACTGGTGGCAAGGGAGTCTGGGTGGCCATGTACCAGGATAAAACTGGGGGTATGCTCTTTCTAACAGACAGAAAGGGAGAATGGACACTGGGGGCCTGTTAACAGCCTTGGCCACACCCAAACCTTGCTGAGGACCAAACCCTGGCAAAGCACCCCGATCCTACTGCTCCTTCTCTCTGAAATGTCCCATGTCTTCTTCTTCACCTATCCAACTCATACGTTTCCTGTAAAGCTCAGCTAAATGACCCTCTCACAGTTCAGCCACTAAGAGCCATATGTGCTGAGCCCCTCCCCTCTGAGGAGTCTTCTGTGAGATTCTGCAGGTAAAGCTCTAGCACAGTGCCTGGCACCTGCTACTTCATAGATGACTGAATGATTAATACATGCTCAATAAATGCTAACCACCACCATCACTGCTATTGTTCTTATTTTTATTCTTTTTCCAAAGTTTTTCTGGGAAGAGACCACAAGGTATAGTGGAACAAGCACAGGCTTGGAAGCCAGTAGACCTGTTTTTGAATCCTGGGCCCACCACTTACTGTGGTGTGACCATGGACCTGGGGCTTAACCTCTCTAAGACTCAGTTTCTTTGTCTGTTCAGTGGGGATAATTCTAATAATAATAACCCTACTTTATAGGGTTAATATATTTATTAAATTTTATCATCCGTATAAAATGCTTAGTATAATGTCTGCAAAGAGTGTTTCAATAAATAGTGGTCTTTGTTATACTGGCATCCTCATTCTCGTCACCAGAGAATGATAATCATGTATATCAAGGCATGAATTAGCTGCAGGATAACAGAACCTCATAACGATGGCAACAAAAGGTAAGAGTTTATTCGGCTCCTGAATCAAGGAGCCCAGACATGGACAGGGCTAGAATAGAGGCTTGGGAATGCCTCACCTCTCCTGGCCACCAAAGACCACTGTACCTCCAACAACATGTGCATGTGTTCGAAACAGGAACGTGAGAACAAGAGGCTTGCCAGTCAAGTGTATTCCTTAGGAAAACTAAAGCTTTCCTTGATGCCTCATCCCACAGACCTCCCGGAAGGCTCAGTGCCAGCACTGTGTCACATGAGCTGCCCTTAACCTGTCAGATGTCTGGAGAAGGGGTTTGTGAGCAGGGGCTGATTCAGCACCAGCAGTGACTATCCTAACAGATTGAAATGTGTTACTCAAAGACATGTTCAAGTTCTAACCCCTTAGTACCTGTGACTGTGATCTTCTTTGAACATAAGGGTTCAGCTGTGGTCACACCGGACAGTAGGGTGGGCCCTTCATCCAATTAGACCAGTGCCCATATAAGAAGAGAAACATGAAGGGGAAGGAAGCACATGGCAGCAGAGGCAGAAATTGGGATGATGCTGTCACAAAGCCAAGGAATGCCCAGAGCCGCCAGAAGCTGAAAGGAGAAAGGAAGAATCCTGCCCTAGGATGTGGTTCTGCCAACATTTTGATTTCTGATATCCAGCCTCCACAACTATGAGAGAAGAAATTGCTGCTGTATTCAGCCACCAGTCTGTGGTACCTATGACAAAAGCCCTGGGAAACCAACACGGGGATGCTGCTACATCAAGTAAATAAGTGGATCACATTGCGTCAAATGCTAAAATTGAAGGTTGGGTTAAGCAGACTTAACTGAATCATTCATTCATTCATTCATTCATTCATTCTCAAAACCCCAGCCTGACCTGAGCAGTTTGCCCAGGCTAATATTGCAGCTCCCTGAGTGCTGAGGGTGGGTTAGAGAGACTTCTTCAGATTGTGAACCCCTCATCTTGTCAATAACTCCTATTCTCAGGGTCTCCAGGGCCCCTTGCTCAAGAGCAGGTTCACCTGACCACATGTCCAGTTGGTTGGCCGTGCTGCTCAAGTGAACATGGAGAGAAGACTCGGCCCCAACTGGCCTCTGGGCCTACACTGGGCTGCACCACTGGGCAAGTGGCTGGTGATGGGTAAATGTGACCTGCAGCTGAAAGGACCCAAGATCCCACAGCTGCAGGAACTCCCTCTGAGGAGCTGCTGAAACAACAACCTTGGAAGACACATTCTAAGAGCTGAGGCAGGGAGAGTCAGCTTACCTTATGAGTTGGGACAAAAGACATATTTTTATGTAAATAGATGGGCATGAACGCTGGGTTATAATGGCTTATCAGAATGCCTTCCCTGCTCTGCAAAATCTCTTTAATGACATCAGTGCTTCTCTCCCAAGGAGGATCCCTTCTCTTACATTTTTTACAGTTTACTGAGCAAGCATGAGGCACTGTGACCCATGCATGATTACATTTCTGCCTCACCACACAGGAAAAAATAAGAAAGGTGCAATTTTAATCCTCACTTTATAGACAGAGAAACCAGAGAAATTGCCCAAGGCCAGTCAGCAAATGGCAAAGCTTGAACTCAAACCCAGAACCATCTGGTTCTGATTCATGAGCTCTTAACCACCAAAACAATTCTTGCCAGCCCAGAAATTGTGCTTAATTAACTCAGGGAACCAGTTTCTCCATTCACCTCTTGTGGAATTCAAATAAGATAGTTCTGCCATATTTCCCAAAATAATAATTAATCTTCTCACACTTAAACCTGTTCCCCATAAACTTTCCTTAAAATATTATGCATTTCCTGGTTCATGTGGGCAAAAGACAAACAAATGGACAAATAGAAATATATATTTAAAAGAAAAAAAAACTGAAAAAAGGTAAAGAGGCACCTGGGTGGCTCAGTGAGTTTAGCATCTGCCTCTTGAATTTGGCTCAGGTCATGATCCCAGGGTCATGGGATCAAGTCCTGCCTTGGGCCCCCACACTCAGCATGGAGCCTGCTTGAGATTCTCTCTCTCCCTCTCTCTGCCCTTCCCCCCTCTCCAAAATAAAATATTAATAACAATTTTTAAAATCTAAAAAAGAAAAAAAACTAACCATGATATCTTTAAGATTCTTTATGTACTGTTTTTTAGATTTAAAGACCAACTTGCATATAGCACAGTCAGATTTTAATCTGACTATATTATCAGCAATATCACTCCTGGTTTGTAGAAGAAAAAGCATGTGAGTGTCACAGTATTCCACGCAGAAGTGAATGTTTCCTAGTACTCCCACCCCCAAATCAATTAGGGAGTTTGGAGAATTCTGGGTTCAAACCCCAATTCCCCCATGTCAGGTGAAAAACTAATCTGGATTTAAGATAGGAGAGACTTTATTCAGAAGCACTATTGCAGTAGAGAGAACATTTTGACTTCATGATCTTTAAGCATCTCGAAATCCAACAGAAGACTTCTTTTATAGGGAGAGGTTACAGTGCTAGGAAGGACTTTAGGGAAGGCTGGTGAGCAGTGAGGCTGAGCAGAAGGCATGACCTGGACAGGTCAGCAAGATTTCTCCTTGTGGTTGGCACCTCAGAACAAGCTGTTCTACACCTTGGTGCTTGCTTAAACTTGGGCACAGCCAAAGTTTAGGAGCCTGCAGGAAAGAAGTAAGCTTGACTAAAGTTTGGTCAGGTCACATCTATGGGTAATTGTGAGCATTTGGTCACCCACTTCTGAGCTGTATGACCTTGGGTAAGTCACTTTTCTGCCCTGAGATTTGGTTTCTTTTTTTCTTTTTTAATGCAGACAATATCTGATCCCTACCTCACAGCATAGTGAAAATTAGATGAAATGCTTTGCAAGGAATCTTGGATCGCTACTCCCCTAGGGCTTAGAAGAGTGCCCAATAACATAGTAAGTCCCTGTCCACATCAGCTGCTATCTTTACACAGCTTCATCAAGAGGACTGGGCCAGACCACATGCATTGATGTTTGTAAAGTGCTTCTTACACTGCATCAGAGCAAGGCTGTTCCCACACTCTCTGTGTTTGAGAACCCTTTACTGCTCTGTAATGACAATATCTCAGATACGGGCTTGGTAAATTTGTTCTTAGCTGCAAAGAAAAGGGATTAGAAAGTTCACTAAAAAAGTTATTATCCTTTCTGTTATTTTTTTTCATGCATCTGGTTAGGAAAATAAAGACTTTTTATCAGGACATTCTTCAGATGCATGAACTGAGCAAAATGCTCAAAATCCGAAAACTTCCCAGATGGTCTTCAATTCTTAGAAATAAGATCTAGAAGATAGGAGTGGAGGAGGGGAAAGGAACAAGGTGGTTTGAAGAAAAAAAAGGGGAGTCTAGCTAACCCATCTCTGCTTCCTTGCCCAGCACAGGATCTGGCAGATGGTAGGCAGTGAGGAATCATTTGTCCAAGAGAGCCATGAGCATACACTATGTCAGGCACTTTATATGAACCATCTTGTAAGACCCCACACTGAGCTCCAGAGCTCTGCATGACCCAGCACTGCCCCCTCTCATCTCATTTCCCTTCTCCCTGTGCTCCCTGTGGCCCCCCTATAGCCACATCAGCCACCTGGCATGGCTGTTCCTCCCCAGGGCAGGCAGAGTCCTCCCCCATGCTGCTGTGCTGGCTCCTCCCTTGACCTGAAATCTGCTCTCCTCCTCACTTGACTCAAGTGTCGGCTCCAATATTACCTTCCCCAAAAGGGGTCCCCAACCCCTGTGTAAAACAGCAGCCCTGCTATCCCTGTATCCTCTTGCCATAAATTCCTTTTTGCTCATGGGACTTATTTCACTCAAGGTGGTCTTTATAAATTTTGTCTTCCAAATTCTTGTCAAGTTCCCCTAAAATGTAAGCTCTGTAGGGGGCACCTGGGTGGCTGAGTTGATTAAGTGTCCGACCTCAAGTTTGAGCCCCCTGTCGGGTTCTGTGCTGACAGCTCAGAACCTGGAGCCTGCTTCGGATTCTGTATCTCCCTCTTTCTGACCCTCCCGCTCCCCCCTGCTCAAAAATATATAAACATTTTTCAAAAATTAGAATGTGAGCTCCATGATGTCTATGACTAGGTCTTATTCACCACCAGCTCTCCATTGTCCAGAACAGCACCAGGCTCATAACATGTACTGATAAATATTGCTGTACTATCTCATTTAATTCAGCCAGGAAGTTGGATTGTGGCTTCCATTTGCCAGATGGGGGATGAAGATTCAGAGAAATGAAGCCACTGGTCCAGGGTTGCACAGCTAGGAGGCAACCCTCCTAGCAGCCTTGGCTGATAGGCTTTGAAGACAATTTGAAGAGGCAGCCCTGGCTTTGAATCCACATCCATCAGCTTTCTCTGCCACCTGCTCCTTCCTTAGAAATAATGTTGTTCTAAGTGATTGAGTGCCCCTAGAAGACAAAAGCTCAGCCTAAACCCTGCAGTGTGGATAGGCTATGAACTCCAGCTCATTAGGGTGCCAGCCACTCACATAACCCCAACCACACCTCCAGGATCTCATATCAGAAGATCCATTTGCTGGGTTCAAATGCATTGAGATGGTCTGCAATCCTCTCAAAACTATTTCTTTTAAGCAGCTGATAATGGGAACATTTATAAAGAAGATGCCCACTTTAAGTTTTTTTTATTATTTTTATGTTTATTTATTTTTGAGAGAGAGAGGGAGACACAGAATCTGAAGCAGCCTCCAGGCTCTGAGCTGTCAGCACAGAGCCCATTGCGGGCTCCAACACACATACTTCGAGTTCATGACCTGAGCCAAAGTCAGCTGCTCAACCAGCTGAGCCACCCAGGCGCCCAAGATGATGCCCATTTTAACAGCACCTTAAGGCGGCAGACAGCAGGAGCAATGATCTACATGTTATCTGGTCTTTGCTAACCATCAGCTCAAACAGCCAAAATACTCTTTAATGGGCAGTCTCCATTAAAAGTCCAGGTGTAAGAGACAGGAAGAGGCTTTGGTTGTGCCAGGCAATAGCTAGACACCCCCCCCCCCCCCCCCCGCCAAGCCCTAAGGAGGCAGCATGAGACCTGGCAAAGAACTCAGTTTTTGGAGCCAAATGAACATTACAGTCTCTCCTCCCACTTGCCACCTGCAAACTTAATGGGAAGAAGGGTGTCATTAACCTCTCTGAGTCTCATTTTCAACATCTGCAAAATGGGGGCTGGGAGACACAACAGTGGTACCGAAATCCACGGGTTACTGTGGAGAATAACCAGAAGTATGCATACAAAGTGCTTGTCACATTCCCTAGCAGATAGCAAGCATTTAATAAATGGTAGTTGACATGTTTCTCCTCAGTGCACCTGTTTCCCTGAAACAAGTTGCCCCAGCAGTGGGGTTTTGATTAACTTTTTATTAAAGAAGATACACAATTACCTCCAGGCTGGAATATACTTGGTCATTCTTTGAGAAACCATTCATTGATCACCTGCCTTGTGCCAGGCTCTGTACTCAGCTCTAAAAAGGACAGAGATGTATAAGACATGAACCCCCAAGAATAAGTCCCTGGTGAATATGTCCATATAGGTAATATTGCATTTTTGTCTTTTAAATTAAGTTTGTTTCCTCATGCTTAATTAGCATTATTTCTACTATGTGCTTAGCAATTGGTTCAATGGATTGTTGAGACTGTAGCTAATTATGGGGGCAAAAGTATATTGGGAGTTTGAACTTTAGCACGTTCTTAACTATTTTATTCATTTGACAGATGTTTATTGGGCACCCCCTGTGTTCCAGACTCTGTTTTAAGTGTCAGGTATACAACACCGAACAGAGCAAATTCCTGCCCCCACGGAGCTCACATCTCGCTGGGAGGTGTGGTGGATTTAAGACACATCTGAAAATTCTTTGATCATTTTCCCATGAAGAGTTGGTGTCTATAGCCCTCATCTTGAAGCTGGTCCGACTTTAATGACTGACTGGTTGATCAATAAAGAGGAAGTGATACAATGTGACTTAGGTCATAAGAGTCAATGTGGCATCTCCCTCATTCACTAGAACACTTCTGCTGGAGCCACTGTGCAAGAAGTCTGACAATCCTGAGGCTGCCATGCTGTGAAAAAGCCCAAACTAGCTCACATGGAGAGGTCCTGAGTCTACAAGAAAAGATAGAGATGCCAGGTCAGGTCCCAGCTGCTCCAGTCATCATCTTACAGCAACCACACGAAAGAACACAAGCCAGAACAACCTAGCTGAGCCTTTCCTAAATCTCTGACCCACACAGACAATGAGGATAGTTAAATGATTGATGCTGTTTTGAGACACTAAGTTTTGGAGTGGTTTTTGATGCATCAATAGATAAGCAGAATAGAGAGAAAACAATAACCAAATAAATATTTATTAAGTAGTGATAAACACCACTAAGAAAAGGAAAGCAGGGCAAGAGAGTAAATTGGCAGGGTGTCATCAGGGGAGGCATCCCTTGGTGGTGACAGTTGCACAGAGACCTAAGGGAAGGAGGCTCACGACTATTTACAGGAAGAGCATTGCCAAATAAGAGAACAGCAAGTACAAAGGCCCTGAGGCAGAAGTGTGCTTAACATGTTCAAGGTGAAACAAGAAGGAAAGTATAGCCAGGACACATAACAGAAGGAAGGAATAGAGGAAGGTGAGAAAAGAGAGGTGGCCAGGAGCCTGATCATATAGTATCATCGCAATAAAAGTTAACGATGGGCATTGAGGAGGACACCTGTTGGGATGAGCATTGGGTGTTGTATGGAAACCAATTTGACAATAAATTTCATATTAAAAAATAAATAATGAAAAAAAATAAAAAATAAATACAATAAAAATGAAGTACAAAAAAAAAGTTAACACACACACAAAACCCTTGCTTACAAAGTATTGGGCATTATGCTAAGCACGTCATATAAACTATCTCATTTACTATCACAACATCCCTCAGAGTAGGTAATTTTATTGACACCATTTTACACATGAGGTAATGGAGGCCCAGTAAGGTCGCTTGCCTGCAATCACAAGGTTGATGAGTGGCAGAGCCAGGATTGGAATCCAGGTGGTCTGTTTCCAGAACCCATGACTTCACCACTCTTCTTCAATGCTATGGTAAGGATTTTGAATCTTAGTCTAGGTTCAACAGAAAGCCAGTAAAAGCCCGCAGGGAGGCAAGGCTGCAGTTGTGCAGGAAAAGAAGAGTGTGCAGGCTAGAGATACAGCCTGACGTTGACAAGACCTGCTGATGGGTAGAAGCGAAAGAAGAATCAAGGACAACTCTCTACACATTTTAATGTGAACAACTAGGTAAGCAGCAGTGCCATTTAATGAGAAGGGGACTCTAAAGGAGGGGCAGATTCTCGAATCAGTACCTCTGGGGTAGTGTTTAAATCTGAGTCATTTCTACATTGACCTGCCAGTCCCCAATCCAGTGCCTAACACACGGGAGGCACCAATAAACACTGCTCAGACAACTGGTCTACCAAGATCTGGGTTGACCTTGCCAGAGTGTAGTCTATGCAAAGGTTAAAAGATTAAAAAACACAACTTCTCTCTAAAATGATCAGACTACTTCAAACATCTTTGTCATTTATAACTTATCATGAGTTATTTTTATCACATCCTCTCCTGGAACTATTTTTTAAGAGCAGGGGAAGAAGGAGGGTTGGTGAAGGGCTTGGATACTTAAATAAGATATGGGACCACAACCTCTAGAAGTTTCTGGATAAACTCAAAAGCCTCCTGACCCCTTGTAGACCTCAAGGGAGTGTGCACAGCCCTGAAAGTCAAATTATTGCCATTGACTGAGGGGCTACCCTGTTTGGGGCCCCATACCAAGTACTCATCATACATTATCTCATTTGATGCCAACAAGGTTGTGTGAAGGGAGCACTATTAATTACCTCCTTACAAGTGATACAACTATGCTTATAAAGAACAAATTAGTTGCTGAAGGTCTCACCACTTATAAGTGACAGAAGTAGTATTTAACCCAAGGTTTCCTCCAAGCTTAGTGCTTTTCCACTGTGCCACCCTATGAAACAGGCCTTCAAACTACAAAGTACCGTAAGAGGTCACTAACACCATGTCCTGAACCTGCCTCCACCCTGCACACACTGATGACCGTAAGTCAGTGACTTTCCTTCCGTGTGCCTCCGTTTCCTCATCTTTAAAAGGGGGATATTAATGATAGTACCCAACCTCATCATGTTTTCTAAGGTTATAAAAACTAAGGCACTGGTGGCCGTTCTTGTTACAGTACCAACCATGACTGCACAGCCATCAGAGCAGGGGGAAGGCAGAGTGTCAGATAAAGAATTGTGTCCCCCTGACAAATTCCAGTGTTGGAGCCTTAACCCCCACTGTGACTATATTCCATGATGGCCTTTAGCCCATAAAAAGATCATAAAGGTGGGGCTCTCATCAATAGGATTAGTGCCCTCATAAGAAGAAACAACAGAGGGGAGCCTGGGTGGCTCAGTCAATCAAGCGACTTTGGCCCAGGTCATGATCTCATGGTTTGAGTTGGAGCCCCACATGGGGCTCTGTGCTGACAGCTCTGGAGCCTGTTTGGGATTCTCTGTCTCCCTCTCTCTCTGCCCCTCTCCCACACCCTCTCTTTCTCTCAAAAATACACAAATATTAAATAAAAAAAAAAAGGACTTCCCAGCCTCCAAGAACTATGACTTGCAGCCTTCAGTCATGGCACCCCAGCAGACTAAGACACAGTTGCAAGGCTTCCTCCCTCGCTGTCCAGACTTTTTCATCAGGGCTTCCTGCCTCCTGCTTTCCCAGGAACACTCGTGTATTCACTCCAGTCCTGGCAAACGCAAAGCAAACAGCTCTGGAATTCAAAACAGCCTGCAGACCCACGGCCTTTTATTTTGACGATTCTAATTTATCTCCAGCATTATCAATAATAAATCAAACTAAGTAGAATTAAAACAACTTTCCCTGTGGCTGTGTCATGTTCTGTTGGAAAAGACGACCCCTTTCCAAAGTCTGTACTGATCCCCGGACACCTGAGTCTGCCATCAGGCAGCAGGCTCCTTGGGATGGCGCTCGGTGGCTTTCCTCCTGCACGTGCACAGTTCTCAGGACACTTGGGCATCACCTTGTTTAAGCCCATGGAGTGGAATGAGTATGACCCCATTTTACTGGCAAGAAACCGAGACACGGAGGCGTTCTGTAACCTGCTCACAGTCATGGAACTGAGACACAAACCCCAAAGCCGCCAGCCTCACTCTTGCATCCCCTGCCAGGAAGAGGTCACTCTGGACTACCCATAGTAGCCTGATGTTCTGGCAAAAGCTCAGGGTTTGGAGTGAGTAAGGCTAGATCTGGGTACCTCCTCTCTGCCTTTGAGGAATAGGCAGGCGTTCAGGGATTACGATATCTTGCTGAGTTTCCTCTTGCATCTTGAGAAGGGGCAGCTTGTATCGCCTACAGGGCTGCCATTTACAGGATTCCAGAGAGGACCACGCACAAAGAACGCGTGAACAGCACCCCCTGGAGGCGAACCACAGACTGAGTCCATCCCTCATAGAGCTGTAGGGAGATTTTGAATTAATAGCTGTAGAGCACATAGCAAAATGTCTGTCACTTAATCAATACTCACAATTATTATTATTTATCTATTAGGGTGTTTCTCTGGGTTCTTACCGATACTTATGAGCTGAACTTGAGGTGGAATAAGAATGGCATTGACTGGTACTGCCTCCTGCTCAGCCAGTTGAATAATTGTAAATGATGGTCAATAGAGTGAAATGTTCTTGAAACCACAGAAACTTAAAAGCACATCATGTAGCCTGAAGACCTCGTTTGGAAAATGAGAAAGATGCAGTTAAAGAGGCTGTAGGGTCATCACGGGTCACACTAGACCCCTGTGGCAGAATCAGGGTGAGAAGGCAGGTCTCTCGAGGCTCCGAAGGTCCCACACCACCTCCCTCTGTGACTTCACTCCCAGCAGAATGGCGGGCTGTGAGTCATACTCTGCAGTTGAAATGGTGCTTTTGTAGAAGTCACTGCCCTTTGGTCCCTGTTGAGGGTTGAAATGTGACCCCCCCAAACACATGTTGGGGGTCCTCACCACCAGTACCTGTGCACGTGATCTTATTTGAAAATCGTGTCTTTGCAGATGTAATCAAGTTAAGGTGAGGTCCTACTGGATTAGGGTGGGTCCTAATCCCATACAACTAGTTTCCTTGTAAGAAGGAGAGAAGAGGGGCACCTGAATGGCTCAGTTGGTTGAGTGTCTGACTTTGGCTCAGGTCATGATCTCACGGTTTGTGGGTTCCAAGCCCCACGTCAGGCTCTGTGCTGACAGCTCAGACCTGGACCCTGCTTCAGATTCTGTGTCTCCCTCTATCTCTACCCTTCCCCTGCTCATGCTCTGTCTCTCTCTCTCTCTCTCTCTCAAAAATAAATAATAAAAAGCATTAAAATTTAAAGAAGGGGAGAAGACACCAGGACACATGGGGGGGAAGACAGCCACGTGACCGCAGAAGCAAAGACCAGAAGGATGCGTCCACAAACAGGGAATGCCAAAGATTGCCAGCAACACCTGAAGCTAGGAGAAAGGCATCGAACAGACCGTCTCCTGGAACCTTCAGGGAATGCATGGCCCTGCTGCCCCCTTGATTTTCTGACTTTCAGCTTCCAGAACAGTGAGAGAGTAACTTTCTGTTGTTGGAAGCCGCCTAGTTCATGAGACTTTTGTTACAGCAGCACCAGCAAACGAATACCATCCCCAAAGCAGATGTGGGAGGTAAGGCCCTCCCCGCTTTACAGGCAGAGCTGGAGTTCAGATGCAGGAGCGTTTGGCCAAGTCTCCTCCCCCATCTCTCCTCCAGTGCTCACCAGTCACCCTGGTCCCCTCTCCCAGAACACACCCGGGTCTTGGCATTTGTTCTGTTTTCTCGGGACGCCGCCCCCCACCACTCCTTTCAGACTGCTGCCTCCCCCATCCCCCAGATGTTGGAGCTCCCCCCAACCCAACCCTGTTACCACACAGCCTGTGTCCTACCCTGCCTGTACATTCTCTCGCCCTCCTGTGTCACACTCGTCAGCACCTGGAATGATCTTGCTTATTGCTTGTTCACATGCTAAGTATCCCTCTCACGATGGGAACATTTCCTTCGTGAAGAGGCAGAATTCTGCCAGCCCCATTCATTGCTGTCTCCTGAGATGGGAGCACATCATCAAAGCTCAGTAAACATCTGCCAAAAGATATGGGAAGAAACAGAGCTTTGAGATCAGACCTGTGTCCACAATTCAGCTCTGCCTTGGTCAGTCTGGTGATGTTACTTGTGTTGGGAAACCTCCCTGGTGCTCAGTTTCCTCATCTGCCCCATGAATAATAGCTGATATCTGCTGAGCTCTTCTCTGTGTGCCAGTTAAACGTCTCACTCTTAATTTCAGCTCAGGTCCTGATCTCTCAGTTCTGAGACTGAGCCCTGAATTGGGCTAAGCCTGCTTAAGTGTCTCTGTCTCCTCTCTCCCTCTGCCCCTATGCTGCTCCCACACTAGCATGCTCTCTGTCTCTGTCTCTCTCTCTCTCTGTCTCTGTCTCTCTTTCTCTCTCTTGAACACACATACATACACACACACCCACACACACACACACACACACACGAACAAAACAAAACACCCTCACAAAAGCCTATGTTGGAGGGATGGTTGTTAGGCCCATTTTATAGCAGGGGAAATGGAGAAGTGACTTGCCCAGCATTCACATGGTGGGCTGGGACCCCACTTATTGTTTGGCCAGAGTACCTGCACTTGTGTTTCATGCTTTGCTCTTCCAAGGATGCCCCCAAACATTGTTTGCGTTAGGTGGTGGGGAGGACAAGGAGCCATACATGCCTGGCACTGAGAGTGGCCCCTAGCATATAATTGGTGTTCAACCATTAGAAGCTGTGTTGGTTTCATTGTAACTCTTCTCACAACACCCAAATCCAACATATCCTTCCTCCTTCACCAGTTCCTCGATGATCCACCCTTTATTACATCCTACATTCCAGCCATGGAAGTTAACAGGTAACTTCTCAGGTGCCCAATATGGCCCAGGGAGCCTGGAAGGGCTTACTCTATGCTCCACAGAGTTCAGTTCCACTCAACAAACTCCATCTGAACGCCAACCACGCCTCCTCGCCTCCGCACCATGGCAATCAGGACACAGCGCCCAGAGCTTCAACCCCATCTGATCTGCCCCGCTTCTCTTTCCGACCCAAGTCAGCACGGCGGGCAGTGGGGGGAGAAGCCCCTCCCTGACAGTTCTGGCTGCCGCACGCTCCCTCTGGGAACAACTCATTTCATGGTCACATGGCAAGCTCTGGTCTGGGAGCCCGAAGGCACGGACTCTAATCCCCTTGGAGGAAAGATGGGGTCATAGGAAACCAAGGGCTTTTGGTCAGAGACACATGGGTTAAAATCCAAATCTGCTTACTGGCCATATTGTTTTTGTAAGTTCCTCGACCTCTGTGAGCCTGTTTCTTCATTGGAAAATGGGATCTGTAATAATGCCTGCTTTTTGGGGCTTCTGAAGGATTATGTGTAACACGCACGCATGTAAGCACTCAGTAAACGGTGGCTGTTATTACCACTCTTATTACCAGTGATGTAATCTTGAGTAAGTCACTTAATCTCCTTGAGCTCTGGTTTCTCATCTATAAAACCAGGATAATAATTCTTGGTTTTTAAAGAGAAGTTTGGAGGAATCTAACGAAAAATGTATGTGAAAAGCCCCATAGACCATGGAGTGGGTGACTGGTCAACGTTGTGAATGTACTTAACGCCACCTAATTATACACTTGAAAATGGTGAACATGGTAAATTTAATGCTGTGTCTACTCTACCATTGTAAAAAAATAAATAAATAAACAATGACACACACACACATCCATAGCGGTGGAGACTCCTGGGTCTGAACAATAGAGCCCACTCTGGCTAATTTAACAGAAAAGGAATTTATTAAAGAATGTCAGGACACCCATTTCTACGTGGGCCAGAGAATCACTCTCAGAGGCCACGTAGCCAGCACAACACCCATATCAAGGTACAGATCTTCTCTGGCAAAGACCCCACAATGTCACACGGGTGTGAGCTGCAGAGATGATCTGCCATAGGAGAGCAGGTTCCTCAGGATGGGAGCCCTAATAATGCCTGCTTTTTGGGCTGGCCAGCTGGACACATCATCTGCACCTGCCCCTGTTTCTCCATTTCAGTCCCTTGCAAACCCAGGTTTCGTACAGACACCTGATTATCAGCATCAAGGTCATATTCCAGGGCCCTGGCTGCACGCAGACTGGGAGAGCAAGTCTCCAGGTCTGACCTTAAGAAGGCATGAACTCCCGTGAAGGCAATTCCCCAAGTTTAGGGGATGCATATCAAGATGCTGAGCCACAAAACCCCCTTCAAGTCCACTTCAGGGTTTTAAAAGCCAAGCAGACCTGGGTTTTCTATGCGAGCCATAGAACTGTAGTAAATAACCCCTCTGATTCTGTTTTCTCAGCTGTAATAGAGAAATAGTATTATCTCCTTTCAGAGGCTTTTTTAAATACTGAAAGTAATGCATCTTAAATCTCAGCAGATAATAACTCCTTCCTAAACATAAACCCAACAAGTCCAGTTAAGCAACTAGACAAGAAAGCTGTTTGACAATGTGCCACTACGGAAGGCGATCTCTGCCGTGGGTCACCGTCACCTCACGAACATTCTAGATACCTTCCTCACAGAGAGAAGGGCAATCTTGAGACCCCCTCCAGACTTCCAGTTGAAGGATGCCTCGGCAGACCCCAGAGAGAACCCTCCCGCAGGGATGGACAAGAACAGCCCAGCCAAGGTGGGGACGGAGCAGGTGGCAGGCCCTTCTGTCGGCTGACACGCATCCATACACTGCCTGGAAGCAGAGAGAATTCCAGATCATGCCTCAGCAAAGTGACAAAGTGCTATCATAACCTTAATGAAGGGCCACCGTTCATGCGGTCCTGTCTTGGGGGGT